>NC_048566.1:18619808-18887308 GCF_013265735.2 Oncorhynchus mykiss | reverse complement strand
AGAGAGGGGGGGGGGAGAGAGAGAGAGAGAGAGAGAGAGAGAGAGAGAGAGAGGGAGAGAGAGAGAGGGAGAGAGACAGAGAGAGAGAGAGAGAGAGAGAGAGAGAGGGAGAGAGAGAGAGAGAGAGAGAGGGGGGGGGAGAGAGAGAGAGAGAGAGAGGGAGCATTTTCTTTAAAAAAGATAGATTAGGAGTTAGATAAACTTGGATTTTTTGTCAGGAACACATACTGGATTCTACCCTCTACAACATACCCCCTACTTCAAATCAAAACTTAAAACCTACAACCTGATTTTCGACGGATTTACGGAATCACCTGGAAAGTTCACAACTACCAAGGATTTATTACCCTATACAGCAAATTCTCTGGAAAACAACAGAAACCTGAAAACACCATCCAACCTGGAACTGAGTGAATAATGTTTAGTCTGAAACTATATTTTATTTCCAAAAGCCAAGAAGAAAAATACACAACATTACTTTATAAGGACTGAATTCTAACATAATTCTGCCAAGCTTGATACAGCTTCAACTAGCACTGACGTGTCAAGTGAGAGGTGTCAAAGCACATTAGCCCAACAATGGCAGGAGAGTCACACAGTCTACCCCAACCAAATGGAGAGGCCTTAGAAGCTCCTTCCCGCTGTTCAGAGGTAATTAAAATACAGTACCCTGTGCATGTAAAGAATGATAAGGCAAGAAAAGATTACAAAATGAAGCTCCTTATGGAAAATCAAGAGACACTTTTTGCTGACTATTACAAAAATGGGAACATCAGCAACCTTATCTTCCACACAAACCATCCACTGGCATGGCACAGTGCTATATTAGCACACTACCCCTTTGTTAAGAGAGGGGGGGTTAACGAGGGGTGGAAACTCAGAATACTTGATAACGAGGACTCTGAGTCAGGTAATATAAATATCTATAAGTCCGGAACAGTAATGGTACAGGGTAACCCCAAACAGTTTCAGCTGGACTTTCACCTAATCAAATAATTAGTCCAGCAGGAGAAGCTCTCCCTTGATAAAGATACCCCCACCCCGAGCGGGTCAGACCAGACCTCTTCATTATGTAACCCCACAGACGAGCAACCCCCAGCGGAGAGTCAACCTCCCAGCACAGATTACCACTCCCTCATTGAAATGAAGGACAAATTCACCCAGCTGGAGGTAAGACAGGTGGAGCTGGAACAGCAGGTAATTACACTTCAGTCAGCACAGACCCAGACAACAGTCCAGCACAACAACACCCCCTTAACCAGACCCGGAGATCTGGAGGTGGACAGAGACATATCTGCACTCTGGACTGTGGTGAGACAACTTCAACAGGAGAAAGAGCAGAATCAGGAGAAGAACAGAGCATTAGAGGAGAGGATCAGACTGCTGGTGGAGGAGAGGTTGAGGGGGATGGAGGAGAGGGTGAGGGGGACGGAGGAGAGGTTGAGGGGGACGGCGTGTGACAGAGAACAACCCACTAGAGAGGTGGCCACCCCCACAGAGAAGCCAGCAGAACAGCCCACCTCAGCACCTGACAAAAGTCCCCACACCACAGCAGAACAGTCCACACCAGACCCTGACCATAGAGTCGACATTAGCAGAACAGACAAAGAAAGAACCACAAGCCCAGCGGCTCTCACCCCCTCTGAGCACCCCCCTGTCAGCCACCCTGATAGCCCTTCTGACAACCCCCTCACACCCACTGAGGACAAACACAAGACACAGATTGTACTACTTATGGACTCAAATGGGAAATATATAGAAGAAAAAAAACTTTTTCCCAAACACAGTGTGTCTAAACTCTGGTGTCCAAACACCCAATGCGCCCTAGACCTTCTGTCTGAGGACCAACTAGGTTCACCCAGCCACATAATAATACACACAGGCACAAACGACCTGAGAGCACAGCAGGAAAGGGTGGCCACAGCACTGAAGGGAGTGATTGAAAAGGCTTCTTCTACTTTCCCCAATGCACAAGTGGTTATCTCAACCCTGCTACCACGAAAAGACTTCCACCCTGCCACAATACAGCGGGTAAACGCAAGTATTTCCCGTGACTGTGCCTCAAAACCAAATGTTTTCCTGGCCCACCACTCCACCCTGGACTTGAACAGTCTCTATGACCAGGTCCACCTCTACAAGGCAGCAGTGCCCACCTTTGCGCGGACTCTAAAGGACATCGCTCTCAAACGTATCCCCAACACTTCACACAGGAGCAACAGATCAATAGACACCCCACCCAGACCAGCGAGACACCCTCCCAGACCTGCAGGACCCCGCCCCTGGACCTACACATAGAGGACCCACGCCAAGAGGAATTACATCCAGACCACAGTACACCCAGACACATCCACACCCCCACCCCAACCAATCAACACCCCCCCACATCAACCATGCCCACACCCCATTTAGGCCCCCTCAGATCAGACCTATGCCACTCCTGCCCACCCCATGCACCCCACCCCCGCAAAGAGGGCCTCAACATGGAAGCCACACATACGCCCAGGTAGTGAGCGGGCAAACAGTCCCAACCCCAACTCTCACACTTGCCCAAGCCAATGGCATGTACCAGATGCTCAGCAGGCTCTGCTCACACTTACTGGCCTGAGGCCAAACCACGACCAACAACATTGGACACTCTATGGAACAAAAAGCCTTCACTATATCATCCTGGAATATCCAAGGCCTGAGGTCATCTGCCTTTGGCCTAAAGAGCAGAAACCTGGACTTCACCAAAGAAATCGGTAATACAGACATTGTCATCCTGCAAGAAACCTGGTATAGAGGAGACGGACCCACTGGTTGCCCTCTAGGTTACAGAGAGCTGGTAGTCCCATCCACCAAGCTACCAGGTGTGAAACAGGGAAGGGACTCAGGGGGTATGCTAATTTGGTATAGAGCAGACCTAACTCACTCCATTAAATTAATCAAAACAGGAACATTATACATTTGGCTAGAAATTCAAAAGGAAATTATCCTAACAGAGAAAAATGTCCTCCTGTGTGCTACCTATATCCCCCCACTAGAATCCCCATATTTTAATGAAGACAGCTTCTCCATCCTGGAGGGGGAAATCAATCATTTCCAGACCCAGGGACATGTACTAGTCTGTGGCGACCTAAATGCCAGAACCGGACAAGAACCTGACACCCTCAGGACACAGGGGGACAAACACCTGCCTGGAGGTGACAGCATTCCCCCCCACATATGCCCCCCTAGGCACAACTATGACAACATAACCAACAAAAACGGGTCACAACTCCTGCAGCTCTGTCGCACGCTGGGTATGTACATAGTCAACGGTAGGCTTCGAGGGGACTCCTATGGTAGGTACACCTATAGCTCATCTCTTGGCAGTAGTACTGTAGACTACTTTATCACTGACCTCAACCCAGAGTCTCTCAGAGCGTTCACAGTCAGCCCACTGACACCCCTATCAGACCACAGCAAAATCACAGTCTACTTACACAGAGCAATACTCAATCATGAGGCATCAAAGCCAAAGGAACTGAGTAACATTAAGAAATGCTATAGATGGAAGGAATGCAGTTTGGAAACCTACCAAAAAACAATCAGGCAACAACAAATTCAATCCCTTTTAGACAATTTCCTGGGTAAAACGTTCCACTGTAATAGTGAAGGTGTAAACTTGGCAGTAGAAAATCTTAACAGTATATTTGACCTCTCAGCTTCCCTATCAAATCTAAAAATCTCAAATAGAAAACCGAAGAAAATTAACAATAATGACAAATGGTTTGATGAAGAATGCAAAAACCTAAGAAAGAAATTGAGAAACCTGTCCAACCAAAAACACAGAGACCCGGAAAACCTGAGTCTACGCCTTCACTATGGTGAATCACTAAAACAATACAGAAATACACTACGGAAAAAGAAGGAACAGCATGCCAGAAATCAGCTCAATGCAATTGAAGAATCCATAGACTCTAACCACATCTGGGAAAATTGGAAAACTCTAAACAAACATCAACACGAAGAATTATCTATCCAAAATGGAGATGTATGGGTAAACCACTTCTCCAATCTTTTTGGCTCTATAACAAAGAATAAAGAGCAAAAACATATACATGATCAAATACAGATCTTAGAATCAACTATTAAAGACTACCAGAACTGGATTCTCCAATTACATTGAATGAGTTACAGGACAAAATAAAAACCCTCCAACCCAAAAAGGCCTGTGGTGTTGATGGTATCCTCAATGAAATGATCAAATATACAGACAACAAATTCCAATTGGCTATACTAAAACTCTTTAACATCATCCTTAGCTCTGGCATCTTCCCCAATATTTGGAACCAAGGACTGATCACCCCAATCCACAAAAGTGGAGACAAATTTGACCCCAATAACTACCATGGAATATGTGTCAACAGTAACCTTGGGAAAATCCTCTGCATTATCATTAACAGCAGACTCGTACATTTCCTCAATGAAAACAATGTACTGAGCAAATGTCAAATTGGCTTTTTACCAAATTACCATACAACAGACCATGTATTCACCCTGCACACCCTAATTGACAACCAAACAAACCAAAACAAAGGCAAAGTCTTCTCATGCTTTGTTGATTTCAAAAAAGCCTTCGACTCAATTTGGCATGAGGGTCTGCTATACAAACTGATGGAAAGTGGTGTTGGGGGTAAAACATACGACATTATAAAATCCATGTACACAAACAACAAGTGTGCGGTTAAAATTGGCAAAAAACACACACATTTCTTCACACAGGGTCGTGGGGTTAGACAGGGATGCAGCTTAAGCCCCACCCTCTTCAACATATATATCAACAAATTGGCGCGGGCACTAGAAAAGTCTGCAGCACCCGGCCTCCCCCTGCTAGAATCCGAAGTCAAATGTCTGCTGTTTGCTGATGATCTGGTGCTTCTGTCACCAACCAAGGAGGGCCTACAGCAGCACCTAGATCTTATGCACAGATTCTGTCAGACCTGGGCCCTGACAGTAAATCTCAGTAAGACCAAAATAATGGTGTTCCAAAAAAGGTCCAGTTATCAGGACCACAAATACAAATTCCATCTAGACACTGTTGCCCTAGAGCACACAAAAAGCTATACATACCTTGGCCTAAACATCAGCGCCACAGGTAACTTCCACAAAGCTGTGAACGATCTGAGAGACAAAGCAAGCAGGGCAATCTATGCCATCAAAAGGAACATAAATTCCAACATACCAATTAGGATTTGGCTAAAAATACTTGAATCAGTCATAGAGCCCATTGCCCTTTATGGTTGTGAGGTCTGGGGTCCGCTCACCAACCAAGACTTCACAAAATGGGACAAACACCAAAATGAGACTCTGCACGCAGAATTCTGCAAAAATATCCTCCGTGTACAACGTAGAACACCAAATAATGCATGCAGAGCAGAATTAGGCCGATACCCACTAATTATCAAAATCCAGAAAAGAGCCGTTAAATTCTATAACCACCTAAAAGGAAGTGATTCCCAAACCTTCCATAACAAAGCCATCACCTACAGAGAGATGAACCTGGAGAAGAGTCCCCTAAGCAAGCTGGTCCTGGGGCTCTGTTCACAAACACAAACACACCCTACAGAGCCCCAGGACAACAGCACAATTAGACCCAACCAAATCATGAGAAAACAAAAAGATAATTACTTGACACATTGGAAAGAATTAACAAAAAAACAGAGCAAACTAGAATGCTATTTGGCCCTACACAGAGAGTACACAGCGGCGGAATACCTGACCACTGTGACTGACCCAAAATTAAGAAAAGCTTTGACTATGTACAGACTCAGTGAGCATAGCCTTGCTATTGAGAAAGGCCGCCGTAGGCAGACATGGCTCTCAAGAGAAGATAGGCTATGTGCTCACTGCCCACAAAATGAGGTGGAAACTGAGCTGCACTTCCTAACCTCCTGCCCAATGTATGACCATATTAGAGAGACATATTTCCCTCAGATTACACAGATCCACAAAGAATTCGAAAACAAATCCAATTTTTGAAAAACTCCCATATCTACTGGGTGAAATTTCACAGTGTGCCATCACAGCAGCAAGATTTGTGACCTGTTGCCACGAGAAAAGGGCAACCAGTGAAGAACAAACACCATTGTAAATACAACCCATATTTATGCTTATTTATTTTATCTTGTGTCCTTTAACCATTTGTACATTGTTAAAACACTGTATATATATAATATGACATTTGTAATGTCTTTATTGTTTTGAAACTTCTGTATGTGTAATGTTTACTGTTCATTTTTATTGTTTTTCACTTTATATATTCACTTTATATATTATCTAACTCACTTGCTTTGGCAATGTTAACACATGTTTCCCATGCCAATAAAGCCCTTGAATTGAATTGAATTGAATTGAGAGAGAGAGGGAGAGTCAGTCTCATTAGAAGGTAGTGTAAAGAAGAGAGAACACCCAACCCTGTCAGTAAACATTAACAGTAACTCCACTCACCAGAGTCCATTTCATTTTGCCTTCGGTTCTGAATCCTCAACTGCAAGACTGAAAGACAAGCAGTAGAGAGGTGGTGAGTTAGATGTATGAGAATACCTGGAATAACCTAAAAGGTAACTCTGGGTAAAAGGTACTGTCCTATGTTCTGTAGTACAATATCCCTCTGTAATCGTATAGTAACATGTGACTGAGCAATCTCTACACACACATACACTGCACACACACTTTCACACTAAGAGGTTCATTGGGGGAGGGGCTGATAGGTTTGGTGATGTTTCCCACAATGCATTCCAGTGCTGAGTTTTGAGATCTGAGAGAAATGGAGGGAGGGATGGGGGGAGGGGACAGCAGTATGAGAAGGGTTTGGGGGGGGGCTGTAACTATTTATCCGTCAGTATGTTTATTTCTGTCACCCCATCCCCCCTTCAGCTGTCCCTCTCTCTCCAGAACTCTCTACCTCCCTCCCTTCATCACGGTCATGCACGCTAAGTCAATTCTTCTTCCACTATTTTCTGTCAGCCGACCGCCACTCGAAAAGAGACCCCATTACATTACTTGTGTAAAAACACCACTTAGCCTGGTTCTACAGTAAACAGCTACCTCTTAGCCTGGAAATACCTACCTCTTAGCCTGGTTCTACAGTAAACAGCTACCTCTTAGCCTGGAAACACCTACCTCTTAGCCTGGTAACAGCTACCTCTTAGCCTGAAAACACCTACCTCTTAGCCTGGTTCTACAGTAAACAGCTACCTCTTAGCCTGGAAACACCTACCTCTTAGCCTGGTTCTACAGTAAATAGCTAGCTCTTAGCCTGGAAACACATACCTCTTAGCCTGGTTCTACAGTAAATAGCTAGCTCTTAGCCTGGAAACACCTACCTCTTAGCCTGGTTCTACAGTAAACAGCTACCTCTTAGCCTGGTAACTGCACCTCTTAGCCTGGTAACAGCTACCTCTTAGCCTGAAAACACCTACCTCTTAGCCTGGTAACAGCTACCTCTTAGCCTGAAAACACCTACCTCTTAGCCTGAAAACACCTACCTCTTAGCCTGGTAACAGCTACCTCTTAGCCTGGAAACGCCTACCTCTTAGCCTGGTAACAGCTACCTCTTAGCCTGAAAACACCTACCTCTTAGCCTGGTAACAGCTACCTCTTAGCCTGGAAACACCTACCTCTTAGCCTGGTAACAGCTACCTCTTAGCCTGAAAACACCTACCTCTTAGCCTGGTAACCGCCACCTCTTAGCCTGGTAACAGCTACCTCTTAGCCTGGTAACTGCTACCTCTTAGCCTGGTAACTGCTACCACTTAGCCTGGTAACAGCTACCTCTTAGCCTGGTAACTGCTACCACTTAGCCTGGTAACAGCTACCTCTTGGTATCGTATTGGACTGGATATTCTGATTGACTCACATAGGCCTCCATGCTGACTCGGTCATGGTACTGTGTGTGTGTAATCGGTTGTGAGGTGGAATAATTGATTGGACTCTCAGAGGTGAAATTTGACCAGATTTGTGTACCGGACCCAACTAAAGTTCCAGACATAGGCCCTGGCCCGCTCCAGGGAACTAACACATGCAATCATCACTTAAAAGGTACCCAGAAGAGTTGATTGACTACTTATAAACCATTTATAAGCCCTGTACAGATGGTAGGTCAATTTAGTTTACTGTTAACAATTAACAATCTGTAACTGAGTGGAAACAAATGAAGCCAGAATCTTGATGACAGATAAGAGCAGGAAGGTGACTGTGTAAACTACTGAAGTTGTGCATGGATTTAGCTCAGTGAGATTATCTTCCCGCTTTGGGCAAGCATTCATGGACAGAGAGAAATAACAGAGATTGGATTGAGGTTATAATCGGCTCCTCAACCATCTATAATGTGATGTAATCTCATAGTGAACCTTATAGGTTATCAATGATCATTGATCATTTAACAGCTACCAAATGCAGCATTTTCGTTACCATGATTTCCCCGCTGATGTAAGTACAGATGTAAGATCTTAATTTGATCACCCTGTTGCTGCAGGAAATGTTCTGCACAACAGGACATGCACATTTGTAGTGTATTCAAGGTTTAAAAATGCTTCTAAAGTTTGTAATTTTCCCTTCAAAATGAATCAACCCCTACAAAAATGTCACATTTTTACCGTCCAATAACGTGCAGGATTATTTTCCTGCCTTGAGAAACTGATCTAATAAAATGGTTGCCTATCACTACCACTGTCCACAGGCACAGCACGCCTACCGCTTTTCAGCTTTGACCACAGTCATGGTAGCATACTCAGGGTATAGTAGTACATCTTCCTCAACACAAGTTACACAACCCATATTGACATCCTTCCATCCATAGGCTATTAATTCCACATCAACCAATCAGACAACATTCACCTATTGACAAAAGTATTGATTGGCCTTCATAGCCTTCAACTATTTCCTCCATAGCTGAATAGATAGTTGGTTCAAAGCAGCAGGACAGCTGATACTTAGTTAGCCAGTCTAACTCACTTAAATGTCTCTTCTAATGAATCCAATCTGGAAACCTCAAGACACTTCCTGGTATTTAAATAAATAAATACACTCATCAAATCTAATCTGAACCTCCAGCTGCCCAAGACAGGCCTGGTAATGAACAGCTGGTTGAAAAAAACAACAGCAGGAATGTCCTATGACCTCATTCCCTGTCCCTACCAAGCCTCTTTATGACAGCAGCAGACTGATAACAACAGAGGCGGCCATTTTTAAGGAGCATGTTCCAATTCTAGAACACAACTGCTGCTAGTTAAAGGACAGTAACCTATGGATGATGGACCTAACACAAAACATTAAGAAATCCAACTTGCAAAAGGATTCAGTAGCTGTACACATTTCTTGCTACAGTTGTAGGATCTTAATTTGAGCCAGTTTGCAACAGCAGGAAAATAATCCTACAGCAACAGAAAATGGAACTGTTGTTGTGGATTATAATTTGTAGAGGTTGATACATCTTTTGTTAGGCAAATCAAGTCAGACATTTTTAAGTGGAAATTGCAAACTTTAGAAGCCTTTTTAAACCTGCAACTACAGGATAATCAAATTAAGATACGGCATCTGTATAATGTCATCCAAACATTTTCCAATCTTATAACTGTACCTGTCACGTTCTGACCTCTATTTCCTTTGTGTTGTATTTATTTAGTATGGTCAGGGCGTGAGTTGGGTGGGCAGTCTATGTTTGTTTTTCTATGTTGTGGGGCAGTTCTATGTTTTCGGCCTAGTATGGTTCTCAATCAGAGGCAGGTGTCATTAGTTGTCTCTGATTGAGAATCATACTTAGGTAGCCTGGGTTTCACTGTGTGTTTGTGGGTGATTGTTCCTGTCTTTGTGTAGTGTTCACCAGATAGGCTGTATTAGGTTTCACGTTCCGTTTGTTGTTTTCGTATTCATTTAGTTATTTCATGTATCGTCATTCATTAAAGAACATGAGTAACCACCACGCTGCATTTCGGTCCTCTCTTTCAACAAACGAAGAACGCCGTTACAGTACCTCTAATGCTGTCTTATTTAATTAGTTATGTGTTTGAATTTTTCTAAAATGGTTGTTTTTAAATGGAGACAGGAGCAATGTGGCAGTGGCTATATGCCTCTTGTCTCTCATGACAGATTAAAATATAGCTAGCTGTAAAACTTAGTTCTGGGTTCTGAGATGAATATGCTACAAATACTGTCATTGGGAGATTAAAAGATTTGTGGTCAATCCTCTGGTATGTCTATTCAGGAGAGCTCTGTGGTTTCAATCAATAAATAGATATACAACGATCAATATCTTTACCTGATTAATCATCCTCATGATTAATATAACCAAGACTAGACTTATCTGCCACAATCATACAGGAACAACTTCTTGCCAATGATGTAGTCATCAATCATTACTAGTTACCATAGTGTCAGCCATGGGCTTGGCTGACAGAGAGAGAAGAGGCTGAGTGACACTTTATGACATAATACAAACAGCACTGTATATATGACCCAAGATCAGCCTAAGGGCAACTTAGTCCCACACCCCAGGCCTAATTCCTCCCTGCCAGCCCCACCCCAACCGTCCCGATCCAGCCCCAACCGGCCTGGCCTGATCCAGCCCCACTCCAACCGGCCTGGCCTGATGCAGCCCCACCCCAACCGGCCTGATCCAGCCCCACCCCAACCGGCCTGGCCTGATGCAGCCCCACCCCAACCGGCCTGATGCAGTCCCACCCCAACCAGCCTGATGCAGCACCACCCCAACCGGCCTGGCCTGATGCAGCACCACCCCAACCGGCCTGGCCTGATGCAGCACCACCCCAACCGGCCTGGCCTGATGCAGCCCCACCCCAACCGGCCTGGCCTGATGCAGCTCCACCCCAACCGGCCCAGCCATACACTCACCTGAGCGGAATTTGTTCCGGATGAGAAGCGACCTCTCAGAGGCCAGCAACGTCATGATGAAGAGGAGGAGGGGAAGGAGGGATGAGAGGAGGAACAGAAAGAAAGAGTGGAATCCTGTTTTTATTCCCACTTGGGTGGGAATCAGGAGGAATGGACTCTTCTGATTCTGTCTCTCTCTGTGTGGAAAGCAGAGAACAGATAAAGGGAGAGATGGAACAGAGAGAGGGAGGTCAATGCTTTTGTTTATCCCTTGAGAAAAATATATTGACACTGAGTACAAGACACAGACCAGAGCAGTAGACAGAAGAGAGTTATGGAGTGGAAAGAAGTAGAGAGACACACCATCTGACACACACAGGATAGAGTGGACAGTAGTAGAGACACACCATCTGACACACACAGGATAGAGTGGACAGTAGTAGAGACACACCATCTGACACACACAGGATAGAGTGGACAGTAGTAGAGAGACAACATCGACATTGACTAGACCACGCCTCTCACGGCAGACTGCCACAATCACAGAAAGAGAGGAGAGACACACACCGTAGATATAACGAGAAAGAAAGAGGAAGAGACAGTAGGAAGCATTTAGAACGACAGAGGAAAAGGAAGAGAGGCGAGGAGAAGAGAGAGACAGGGTGAGTTAGGCCATATGAGTGACAGAGACAGAGGCAGTGACAGATACCCAGATGCCAAACAGTGAGTGCACAGGGGACACTTATTATAATGGACACATAAAAAGCCACAACACCTATCACAGAGGACACAACTGTGCAGAGGCTGGATGCACAGATTTAAAAGCGAAAGAAAGTGAAAACTGCCACAGAGAAATAGATGTTTTTATCTACACACAGAGAACCATGGGAGAGAGACAGAGGTTAATACCACTAATTCACACACACTTCATTAATGCACACACACCATTTATTGACTATATTGACTATGTCGCTGGCCACCCATAAGACAAATTGGGAAAGCCTGAACCGCATGAAAGTGGACACACCGAGTGACTGAGATTATTTACACAAAATCACTGAGCTGGTGTTCATTAACACACAATAACACACACACACAGTTATTTACAAACTAGATTAGAGCACTGCCCATACAGTAGGATATTGATGAGTCCTCATATCACACAGTAGGGCACTGAGACACAAAAAGAGAGAGAGAAAGAGAGCGAGGAAGGGAAAGGAAGACAGAGAGAGAGAGAGAGAGAGAGAGAGAGAGAGAGAGAGAGAGAGAGAGTGAGAGAAAGATAGAGTAAATGAGGTAGAATGAAAGATAATACTTACTGAAATAGAGAGAGAAGTCCCTTGGGGGAACTTGGAGTGGGTTTAAGATTAAATTAGAGAGAGGTGCAAGAAGGAAGAGATAACTTCAAGTGCGTTTAATGATGATTTCTTTCATGTTCCTTTTCTTGTCATATTGTCTCTCTCTCTCTCTCTCCACACTCGTTAATCCCCTGGAAAAGAGTTCTAAAGGTGGACTTGGGGAGGAAAGGATCGGATGTTCCTTCCTTATCATAGAACTAACCTTATCCTTCTCTCGCTCTTTCTCTCTGGACCTCTCCCTAAAGCGTCCTGGTCACTCCCCCTCTCCCCTGTCTCTCTCTCTACCCCTCCCTCACCCCTCTACCCCTCCTTCACCCGTCCCAGCAGCATACATCTGTTGACTGATTGGCTGATTGATGGAGCGCTAGAGTGACAATAAGTGGTTGTGTGTCTTTGTCAAAAGTATTCACAAAATGGATGACTCATGTAAACATGCACTTGGCATTGTTACAAACTTTGGCCAGATACACTACACTAGTCTGAGGCCTATACTTTTTCCTCCCTTATGTATTTAAAAGCAAATAATGATTAGGGATATTGGATATTGCTGAGGTGTGATATGGTGTGGTAGGTAGGTATTACTGTAGGACTTTGCAGTAAGTACTACAGTATGATTTGATGTGTAGAGTTCCATCTGATAATGTTCTATGTAAATCAAGGAATGCAACTTTAGTAAGTCAGCGTCCCTGTCTAAATACCTACGTCATCCTCTTACACATGATGTATTCTGTGTGTGTGTGTGCGTGTCCGTGTGCGTTTGCGTGTGCATGTGAAACATATGGCAGGCACAGAAACCCAGGCCAAGTCAGTTTACGTCAGTGTATATATCTGAATATGAGTGCGAGTGTGTGTGTGTGTGTGTGTGTGTGTGTGTGTGTGTGTGTGTGTGTGCGAGAGACAGAGGTTAATACCACTAATTCACACACACTTCATTAATGCACACACACCATTTATTGACTATATTGACTATGTCGCTGGCCACCCATAAGACAAATTGGGAAAGCCTGAACCGCATGAAAGTGGACACACCGAGTGACTGAGATTATTTACACAAAATCACTGAGCTGGTGTTCATTAACACACAATAACACACACACACAGTTATTTACAAACTAGATTAGAGCACTGCCCATACAGTAGGATATTGATGAGTCCTCATATCACACAGTAGGGCACTGAGACACAAAAAGAGAGAGAGAAAGAGAGCGAGGAAGGGAAAGGAAGACAGAGAGAGAGAGAGAGAGAGAGAGAGAGAGAGAGAGAGAGTGAGAGAAAGATAGAGTAAATGAGGTAGAATGAAAGATAATACTTACTGAAATAGAGAGAGAAGTCCCTTGGGGGAACTTGGAGTGGGTTTAAGATTAAATTAGAGAGAGGTGCAAGAAGGAAGAGATAACTTCAAGTGCGTTTAATGATGATTTCTTTCATGTTCCTTTTCTTGTCATATTGTCTCTCTCTCTCTCTCTCCACACTCGTTAATCCCCTGGAAAAGAGTTCTAAAGGTGGACTTGGGGAGGAAAGGATCGGATGTTCCTTCCTTATCATAGAACTAACCTTATCCTTCTCTCGCTCTTTCTCTCTGGACCTCTCCCTAAAGCGTCCTGGTCACTCCCCCTCTCCCCTGTCTCTCTCTCTACCCCTCCCTCACCCCTCTACCCCTCCTTCACCCGTCCCAGCAGCATACATCTGTTGACTGATTGGCTGATTGATGGAGCGCTAGAGTGACAATAAGTGGTTGTGTGTCTTTGTCAAAAGTATTCACAAAATGGATGACTCATGTAAACATGCACTTGGCATTGTTACAAACTTTGGCCAGATACACTACACTAGTCTGAGGCCTATACTTTTTCCTCCCTTATGTATTTAAAAGCAAATAATGATTAGGGATATTGGATATTGCTGAGGTGTGATATGGTGTGGTAGGTAGGTATTACTGTAGGACTTTGCAGTAAGTACTACAGTATGATTTGATGTGTAGAGTTCCATCTGATAATGTTCTATGTAAATCAAGGAATGCAACTTTAGTAAGTCAGCGTCCCTGTCTAAATACCTACGTCATCCTCTTACACATGATGTATTCTGTGTGTGTGTGTGCGTGTCCGTGTGCGTTTGCGTGTGCATGTGAAACATATGGCAGGCACAGAAACCCAGGCCAAGTCAGTTTACGTCAGTGTATATATCTGAATATGAGTGCGAGTGTGTGTGTGTGTGTGTGTGTGTGTGTGTGTGTGTGTGTGTGTGTGTGCGTGTGTGTGTGTCTGTCTGTCAGTAGGCTTAGCATTGGAGGGGACATTGGGGACGGGAAGGGTAGTCTTTGCAGGAGCACCTGTTCAGTTAGTTTGACAGACAGGCTGGTGTGTGCTGGTTCAGCAGGTCAGAGGGGGGGGGGAGACAGGGAAGTAATGGGAGTGAGAGGTAGAGAGAGAGAGGGAGAGAGAGGTAAGGAGTCAGTACTACAGGAAGAGAGGAATGAAAGAGAGGAGAGGAAGGGAAGACAGGAGAGGAAGTTACAGCTAATGAATTATGTTATCTGGAGAGAAGCCCATATTGATCCACAACCTGACTACACTGAGCACAGCTAGGAGAGACTGACTGCAGCAGACAAGACATTGGTACAGACCATCCAGATGACCACCCATCACAGCCACAGTCAGAGCCACTGTATGGTGAATTGTGGTTGTATAGATTTAGATGACAGTAAAAGATTTCTACAATGATGAGGTTTACTCCTAAATCCAAACTTGGCAGACGTTCTACAGTCCCTTTCCACACCATATGTTGTGTATTGTAGATCCACCTCTAAGCTATATGTCTCACTACCTTTAATTATTTTTTCATTGGCAAGATTAGTAAACTTAGTCATGACATGCCAGCAACAAATTCTGGACCGACACATACACGCATAACTGACCAAATTATGAAAGACAAGCAGTCATTTTGAATTCCGTAAAACGAGTGTGGAAGAGGTGAAATTTGTATTGTTGTCTATCAACAATGACCTGGGTCTGACAACTTGGGTAGAAAATTACTGAGGATGATAGCGGATGATATTGCCACTCCTATTTGCCATCTCTTCAATCTAAGCCTACTCGAAAGTGTTTGCCCTCAGGCCTGGAGGGAAGAAAAAGTAATTCTGGTTAGTCTTCAGTGCAGCTTTTAATATTATTGATCATAATGTTTGTTCTGCTGGAATAACTTCTGTGTTATGGCTTTACACCCCCTGCTATACTGTGGATTAGAGGTACCTGTCTAACAGAACACAGAGGGTGTTCTTTAATAGAAGACTCTCCAACATAATCCAGGTAGAGTCAGGCATTCCCCAGGGCAGCCATCTAGGCCCCTTACTTTTTTCAATCTTTATTAATGACCTGCCACTGGCTCTGAGTAAAGCCAGTGTGTCTATGTATGCGGATGATTCAACACTATGCATGTCAGCTACTTCAGCGAGTGAAACACACACTGATGGCATTGGAAGAAAGATGATGTAATCGTTGATTCCTCTGGTTGCCCCCTCCCCCCGTCTGGGACTCCCTTTCTGATTAGCACCTGTTACCCTCCTCCTTTCTCTCGCTCCCTCTCTCTCTCTCACTCTGAGTGTTAATCCTATACTGTGTCTGGTGCAGCCTTGGTTTAGGGACGTAACCTTTCTCTGTTACTGGTGACGTGAACGGCTTCTCTCACACACACATTGCAGACCTAATTGTGCAGTGTGGCTTCTGCATACAGAAAGGCCTTCACATCTCTTTCTCCTTTCCCTCTTTCTCTCTCTCGCTCTCTCACACACACACACACACACACACACACACACACACACACACACACACACACAAGAATAAAGGAATCCTGTCCTGAAGCCCTCACTGGCCTTAGTAGAGTAATGCATAATGTGGGTACAGCACAGTGAATTATCTGAATAAGTGTGCCCACAAGTGGCCACAGTCTGCAATGACAGGTATTACCGATATACTATCACCATGGCAACCCAGACCAATTCTGCAGGCACTGAGTAGAAGAGACAGCTAAACCTTGCACATTCTAACCTCAACCACGTGTGTGTTAGTGGACTTTAGTACAAGGTAACAGACAACCTTCTATCCTGTGAGTTCTATCCATAGATCCTGATCCTTCTGTTCACATTTAATGTGGAACAAGATGAAGTAACAGTCAGAGGAGGCTGGTGGGAGGAGCTATAGTAGAACAGGCTCATTGGAATGGCTGGAATGGAATAAATGGAACGGAGTCAAACACTTTTTTACCATGTATTTGATGTGTTTCGTACCATTCCATTCTAGCCATTACAATGAGGCGTCCTTATAGCTCCTCCCACCAGCCCCTTCTGGTAACAGTGTATGTGCTGCTGCTAAATCTTTTAATTAAATGTTATTTTTTTTAGTTTGTGAGTGGTAACGTAAAGAGCTTTAAAATTCAACTCTGTCATTGAAAGTTTATTGGAATCTGTGTGGGTAACTGGACGGTTAGGATGAGGTAATTCAGCAATAAGGTTCCATAGGAATTCAATATGAAGCAGAATGGAGTCATTTCGGATCATAACCATTCTTCATAATCATGAGGCGGATAATACATATCGATCAGTTATTCAATCTATAATCTCCATCAGTTTGACATCAGAATTTATCAGTTCAGCAAACAATAATTACGTTTCATATTTCATCCTTTCAGGTTTGTCTTCATATGTACATTTAATTACATATTAACCATATATCAATGGCATAATTGGCCTGTGATGATCTGTAGGGCCATGATCATTGTCTATTTACATAACACAATAGGTTTGAAGTGTGCGCTCCAAGCCGCGCTCCGCGGTATTAACTATAGACAATAACTGATGGCCCGCTCTCCCGATTGCAACCGATAGTTCAGATGAAAGGTAACAGATTCGGTGGATTTACATTGATTCATGGACACACAGAATGTCTGGATTGGACAGAGTTGAGGATGAGAAAGCAGCGAGGTCGGGCGGTGGTGGTTTCCTCCTTTTAATGAGTTGAGATCTGTCGAACATCTCCACCTGACCTAATTAAAGCGCCCTGGGCCCAGCTGAGGCGCCCTGGGCCCAACTCCATGGGCCTTTCTACAGTCATCCTCCTCTGCTGCCATGTGTATCTCTTCAATCGCTTGGCTTTGAGCCCTGGGCCACTCGGAGGCCACAGCCTGTGCCACTTCACTTTTCTCTCTCTCTCTCGTCACACACACACACAAACACCAACCCCACAGCTCTCTGTGTCCATCAGTCCATCTGTCTGTCTGTCACTTCTCTTTGAAGCGCCATCCAAACTGGATGGGAACCAGACACACACACATGTTCATGGGCACGCACACTCACACACACACACGCACGTACCTGCACACAGCTGCACTGAGGCTTTCACACACCTACCCAGCATAAAATGCATCATCATCTCCATCATCAGACTTTATAAACTGTCTGATTCATTGGCAAGCGTTGCAATAGCCCAGTGGTGTCAACAAAGGGAGAGACTCTTTTGAATTAATTAGTCCTTTTTATGGTAGAGTCACATTGAATTAATGACCACATATGACCTCAGTTACTGTACCTCACAGTGGCCTAACTTCAGAGAAACTGCAGTACAGCGTGTCTCCGAAATGGTGGGTCAGGACCCATCATGGGCTCATGCCTTGAGGGTAAAAACAGGGTCATGACTTTAACAAAATTGATTCTGTACTTTGTACATTTGGTGAATCACCAGAAAAGTTCAAGTGGATTGCAGAACAGAACACACGTAAAAAAAACACCGCTGTAGTGTAATAATCTAGCAGTAATACAGTATTGGGGAACAGTGCTGTAGTGTAATAATCTAGCAGTAATACAGTATTGGGGAACAGTGCTGTAGTGTAATAATCTAGAGTAATACAGTATTGGGGAACAGTGCTGTAGTGTAATAATCTAGCAGTAATACAGTATTGGGGAACAGTGCTGTAGTGTAATAATCTAGCAGTAATACAGTATTGGGGAACAGTGCTGTAGTGTAATAATCTAGAGTAATACAGTATTGGGGAACAGTGCTGTAGTGTAATAATCTAGCAGTAATACAGTATTGGAGAACAGTGCTGTAGTGTAATAATCTAGCAGTAATACAGTATTGGGGAACAGTGCTGTAGTGTAATAATCTAGCAGTAATACAGTATTGGGGAACAGTGCTGTAGTGTAATAATCTAGCAGTAATACAGTATTGGGGAACAGTGCTGTAGTGTAATAATCTAGCAGTAATACAGTATTGGAGAACAGTGCTGTAGTGTAATAATCTAGCAGTAATACAGTATTGGGGAACAGTGCTGTAGTGTAATAATCTAGCAGTAATACAGTATTGGGGAACAGTGCTGTAGTGTAATAATCTAGCAGTAATACAGTTCTCCAATCTAGCAGTAATAAAGTATTGGAGAACAGTGCTGTAGTGTAATAATCTAGCAGTAACACAGTATTGGGGAACAGTGCTGTGGTGTAATAGTCTAGATTAACACAGTATTGGAGAACAGTGCTGTAGTGTAATAATCTAGCAGTAACACAGTATTGGGGAACAGTGCTGTAGTGTAATAATCTAGATTAACACAGTATTGGAGAACAGTGCTGTAGTGTAATAATCTAGATTAACACAGTATTGGAGAACAGTGCTGTAGTGTAATAATCTAGCAGTAATACAGTATTGGGGAACAGTGCTGTAGTGTAATAATCTAGAGTAATACAGTATTGGAGAACAGTAATGTAGTGTAATAATCTAGCAGTAACACAGTATTGGAGAACAATGCTGTAGTGTAATGATCTAGAGTAATACAGTATTGGAGAACAGTAATGTAGTGTAATAATCTAGAGTAATACAGTATTGGAGAACAGTGCTGTAGTGTAATAATCTAGATTAACACAGTATTGGAGAACAGTGCTGTAGTGTAATAATCTAGAGTAATACAGTATTGGAGAACAGTAATGTAGTGTAATAATCTAGAGTAATACAGTATTGGAGAACAGTGCTGTAGTGTAATAATCTAGCAGTAACACAGTATTGGAGAACAGTGCTGTAGTGTAATAGTCTAGATTAACACAGTATTTGAGAACAGTAATGTAGTGTAATAATCTAGCAGTAATAAAGTATTGGAGAACAGTGCTGTAGTGTAATAATCTATCAGTAACACCGTATTGGGGAACAGTGCTGTGGTGTAATAGTCTAGATTAACACAGTATTGGAGAACAGTGCTGTAGTGTAATAATCTAGATTAACACAGTATTGGAGAACAGTAATGTAGTGTAATACTCTAGAGTAATACAGTATTGGAGAACAGTGCTGTAGTGTAATAATCTAGATTAACACAGTATTGGAGAACAGTGCTGTAGTGTAATAATCTAGCAGTAACACAGTATTGGAGAACAGTGCTGTAGTGTAATAATCTAGATTAACACAGTATTGGAGAACAGTGCTGTAGTGTAATAATCTAGAGTAATACAGTATTGGAGAACAGTAATGTAGTGTAATAATCTAGCAGTAACACAGTATTGGAGAACAGTGCTGTAGTGTAATAATCTAGATTAACACAGTATTGGAGAACAGTGCTGTAGTGTAATATTATAGCAGTAATACAGTATTGGAGAACAGTGCTGTAGTGTAATATTATAGCAGTAACACAGTATTGGAGAACAGTGCTGTAGTGTAATAATCTAGAGTAATACAGTATTGGAGAACAGTGCTGTAATGTAATAATCTAGCAGTAACACAGTATTGGAGAACAGTGCTGTAGTGTAATAATCTAGATTAACACAGTATTGGAGAACAGTGCTGTAGTGTAATAATCTAGAGTAACACAGTATTGGAGAACAGTAATGTAGTGTAATAATCTAGCAGTAATACAGTATTGGAGAACAGTGCTGTAGTGTAATAATCTAGATTAACACAGTATTGGAGAACAGTGCTGTAGTGTAATAATCTAGATTAACACAGTATTGGAGAACAGTGCTGTAGTGTAATAATCTAGATTAACACAGTATTGGAGAACAGTGCTGTAGTGTAATAATCTAGCAGTAACACAGTATTGGAGAACAGTGCTGTAGTGTAATAATCTAGATTAACACAGTATTGGAGAACAGTGCTGTAGTGTAATAATCTAGAGTAATACAGTATTGGAGAACAGTAATGTAGTGTAATAATCTAGAGTAATACAGTATTGGAGAACAGTGCTGTAGTGTAATAATCTAGCAGTAATACAGTATTGGAGAACAGTGCTGTAGTGTAATAATTTATCAGTAACACAGTATTGGAGAACAGTAATGTAGTGTAATAATCTAGATTAACACAGTATTGGAGAACAGTGCTGTAGTGTAATAATCTAGCAGTAATACAGTATTGGAGAACAGTGCTGTAGTGTAATAATCTAGAGTAATACAGTATTGGAGAACAATGCTGTAGTGTAATAATCTAGATTAACACAGTATTGGAGAACAGTGCTGTAGTGTAATAATCTAGCAGTAATACAGTATTGGAGAACAGTGCTGTAGTGTAATAATCTAGAGTAATACAGTATTGGAGAACAGTGCTGTAGTGTAATAATCTAGCAGTAATACAGTATTGGAGAACAGTGCTGTAGTGTAATAATCTAGAGTAATACAGTATTGGAGAACAGTGCTGTAGTGTAATAATCTAGCAGTAACACAGTATTGGAGAACAGTGCTGTAGTGTAATAATCTAGCAGTAATACAGTATTGGAGAACAGTGCTGTAGTGTAATAATCTAGAGTAATACAGTATTGGTTTTAACAATGAACCAGTAGCTAGCACTGGAACTTGTTTTTTATTTTTTATTTGACCCCTTTTTCGTGGTATCCAATTGTTAGTAGCTACTATCTTGACTCATCGCTACGACTCCCGTAAGGGCTCGGGAGAGATGAAGATTGAAGGTTTTTGTTCCGGCCAAGCTCTAACTTACATGTAAGGGAATAGGTATGTTAGTGCTGTGCTGAATCAAAACCCTACACACTGCAGCCCTCCAGGATTGAGATTGCTAGCCCTTGCTACAGAGCAATGCATTATACATCCAGAGCCTGTCAGACTGTCATATGATATCCAGGAACACTGTGGTATGTCTGGTCAGCAGTAATGGTATGGTCGAGGTCAATAGAAATGGTAAGGTCCTGGTCAGAAATAACGGTATGGTCCTAGTCAATAGAAATGTTATGGTCCTAGTCAATAGTAGGTCAGCAGTATCGGTATGGTTTGGGTCAGCAGTAATTGTATGGTCTGTGTCAGCAGTAATGGTAAGTTCCTGTTCAGCAGTAATGGTATAGTCCTGGTCAGTAGTAAATATATGGTCCTGGTCAGCAGTAGTGGTATATGGTCCTGGTCAGCAGTAATGGTATAGTGCTGGTCAGTAGTAATGGTATGGTCCAGGTCAATATAAATTGTATGGTCCTGGTCAGTAGTAATGGAATGGTCCAGGTCAGTAGTAATGGTATGGTCCGGGTCAGCAGTAATGGTATGGTCCTGGTCAGCAGTAATGGTATGTTCTGGGTCAGCAGTAATGGTATGGTCTGGGTCAGCAGTAATGGTATGGTCCTGCTCAGCAGTATCAAATCAAATCAAATCAAATGTATTTATATAGCCCTTCTTACACCAGCTGATGCCACAAAGTGCTGTACAGAAACCCAGCCTAAAACCCCAAACAGCAAGCAATGCAGGTCTAGAAACACGGTGGCTAGGAAAAACACCCTAGAAAGGCCAAAACCTAGGAAGAAACCTAGAGAGGAGCCAGGCTCTGAGGGGTGTGCCGGGTGGAGAATATAACAGAACATGGCCAAGATGTTCAAATGTTCATAAATGACCAGCAGGATCAAATAATAATAATCACAGTAGTTGTAGAGGGTGCAAAAGGTCAACACCTCAGGAGTAAATGTCAGTTGGCTTTTCATAGCTGATCATTGAGAGTATCTCTACCGCTTATGCTGTCTCTAGAGAGTTGAAAACAGCAGGTCTGGGACAGGTAGCATGTCAACAGGTCAGGGTTCCATAGCCGCAGGCAGAACTGTTGAAACTGCAGCAGCAGCACGGCCAAGTGGACTGGGGACAGCAAGGAGTCATCATGCCAGATAATCCTGAGGCACGGTCCTAGGGCTCAGGTCCTCCTCCGAGAGAAAGAAAGAGAGAATTAGAGAGAGCATACTTAAATCCACACAAGACACCGGATAAGACAGGAGAAGTACTCCAGATATAACAAACTGACCCTAGCCCCCCGACACATACATTACTGCAGCATAAATACTGGAGGCTGAGACAGGAGGGGTCAGGAGACACTGTGGCCCCATCCGATGATACCCCCAGACAGGTCCAAACAGGCAGAATATAACCCCACCCAATTTGCCAAAGCACAGCCCCCACACCACTAGGGGGATATCTTCAACCGCCAACTTACCATCCTGAGACAAGGCCGAGTATAGCCCACAAAGATCTCCGCCACGGCACAACCCAAGGGGGGGCGCCAACCCAAACAGGAAGACCACCGCAGTGACTCAACCCACTCAAGTGACGCACCCCTCCTAGGGACGGCATGGAAGAGCACCAGTAAGCCAGTGACTCACCTGTAATAGGGTTAGAGACAGAGAATCCCAGTGGAGAGAGGTGAGCCGGCCAGGCAGAGACAGCAAGGGTGGTTCGTTGCTCCAGTGCCTTTCCGTTCACCTTCACTCCTGGGCCAGACTACACTCAATCATAGGACCTACTGAAGAGATGAGTCTTCAATAAAGACTTAAAGGTTGAGGCCGAGTCTGCGTTCTCTCACATGGGTAGGCAGACCATTCCACAAAAATGGAGCTCTATAGGAGAAAGCCCTGCCTCCAGCTGTTTGCTTAGAAATTCTAGGGACAATTAGGAGGCCTGCATCTTGTGACTGTAGCGTATGTGTAGTTATGTACGGCAGGACCAAATCGGAAAGATAGGTAAGAGAAAGCCCCATGTAATGCTTTGTAGGTTTGAAGTAAAACCTTGAAATCAGCCCTTTACTTAACAGGAAGCCAGTGTAAGGAGTAATGGTATAGTCCTGGTCAGTAGTAATGTTATGGTCCAGGTCAGTAGTAATGTTATGGTCCAGGTCAATAGAAATTGTATGGTCCTAGTCAGTAGAAATGGAATGGTCCAGGTCAGAAGTAATGGTATTGTCCGGGTCAGCAGTATCGATGTGGTCTGGGTCAGCAGTAATGGTAGTGCCCTGGTCAGCAGTAATGGTATGGTCCTGGTCAGTAGAAATGGTATGGTCCTGGTCAGTAGTAATGGTACGGTCCTGGTCAGTAGTAATGGTATTGCCCTGGTCAGTAGTAATGGTATGGTCCTGGTCAATAGTAATTATATGGTCATGGTCAGTAGTAATGGTATGGTCCGGGTCAGCAAGATTGGTATGGTCTGAGTCAGCGGTAAGGGTATGCTCCTGTTCGGCAGTAACAGTATGGTCCTGGTCAGTAGAAATGTATGGTCCTGGTAAGCAGTAACGGTATGGTCCTGGTAGCAGTAATGGTATATGGCCCTGGTCAGTAGTAATGGTATGGTCCTGGTCAGTAGTAATGGTACGGTCCTGGTCAGTAGTAATGGTATGGTCCTGGTCAGTGGTAATGGTACGGTCCTGGTCAGTAGCAACGGTATGGTTCGGGTCAGTAGTAATGGTAAATTCCTGGTCAATAGAAATTGTATGGTCCTAGTCAGTAGAAATGGAATGGTCCAGGTCAGTAGTAATGGTATGGACCGGGTCAGCAGTATTGTTATGGTCTGGGCCAGTAGTAATGTTATGGTCCTGGTCAGTAGCAATGGTATATGGTCCTGGTCAGCAGTAATGCTATGGTCCGTGTCAGTAGTAATGGTATGGTCCGATTCAGCAGTAATGATATGGTCCAGGTCAATAGAAATGGTATATGGTCCTGGTCAGCAGTAATAGTATAGTCCTGGTCAGCAGTAATGGTATAGTCCTGGTCAGTAGTAATGGTATGGTCCTGGTCAGTAGTAATGGTTTCGTCTTAGTTAGTAATAATGGTGTGGTCCTGGTCAGTAGTAATGGTACGGTCCGGGTCAGAAGTAACGGTATGGTCCTGGTCAGAAGTAATGCTATGGACCGGGTCAGCAGTATTGTTATGGTCTGGGCCAGTAGTAATGTTATGGTCCTGGTCAGTAGCAATGGTATATGGTCCTGGTCAGCAGTAATGCTATGGTCCATGTCAGTAGTAATGGTATGGTCCGATTCAGCAGTAATGGTATGGTCCTGGCCAGCAGAAATGTTAAAATCCGGGTCAGTAGTAATGGTATGGTCCTGGTCAGTAATACTGGTATGGTCTTGGTCAGTTTTAATGGTATGGTCCTGGTCAGCAGTAATGGTATTGTCCTGGTCAGAAGTGATGGTATGGTATGTTCCTGGTCAGTAGTGATGGTATGGTATGTTCCTGGTCAGTAGTAATGGTATAGTCTTGGTCAGAAGTAATGGTATCGTCCTGGTCAATAGTAACAGTATGCTACTGGTCAGCAGTAATGTTAAAATCATGGTCAGTCGTAATGGTATGGTCTTCGTCAGTAGTAATGGCATGGTCCTGGTCTGCAGTAATGGTATGGTGCTGGTCTGTGGTAATGGTATGGTATGGTCCTGGTCAGTAGTAATGCTATGGTCCTCGTCAGTAAAAATGGTATGGTCCTGGTCAGTAGCATCGGTATGGTCCGGCTCAGCAGTATTGGTATGGTCTGGGTCAGCAATAATGCTATGGTCCTGGTCAGTAATAATGGTATGGTCCTAGTCAGGAGTAATGGTATGATCCTGGCAAGCAGTGATGTTAAACGCCTGGTAAGTAGTAATATTATGTTCCTGGTCAGAAGTAATGGTATAGTTCTGATCAGTAGTAATGGTATGGTCCTGGTCAGTAGTAATATTATGTTCCTGGTCAGTAGTAATGGTATGGTCCTGGTCAGTAGTAATGGTATGGTCCTGGTCAGTAATAATGGTATAGTCCTGGTCAGTAGTAAGGGTATGGACCGGGTCAGAAGTATTGTTATGGTCTGGGTCAGGAGTAATGGTATGATCCTGGCAAGCAGTGATGTTAAACGCCTGGCAAGTAGTAATATTATGTTCCTGGTCAGAAGTAATGGTATAGTTCTGATCAGTAGTAATATTATGTTCCTGGCCAGAAGTAATGGTATAGTTCTGATCAGCAGTAATGTATGGTCCTGATCAGCAGTAATGGTATGGTCCTGATCAGCAGTAATTTATGGTCCTGATCAGCAGTAATGGTATGGTCCTGGTCAGCAGTAATGGTTTCGTCTTAGTTAGTAATAACGGTGTGGTCCTGGTCAGTAGTAATGGTACGGTACGGGTCAGAAGTAACGGTATTGTCCTGGTCAGCAGTAATGGTATAGTCTTGGTCAGAAGTAATGGTATCGTCCTGGTCAATAGTAACAGTATGCTACTGGTCAGAAGTAATGTTAAAATCATGGTCAGTCGTAATGGTATGGTCTTCGTCAGTAGTAATGGTATGGTCCTGGTCTGCAGTAATTGTATGGTGCTGGTCTGTGGTAATGGTATAGTCTTGGTCAGTAGTAGTGGTATGGTCATGGTCAGTTTTAATGGTATGGTCCTGGTCAGCAGTAATGGTATTGTCCTGGTCAGAAGTGATGGTATGGTATGTTCCTGGTCAGTAGTGATGGTATGGTATGTTCCTGGTCAGTAGTAATGGTATAGTCTTGGTCAGAAGTAATGGTATCGTCCTGGTCAATAGTAACAGTATGCTACTGGTCAGCAGTAATGTTAAAATCATGGTCAGTCGTAATGGTATGGTCTTCGTCAGTAGTAATGGCATGGTCCTGGTCTGCAGTAATGGTATGGTGCTGGTCTGTGGTAATGGTATGGTATGGTCCTGGTCAGTAGTAATGCTATGGTCCTCGTCAGTAAAAATGGTATGGTCCTGGTCAGTAGCATCGGTATGGTCCGGCTCAGCAGTATTGGTATGGTCTGGGTCAGCAATAATGCTATGGTCCTGGTCAGTAATAATGGTATGGTCCTAGTCAGGAGTAATGGTATGATCCTGGCAAGCAATGATGTTAAACGCCTGGTAAGTAGTAATATTATGTTCCTGGTCAGAAGTAATGGTATAGTTCTGATCAGTAGTAATGGTATGGTCCTGGTCAGTAGTAATATTATGTTCCTGGTCAGTAGTAATGGTATGGTGCTGGTCAGTAGTAATGGTATGGTCCTGGTCAGTAATAATGGTATAGTCCTGGTCAGTAGTAAGGGTATGGACCGGGTCAGAAGTATTGTTATGGTCTGGGTCAGTAGTAATGGTATGGTCCTGGTCAGAAGTAATGGTATAGTCCTAGTCAGGAGTAATGGTATGATCCTGGCAAGCAGTGATGTTAAACGCCTGGTAAGTAGTAAAATTATGTTCCTGGTCAGAAGTAATGGTATAGTTCTGATCAGTAGTAATATTATGTTCCTGGCCAGAAGTAATGGTATAGTTCTGATCAGCAGTAATGTATGGTCCTGATCAGCAGTAATGGTATGGTCCTGATCAGCAGTAATGTATGGTCCTGATCAGCAGTAATGGTATGGTCCTGGTCAGCAGTAATGGTTTCGTCTTAGTTAGTAATAACGGTGTGGTCCTGGTCAGTAGTAATGGTACGGTACGGGTCAGAAGTAACGGTATTGTCCTGGTCAGCAGTAATGGTATAGTCCTGGTCAGAAGTGATAGTATGGTATGTTCCTGGTCAGTAGTAATGGTATAGTCTTGGTCAGAAGTAATGGTATCGTCCTGGTCAATAGTAACAGTATGCTACTGGTCAGAAGTAATGTTAAAATCATGGTCAGTCGTAATGGTATGGTCTTCGTCAGTAGTAATGGTATGGTCCTGGTCTGCAGTAATTGTATGGTGCTGGTCTGTGGTAATGGTATAGTCTTGGTCAGTAGTAGTGGTATGGTCATGGTCAGGAATAATGGTATGGTCCTGGACAGCAGTAATGTTAAAAACCTGATCAGTCGTAATGGTATGGTCCTGGTCAGGAGTAATGGTATATAGTCCTGGTCAGTAGTAATGGTATATAGTCCTGGTCAGTAGTAATGGTATGGTCCTCGTCAGTAGCAACAGTATGGTCCGGGTCAGCAGTATTGGTATGGTCTGGGTCAGCAGTAATGGTTTTGTCCTGTTCAGCAGTAATGGTATAGTCCTGGTCAGTAGAAATGGTATGGTCCAGGTCAATAGAAATGGTATGGTCCTGGTCAGTAGTAATGGTATGCTCCTGGTCAGCAGTAATGGTATGGTCCTGGACAGAAGTAATGGCATGGTATGGTCAGCAGTAATGTTAAAATCCTGGTCAGTAGTAATGGTATAGTCTTGGTCAGTAGTAATGTTATGGTCCAGGCCAGTAGTAATGGTATGGTCCTGGTCAGCAGTAATATTAAAATCCTGGTCAGTATTAATTGTATGCTCCTGGTCAGTAGTAATGGTATAGTCTTGGTCAGTAGTAATGGTATGGTCCTGGTCAGCAGTAATGGTATGGTCCTGGTCAGTAGTAATGGTATGGTATGGTCCTGGTCAGTAGTAATTGTATGGTCCTGTTCAGTAGTAATGGTATAGTCTTGGTCAGTAGTAATGGTATGGTCCTGGTCAGCAGTAATGGTATGGTCCTGGTCATTAGTAATGGTATGATATGGTCCTTCAGTAGTAATGGTACGGTCCGGGTCAGAATTAACGGTATATTCCTGGTCAGCAGTAATGGTATGGTCCTGGTCAGTAGTAATGGTATAGTCTTGATCAGTAGTAATGGTATGGTACTGGTCAGTAGTAATGGTATGGTATGGTCCTGGTGGTCAGCAGTAATGGTATGGTCCTGGTCAATAGAAATGGTATGGTCCTTGTCAGCAGTAATGGTATGGTCCTGGTCACTAGTAATGGTATAGTCTTAATTAGTAATAATGGTGTGGTCCTGGTCAGTAGTAATGGTATGGTCCTGGTCAGTAGTAATGGTTTCGTCTTAGTTAGTAATAATGGTGTGGTCCTGGTCAGTAGTAATGGTACGGTCCGGGTCAGAAGTAACGGTATGGTCCTGGTCAGAAGTAATGGTATAGTCCTAGTCAGGAGTAATGGTATGATCCTGGCAAGCAGTGATGTTAAACGCCTGGTCAGTAGTAATATTATGTTCCTGGTCAGAAGTAATGGTATAGTTCTGGTCAGTAGTAATGTTATAGTCTTGGTCAGTAGTAGTGGTATGGTCATGGTCAGGAGTAATGGTATGGTCCTGGTCAGCAGTAATGTTAAAAACTTGATCAGTCGTAATGGTATGGTCCTGGTCAGTAGTAATGGTATATATTCCTGGTCAGTAGTAATGGTATGGTCCTCGTCAGTAGCAACAGTATGGTCCGGGTCAGCAGTATTGGTATGGTCTGGGTCAGTAGAAATGGTATGGTCCAGGTCAATAGAAATGGTATGGTCCTGGTCAGTAGTAATGGTATGCTCCTTGTCAGCAGTAATGGTATAGTCTTGGTCAGTAGTAATGGTATGGTCCTGGTCAGTAGTCATGGTATGATATGGTCCTGGTCAGTAGTAATGGTATGGTCCTGGTCAATAGAAATGGTATAGTCTTGATCAGTAGTAATGGTATGGTACTGGTCAGTAGTAATGGTATGGTATGGTCCTGGTGGTCAGCAGTAATGGTATGGTCCTGGTCAATAGAAATGGTATGGTCCTTGTCAGCAGTAATGGTATGGTCCTGGTCACTAGTAATGGTATGATATGGTCCTGGTCAGTAGTAATGGTACGGTCCGGGTCAGAATTAACGGTATATCCCTGGTCAGCAGTAATGGTATGGTCCTGATCAGCAGTAATGGTATAGTCTTAATTAGTAATAATGGTGTGGTCCTGGTCAGTAGTAATGGTATGGTCCTGGTCAGTAGTAATGGTTTCGTCTTAGTTAGTAATAATGGTGTGGTCCTGGTCAGTAGTAATGGTACGGTCCGGGTCAGAAGTAACGGTATGGTCCTGGTCAGAAGTAATGGTATAGTCCTAGTCAGGAGTAATGGTATATATTCCTGGTCAGTAGTAATGGTATGGTCCTCGTCAGTAGCAACAGTATGGTCCGGGTCAGCAGTATTGGTATGGTCTGGGTCAGTAGAAATGGTATGGTCCAGGTCAATAGAAATGGTATGGTCCTGGTCAGTAGTAATGGTATGCTCCTTGTCAGCAGTAATGGTATAGTCTTGGTCAGTAGTAATGGTATGGTCCTGGTCAGTAGTCATGGTATGGTCCTGGTCAGCAGTAATGGTATGGTCCTGGTCAATAGAAATGGTATGGTCCTTGTCAGCAGTAATGGTATGGTCCTGGTCACTAGTAATGGTATGATATGGTCCTGGTCAGTAGTAATGGTACGGTCCGGGTCAGAATTAACGGTATATTCCTGGTCAGCAGTAATGGTATGGTCCTGGTCAGTAGTAATGGTATAGTCTTGATCAGTAGTAATGGTATAGTACTGGTCAGTAGTAATGGTATGGTCTTAATTAGTAATAATGGTGTGGTCCTGGTCAGTAGTAATGGTGTGGTCCTGGTCAGTAGTAATGGTACGGTCCGGGTCATAAGTAACGGTATGGTCCTGGTCAGAAGTAATGGTATAGTCCTACTCAGGAGTAATGGTATGATCCTGGCAAGCAGTGATGTTAAACGCCTGGTCAGTAGTAATATTATGTTCCTGGTCAGAAGTAATGGTATAGTTCTGGTCAGTAGTAATGTTATGGTCCAGGTCAGTAGTAATGGTATAGTCTTGGTCAGTAGTAGTGGTATGGTCATGGTCAGGAGTAATGGTATGGTCCTGGTCAGCAGTAATGTTAAAAACCTGATCAGTCGTAATGGTATGGTCCTGGTCAGGAGTAAAGGTATATAGTCCTGGTCAGTAGTAATGGTATATAGTCCTGGTCAGTAGTAATGGTATGGTCCTCGTCAATAGCAACAGTATGGTCCGGGTCAGCAGTATTGGTATGGTCTGGGTCAGCAGTAATGGTTTTGTCCTGTTCAGCAGTAATGGTATAGTCCTGGTCAGTAGAAATGGTATGGTCCAGGTCAATAGAAATGGTATGGTCCTGGTCAGTAGTAATGGTATGCTCCTGGTCAGCAGTAATGGTATGGTCCTGGTCAGAAGTAATGGCATGGTATGATCAGCAGTAATGTTAAAATCCTGGTCAGTAGTAATGGTATAGTCTTGGTCAGTAGTAATGTTATGGTCCCGGCCAGTAGTAATGGTATGGTCCTGGTCAGCAGTAATATTAAAATCCTGGTCAGTATTAATTGTATGCTCCTGGTCAGTAGTAATGGTATAGTCTTGGTCAGTAGTAATGGTATGGTCCTGGTCAGCAGTAATGGTATGGTCCTGGTCAGTAGTAATGGTATGGTATGGTCCTGGTCAGTAGTAATTGTATGGTCCTGGTCAGTAGTAATGGTATGGTCCTTGTCAGCAGTAATGGTATGGTCCTGGTCAGTAGTAATGGTACGGTCCGGGTCAGAATTAACGGTATATTCCTGGTCAGCAGTAATGGTATGGCCCTGGTCAGTAGTAATGGTATAGTCTTGATCAGTAGTAATGGTATGGTACTGGTCAGTAGTAATGGTATGGTCCTGATCAGCAGTAATGGTATGGTCTTAATTAGTAATAATGGTATGGTCCTGGTCAGTAGTAATGGTTTCGTCTTAGTTAGTAATAATGGTGTGGTCCTGGTCAGTAGTAATGGTACGGTCTGGGTCAGAAGTAACGGTATGGTCCTGGTCAGAAGTAATGGTATGGACCGGGTCAGCAGTATTGCTATGGTCTGGGCCAGTAGTAATGTTATGGTCCTGGTCAGTAGCAATGGTATATGGTCCTGGTCAGCAGTAATGCTATGGTCCATGTCAGTAGTAATGGTATGGTCCGATTCAGCAGTAATGATATGGTCCAGGTCAATAGAAATGGTATATGGTCCTGGTCAGTAGTAATGGTATGGTCCTGGTCATCAGTAATGGTATGGTCCCGGCAAGCAGGGATGTTAAACGCCTGTCAGTAGTAATGTTATGGTCCTTGTCAGTAGTAATTTTATGGTCCTGGTCAGAATTAATTGTATAGTTCTGGTCAGTAGTAATGTTATGGTCCAGGTCAATTGAATTGGTATATGGTCCTGGTCAGTAGTAATGGTTTGGTCCTGGTCAGTAGTAATGGTATGATCCAATTCAGCAGTAATGGTATGGTCCTGGCCAGCAGAAATGTTAAAATCCTGGTCAGTAATACTGGTATGGTCTTGGTCAGTTTTAATGGTATGGTCCTGGTCAGTTGTAATGGTATTGTCCTGGTCAGAAGTGATGGTATGGTATGTTCCTGGTCAGTAGTAATGGTATGGTATGTTCCTGGTCAGTAGTAATGGTATAGTCTTGGTCAGAAGTAATGGTATCGTCCTGGTCAATAGTAACAGTATGCTACTGGTCAACAGTAATGTTAAAATCATGGTCAGTCGTAATGGTATGGTCTTCGTCAGTAGTAATGGTATGGTCCTGGTCAGTAGTAATGGTATAGTCTTGGTCAGTAGTAGTGGTATGGTCATGGTCAGGAGTAATGGTATGGTCCTGGTCAGCAGTAATGTTAAAAACCTGATCAGTCGTAATGGTATGGTCCTGGTCAGGAGTAATGGTATATAGTCCTGGTCAGTAGTAATGGTATGGTCCTCGTCAGTAGCAACAGTATGGTCCGGGTCAGCAGTATTGGTATGGTCTGGGTCAGCAGTAATGGTTTTGTCCTGTTCAGCAGTAATGGTATAGTCCTGGTCAGTAGAAATGGTATGGTCCAGGTCAGTAGGAATGGTTTCGTCTTAGTTAGTAATAATGGTGTGGTCCTGGTCAGTAGTAATGGTATGGTCCTGGTCAGTAGTAATGGTATGGTCCTGGCGAGTAGTAATGGTATGGTCTTAGTCAGTAATAATGCTATGGTCTTGGTCAGTAGTAATGGTATGATCCTGGTCAGTAGTAATGGTATGGTCTTAGTCAGTAATAATGCTATGGTCTTGGTCAGTAGTAATGGTATGATCCTGGTCAGTAGTAATGGTATGGTCTTAGTCAGTAATAATGCTATGGTCTTGGTCAGTAGTAATGGTATGGTCCTGGTCAGTAATAACTGTATGGTCCTGGCCAGTAGTAATGGCATGATCCTGGTCAGTAGGAATGGTATGGTCCTGGTTAGTATTAATTGTATGGTCCTGTTCAGTACCAATCGTATGGTCCTGTTCAGCAGTAATAGTTTGGTCCTTGTCAGTAATAATGAACCTTACCCTGATGATGCAGGGTACAGATTCAGTCAGGTCATTTTGGAGATACACCATTTAATGATGTACCGTCAGCGAGGTTCTATTGGCCGAAAGAAGAACTTAATGGAACAGAAAATTGTGGGAAGTAGGAGAAACAAACTGAAGCCTGCCTTACAAACCCAATTCGCCCCTGGAAACATCCCAACTCCACAGGTCACAAACCTAGCACATATATCAGCTACCACAGAGACCAGGACAGAAAGGCCTGAGTGGATTTCACGTTGAATGATGTCAACGTCATTAAAAAATAAAATGCATTATCTTAATAGATCGACACTTGGCCCAAAATAATTAAAGTTAATCACGTATTAAACTTGTATTTAACTTGATTCACTTAATGCCCTTGTTTCCATTTCTCCATGACTACTGATCTGACAGGATTTGATGGATGGTCCTGAAGGAGAGGAGACTAGTGAAGGATGCCAGGAATACCATGCACAAATCTTGTAATATACAATGTAGGTACAGTGCATTCAGGAAGTATTCACACCCTTTCACTTTTTCCACATTTTGTTGTGTTACAGCCTGAATTTAAAATCAATTAAATTTTGATTTTGTGTCACTGGCCTCATAATGTCAAAGTGGAATTGTGTTTTTCCAAAATTAATTTAAGTAATAAAATATGAAAAGCTGAAATGTCTTGAGTCAATAAGTATTCAACCCCTTTGTTGAGGCAAGCCTAAATAAGTTCAGGAGTTATAAATTTGCTTAGCATAGTCACAAAATAAGTTGAATGGACTTAAAGAGTGGTACTCTGATGTACTGTGTTTGATTTGCCCCAAACATAACACTTTTTTTTATTCAGGATATAAACTTAAGCACAGGCAAAATCCTAGAGGAATACCTGGTTCAGTCTTCTTCCCAGCAGATACTGGGAGACAAATTCACCTTTCAGCAGGACAATAACCTAAAACACAAGGAAAATATACTCTGGGGTTGCTTACCAAGACAACATTGAATGTTCCTGAGAAGCCTAGTTACAGTTTTGACTTAAATCGGCTTGAAAATCTACGGCAAGAGAACATGTCTATCTAGTAATGATCAACAACCAACTTGACAGAGCTTGAATTGTAAAAATAATAGTGTGCAAATGTTGTAGAATCCAGGTGTGCAAAGCTCTAAGAGACCCAGAAAGACTCACAGCTGTAATCACTGCTAAAGGTCATTCCAACATGTATTGACTCAGGTGTGTGAATACTTATGTAAATTAGATATTTATGTTTTTCATTTTCAATACACTTGCAAACATTTCTCAAAACATGTTTTCACTTTTTCATTATGGGGTATTGTGTGTATGAGAAAATAATATTTTTAATACATTGTTTTATTCAGGCCGTAACACAACAAAATGTGAAATAACTCAAGGTGTATGAACACTTTCTGAAGGCACTGTACACACACAGGGAGGTTTAACTGAAATACAGTAAGTTAACATGATGGGCATTTATCATAAGCTTCAATTGCATCAGTGGTGCAATCAGCAACAATAAATAAGTGGTCAGAATTCTGTTCTATGCATTTAACAAATTAGGGCACCTTGTTTTGAAGGCATAGGCAGCAGAAATCACAACGTAAAAACCATGTCAGAAGGACAAATTGGAGGCTATTGTTCTCACATTTGAACACATAATCCACTTTTCAAAAGTGCAAACGACAGTGTCTTTAATAGTAAGAAAGTTAAATAATCTCACTCAATAATAAGTACAGCTCCCACAAGAGAATAAAAAAATATAGTAATAAAGAACAGGGGGCCTCCCGGGTGGCGCAGTGGTTAAGGGTGCCGGGTTAGGGAGGGCTTGGCAGGTAGGGATGTCCTTGTCTCATCGCGCACCAGCAACTCCTGTGGCAGGCCGGGCGCAGTGTGCCCTAACCAAGGTTGCCAGGTGCACGGTGTTTCCTCCGACACATTGGTGCGGCTGGCTTCCGGGTTGGATGCGCGCTGTGTTAAGAGGCAGTGCGGCTTGGTTGGGTTGTGTATTGGAGGACGCATGACTTTCAATCTTCGTCTCTTTCGAGCCCGTACGGGAGTTGTAGCGATGAGACAAGATAGTAGCTACTAAAAACAATTGGATACCACGAAAAAAAGGGGTAAAAGAAAAAAGAACAATTTTACAATAAAACATTGCGACAGCGCTTTTTACAACATAATTGTTTGTACTTTGGTAGTGCAAAAGTATTGTTATAGCAGGATGGACATTTTTTAGAATGTCCATTAACATTTTCCGCCCTATAGTTGTGGAAATGACGAAAATCGAAGGAATACTTGATGGGAAATGGTTTATGAGATCAGTGATCATTTCAGACCCTGTAAGGAAATGGAAATAAAATACATTCAAGAGAAATTAATAAATAAATATAACCAATGTTCTCATTGGAAAGTACCGTTCTGATACTTATCATTCAAAAGTCATTTTCAATCCCTTTCAGTGTCAAGAGTTGTCCAAGTCGAACACAGTGAAACTACACCATCTTTGCTCTCCTTCTCCTTCTCCTCTTCCTCCTCCTTCGCCTTCTCTACCTCCTCCTCCTTCTCCTCTTCCTCCTCCTCCTTCTCCTCTTCCTCCTCCTCCTTCTTCTCCTCCTCCTTCTCCTCTTCTCCTCTTCTCCTTTCCTTTATTCAAGAGGATCAGCCTCAGGAAATGACCTCAGAATCTGGTTCAGAGTCAGAGTTGTCCAAGTTGGACACAGTGGAACTATACCATTCTTCTGTGCCCTCATCTCCATCCCCGCCTTCTCTTCCTCCTCCCCCTGCTCCTCTCTCGGACAGCATCTCCATAGCTGCCTGGTGGTAAGGGTGTTTGCGTCTGGTGTGTCGACGCAGGGTGTTGCGCTCGGCGAAGCGTGTGTGGCACAGCGGGCACTGGTAGGGCTTCTCTCCTGTGTGTACCCTCTGATGGCGCTGCAGCTCGCCCGCCTCCCTGAAACGCTTGGAGCAGATGGGGCACACAAAGTTCCTCTCGCCCGTGTGAATGTGCTTGTGTCTCTGTACAGGGTCAAAGGACGAGGGTCACGTTTGTTAGATAATACTATACATTCATGTTCATATATTATGATATGTTTATACCTACTTATTACATAGCAGTCATTACAAGATGAAATCTGACACAAAGGACCTAGTTCCACTTCAAACACAATCAAAACAGGTAACCTGCCTAAATGACTACCAACCAGTAGCACTCACGACTGTAGCTATGAAGTGCTTTGAAAGGCTGGTCATGGCTCACATCAACACCATTATCCAAGAAACCATAGACCCACTCCAATTTGCATACCACCATTTCAGATCCTGCCCTTTCCCACCTCTATTGCACTCCACACTGCCCTTTCCCACCTGGACAAAAGGAACATCAATGCTATTCATTGACTACGGCTCAGCATTCAACACCATAGTGCCCACAAAGCTCATCACTAAGCTAAGGACCCTGGGACTAAACACCTCCCTCTGCAACTGGATCCTGAACTTCCTGACGGGCCGCCCCCAGGTGGTAAGAATAGGTAACATCACAGCCGCCACACTGATCATCAACACAGGGGCCCTCCTGTAATCTCTGTTCACTCTTGACTGCATGGCCAGGCACGACTCCAACATCATCATTAAGTTTGCCGATGACAAAACAGTGGTAGGCCTGATCACCAACAACGACGAGACAGCCTATAGGGAGGTCTGGCCGTGTGGTGCCAGGACAACAACCTCTCCCTCAACGTGATAAAGTCAAAGGAGATGATTGTGGACTACAGGAAAAGGAGGACCGAGCACGCCCCCATTCTCATCGACGGGCTGTAGTGGAGCAGGTTGAGAGCATCAAGTTCCTTGGTCTCCACATCACCAACAAACTATCATGGTACAAACACCAAGACAGTTGTGAAGAGGGCACGACAATGCCTATTCCCCCTCAGGAGACTAAAAAGATTTGGCATGGGTCCTCAGATCCTCAAAAGGTTCTACAGCTGCACCATCGAGAGCATCTTGACTGGTTGCATCACTGCCTGGTATGGCAACTGCTCGGCCTCCGACTGCAAGGCACTACAGAGGATAGTGCGTATGGCCCAATAGAGCACTGTGGCCAAGCTTCCTGCCAACCAGGACCTCTATACCGGGCAGTATCAGAGGAAGGCCCTAAAATTTGTCAAAGACTCCAGCCAACCCAGTCAGACTGTTCTCTCTTCTACCACATGGCAAGTGGTACTGTGGCACCATGTCTAGGTCCAAGAGGCTTTTAAACAGCTTCTACCCCCAAGCCATAAGACTCCTGAACATCTAATCAAATGGCTACCCAGACTATTTGCATTGCCCACCCCCCCCCCCCCCCCCTTTTACAATGCTGCTACTCTCTGTTATTTTCTATGCATAGTCACTTTAATAACTCTACCTACATGTACATATTACCTCAATTACATCTGTACCATACACCCTTATTTTACTGCTGCTCTTTATTTATTTGTTACTTTTATTTCTTATTTTATTTCTTTATAAAAACTGCATTGTTGGTTAGGGGCTTGTATGTAAGCATTTCACTGTAAGGTGAAAGGTGAAACACCTGTTGTATTCGGCGCATGTGACAAATTAAATTTGATTTGATTTCAAAACAATATGTCATCATGAACCCACCAAATCACCACACCACAATTCAAACATTTATTAACAACTGAGCTCACCTGCAAATGGCTGGAGCGTTTGAAGGCCTTGCCACACTGCAGGCAGACATGGGGTTTGTTCTGAGAGTGGGTGATGGAGTGACGCTCCAGGTCAGACAGGTAGTAGAAGATCCTGGGGCAGAGAGGGCAGTAGAGGACCCTTCGTGGCCCAGAGGAGGGAGAGGAGGCTGGGGAAAGGGGGTCCAGAGGGTCCAGGGGGTTCAGGTTCCTGGGTCCGCTGGAGGGGAAGATGGGGGCAAGGGGAGGGGAGGGAGGAGCGGTGGCAGAGGAGAAGTAGAGATGGTCGTCCCATGGGAGGGAGGTGTGCTTTGACTCTGGGGCTTTTGATTGGTCGGATGCCTCCAAACGGAAGTCAAAGGACAGAGAAGGTGATTGCAGGTGTGTAAGGGGAGAGGTTTTAGTAGGAGATGACCCATTTGGGACAGACTCCATTTGGGTTTCTTCAGTAGATAGTGACTGATTATCGGTGTTGGGGTCACAACAGTTTGGTTCAGTGTGTTTGTGAGGAGGTGAGCTGAGTAGAACTGCTTTAGAACTGCCATCAGCACTGGTCTGCTTGGAGGGAGGGGAGGAGACCACAGAGGGGGAGGTCAGGGGGGCGGGAGGGTTAACGATGGGACTCTCTCTTGATAGGATGGTAGGGGAGTTGTTGGGTGTCGATATATTAACTGGGTGGGAGGGATTGGCAGGGAGGGATGACCCTGATGTGGCAAGCTGACCAGAAGAGAGAGAGAGAGAAAGAGGGGATGAAGAGGAGGCAGTGATTTGGGAGAGCTGACCGGTGGAGCGGTCAATAAGAGCAATGGGGGTGGAGGTAGAGAAAGACTGACCAAAGGAAGAGGTGGTGGAGGAGGAGAGGAGAAGGAACATAGAGGTGGAGGCACTGGGAGTGTTTTGGGTGAGGGAGAGGGGGAGAGAGAAGGCCAGGAGGCCTGGGTTGGTATCAGTCTTGGTTAGGGGAATGGAGGAGTGCTGGGGGGAGGAGGAGAAGAGGAGGATGGGGGTGTTGGAGGAGGGGTTAGTCAGGATCTGGATGGGCTGAGGGGGTTGGAGGTGTACAGCAGAACCAGAGGGTTGGGAAACAGCAGCACTAGCCTCACTAACAGATTTCACACCTGAATCTAAAACCTTAGGGGGTTCCGCATTCTGTGAGAGTTCTGGGTTCTTTGAGTGTTCTGTATTGTTTAGAAGTTCTGACTTCTGTGAGGGTTTCATAGATGTAACAGGAGCGGGACATGTGTTTTCCTTGTGTGTGTGTGGAGTTTTTACTAAACTTTGGCTGAGGTAAGTGACCCCTGCTGTGGTTATATGAGACAACCTGTCATCCTCTACCTCCAATGTGCTGGACTGCACCTTTGGCTGGCTTGAGGGGGGGTTGTCTGGCCTGGAAGAGTCCATTTGGGGAACTTTGTGCCCCTCAGGGGTGAGTGTGTATGGAATACCCTGGTCATCTATCAGGAGAAGACCTTCACTTTCAGAGTCTATGGAAGAGAGGGAGGTGAAAACGGAGGTAGAGAAAAACAAGGGAGACAAGAGAGGTCCCCCCAAAATGTCAGCTCCATCCATTCTCAATATAGAATCCTCTTCATCATCGCCATCATCTTCCTCTACTATGTCCCTATCTCCATCCCCCTCTACCTCATCTACCTCCATAAGCAGTGAGCTCTCATGCCAAAGGCTCCTCTCTTTAATCTCTCTCTTTTTAGGGAAGCTCAGATCCAATACTTCTCCCTCCTCTTCCTCTCTTCTCCCCCAAACTCCTTTCCCTGCCTCTGCTCTCTCTCCTCTATCCTCTCCCGGTCTCTCTTTTCCACCATGACATCGACTAGGGGGTAGGAAAAGAGGGATCACTCTCTCATCCTCTCTATCTTTCCTTTCTTTCTCTCCCCTTATCCCTCCATCCCTCTCTGTCTTGGCTGTGTCAGAGATGAGAGGCGTTTCAGGGACAATAGGACTACCATTCCTGTGTTGTGTAACATCACTCTCTCCATCTCTCCTCTCATCCCTCTCTTCTGTCTCCATCCTATAGAGAGGCTCCTCCGTGTGTTTTATCTCTTCAACACACACATCCTCCATCTGACCCGTACCAGTCACAGTAGTGGAGGTCAGGGCATTTCAACTGGTCCCAGACCAAACAGCTCTGGCTTCTAACGTACTCCCTTTAGAATCAGAGGGAGACACGTCTTTGGTAGAGCTGAGAGCTGCAGAGTCTGTGATTGGCCTGTTGCACAATCCAGGAACGTCTGATTTGACTCTGATTGGTTGATCGCACACACCAGGAGACTGTGATTGGTTGGTTGAGCCCGCAGGGTTCAACTGCTTCCTGTAATGCTGGCTGTGTCCCGCTCACATCTGGCGCTCTCCCAGCCCCTCCTCGTTTGGCCTAAAAAGGTTATGATTGGAAACCTGTACTGGAGTACACCTGTTTAAGGGAGCATTATTGGAGGTTACCTGGTGGGCAGGATAAGATCAAGGAGTCCACTGGCTCCTCATGGATCTCTGGCACAGTCCCCAGTCTCTTCAAGGATTGGCCGACACTCCTGTCATCTGAGCCACCATTGGTCAGAGCCCCTGTCTGTTGAGAATCCATTTTGGAACATGCCTGAATCTGTAAAATGGGGATTCAACATTTTATCATCTTAACAAGAGATTAATTATTACATTCAAATAATAAGAGGACTTGTCAATCAAATGACTATAGGCTTCATTGATAAGAAAGATGTCCTGAGGTGGCCAGGTGTCTTTATGCTGTTTCACAGGATATCAGAGCAGCAAAATTAGGAAGTTGATTAAATTAGTTTCATGTTGTTAGAATATCTTACTTGTTCTTTCATTGTGCATAATGAAATATGCCTAGACTCAAACTATTCACATAGACTAAATAGGCTATTATGAATTTCTTAAACTCCTATTCTTGTTTTACTTCAAAAACAGGGCCTTCAGGAAGTATTCACACCCTTCAACCTTTTCCACATTTTGTTGTGTTACAGCCTGAATTGAAAATGGGTTAAATGTAGATATTTTTGTCACCGGCCTACCACACAATACCCCATAATGTCCAAGTGGAATTATGTATTTCAAAAGTTTTACAAATTCATTAAAAATGAAAAGCTGAAATGTCTTGAGTCAATAAGTATTCAATCCCTTGGTTATGGCAAGCCTAAATAAGTCCAGGAGTAAAACATTGCTTAACAGGTCACATAATAAATTGCATGGACTCACTCTCCGTGCAATAATAGTTTTTAACATGAATGACTACCTCATCTCTGTACCCCAATGATCTGTAAGGTCCCTCAGTCGAGCAGTGAATTTCAAACACAGATTCAACCACAAATACCAGGGAAGTTTTCCAATGCCTCGCAAAGGGCATCTATTAGTAAATGGGTACAAAAAAATCCCTTTGAGCATTGTGAAGTTATTAATTACACTTTGGATGGTATATCAATACACCCAGTCACTACAAAGATACAGGCGTCCTTTCTAACTCAGTTGCCGGAGATTTCACCATGAGGCCAATGGTGACTTTAAAACAGTTACAGAGTTGAATAGCTGTGATAGGAGAAAAGTGAGGATGGATCAACAACATTGTAGCTACTCGACAATCCTAACCTAATTGACAGAGTGAAAAGAAGGAAGCCTGTGCAGAATACAAATATTCCAAAACACGAATCCTGTTTGCAACAAGGCACTAAGGTTATACTGCAAAAAATGTGCAATTCACTTTTTGTCTTGGATACAAAGTGTTATGTTTGGGGCAAATCCAATACAATGGCACATTACTGAGTACCACTCTCCATATCTTCAAGCATAGTGGTGGCTGCATCATGTTATGGGTATGCTTGTAATCGTTAAGGACTGCAGAGTTTTTCCAGGATAAAAACAGCTACGGAATTGAACTAAGCACAGGCAAAATACTATAGGAAAACCTGGTTCAGTCTGCTTTCCACCAGACACTGGGATTTGAATTCACCTTTCAGCAGGACAATAACCAAAAACACAAGGCCAAATCTACACTGGAGTTGCTTACCAAGAAGATAGTGAATGTTCCTGAGTGTCCGAGTTACAGTTTTGATTTAAATATGCTTGAAAATCTATGGCAAGCTCTGAAAATGGTTATTTAGCAATGATCAACAACCAATTTGACAAAGTTTAAAGAATGTTGAAAAGAATAATGGACAAATGTTGCACAATCCAGGTGTGGAAAGCTCCTAGAGACTTACCCAGAAACACTCACAGCTGTAATCACTGCCAAAGGTGATTTTAACATGTATTAACTCAGGGGGTTGAATACTTATTTAATCAAGATATTTTGGTGTTTTATTTTTCATGAATTTGTTAAAAAATATATTTTAAAACATATTTGAATTTTTCTTCCACTTTTGACATTACAGAGTATTTTGTGTAGATTGTTGGGGGGGAAACTGACAATTAAAACCATTTGAATCGCACTTTGTAACAACAACAAAATGTGTCAAAAGTCCAGGGGTGTGAATACTTTCTGAAGGCACTGTAGGTTAAATCATCCCCATCACCTTCATAACATCCCCACCACCACCTTGTCATTATCACCATTACATTGTCACCATCATCATCAATGATCGTCATCATCGACAACATTATCATCATCGGTTCCAATTCCTGCTATTATCTCAATAACTTGAGGCGAGATTTGTTTTAGGCTACAGCGTGTGGTCTCATGTTCTACAATCATTGATTACCTGATATGCTTAATTGCTATGAGTGTCAATCTTAAAAATGTAACACAGCATGCGTAAATTACGCACATGTTACATTACATTTGCTGTTATTATGGACTTCACTGGTTTTATATAATTTGCTTACCGGGCTCTAAACAAAGTCGCCAATATACCACATAGAATGAACGCGACAGTCTGCAGTGGAGGGTTCGAGAGAGCATGATGTCAGCGAAATCATACTATCCGGGGGTAAAGCCCATTTTTTCTTTCGATTTCAGAATTTCATTTGTCTGCCATAGTCTATTACAAAATAAGACATTCGTTAAATATCTGGCAACGGGTTTGGGTCGACATCATATTTGTTTTCCTCCATTCGAACCCTTATCCATCCTTGTACTGTATTTATGTTGGAATAAAAAGTGTCGCTGCTCATGGGAGACGCCATTGCGCGCAGTCCGAGGTCCGAATAGCCAAACCCTGTTTCATATCTGTGGATGTACTGCGCATCAATGGACACGACACTCGAACCTGGGCCAATGTTTGCTAACTACATTTAATGTAATATATTCGGCTCACTTATTTTGAATGACGCCGCGGTATTTGTCTAAATTATGTTGGTATTTTTGCCGTAATAACTGCCCTTGCTGTCTATGGACCCACAACCAGCCATTTTACAAGTCGAGGGTTCGAGCCCTGTAGGGAGCGCAGCCCGACCGCTGGCAGAAAAAGCGATGTAGGAAACTTTACCGGCATATTGTAATTTATTTCACTAACTTAATTGTCTGGACATACACTTGTCAATATAACAGGTGTGGGATGCGCCCGGTATACTGCCCATACATTTAAAACTGGATAATAAACTACATACTCCACCCATAAGTCACTCGCTGCATAGACACTGGCTTACCCGAGCTGTGGATACTTCCGGAGGACCAAATATGAATGAGAGGCGGACTAGTTAGGAGTGGAGATTCTGCGCGCAGCCTGCTGCACGAGCAGAGAGAGGTGGGAGCTCATGGTGTCGCAGCATTCGGCTTCGGTTAATGCTATTTCGTATCCTTGGGCCGTCCTAACTTTAACCCCTACCCATACCATAACCTTAGCCCTTAACCAAATGTAAACTTTAATGGGGGGGTATAGACGTCCCGAGGATACCGGATAGCAAGGACAATTCTGGGTCCGACTAGACTCAATCCATGTTGAGTAAACAGTGGGCAGCTACTGTATATGGTATGAGATCAGATCAGCTCACCATTTAATCCAAGTACATGTAACCTTAGAAAATACAAAAGAGGGATGTGTGTGTGTGTGCGTGTGCATGCTCGTGTGGGAGCGAGAGAGAGAGAGAGAGATATCAGGGTGTCCTAATTGTTGTGAAAATCAAGTGTTCATCTCTATTTCATTTCAATTACATGAAAAATCACATTCATCACATTACAGCAAAACGTTGTTTTTATTTCAAAACCGTCACATCAATAGAACTTCCAAGCCTCAGGGCTTGGTTTGTCAACAACAGAAGGAGGAGGAGTATCCTGAGGGCCAGCTTGGGGCAGGAACACACTATGTTAAAACAAAACAACAAGTAAGGTCAGTCAGATCCCGCAGTGGGAGGAGTCAGAGTCACACGATAACAACACATGAAGTGAACATTTTAACTATATGAGTCATGACTACGTTTTACTTCTGTATTAATGCATGTATTATCATTAACACAGCTGTTATTAAGACATGTAGAGCCTATCATTGGTACAGGCTGAGAGAGAGGGGGACAAGAGATAGAGATGGGAGTGTTGGGGTATTAGTCCAGGTCTACAAGAGAGCAGGCCTCGATCTCCGACACCAGCCGATGAGGGAACAGTTTGTACTGCAGCCAGGTGGGTTCTGGGACACAGAAGGAGGGAGGTGATAAGACATGTTACATCAAATGAAGACAATATAAGCACATACTGTCTCTGACTGAACCCTGAGGTCTCCTGACCACTGAACAGTCACATAGAAAGACTAGTAAGGCACCAAGGGGTTTTCCATAGATCCTGTTAGACAGGGCACCAGTTCTGGGTTCCCAACTCACCCAGGTAGCAGAAGGGGGGGTTGAGCCTGCCGTCGAAACAGGTCTGTGTGTAGGGGAAGCTGCACTGCTTCCTGGAGTGTTTACAGTAGAACGTCACGCTCTCCCCGTGAGGAACCACCGAGTCTGTCACGTCATAGGGCCAACGCTTCAGCCCACCAATCAGAACACGGCTCCGCTCCGCTATGATTGGACAGCGCGCTAAGAGCAGGAAGTACAGGATGAAGAACAAATAAAGAAGAAAGGTCAATATTCTACCTACACTCTCTCTGTCTCTCACTCACACACACACACACAGTGGGCCCTGGGTGTATCAGTTAGGACTCACCTCTGCAGTAGGGCACTGTGCTCCAGGTGCCGTTGGGCTGGCATGTGACCCGGTTGGGTCCATCCAGCAGGTGGTTCTTCTTGCAGAGGTAATAGATGGCATCGCCCACATCGTACTCAGTCCTCTGTACCGCCACCAGGTACCCCTGGTTCACCTCCTGGGGGGGCGGGCACCACACCCCTGGATCAGGAGAGAGAGGGTCACTGTATATACACATTTACTTGTTCTTCAAGCCTGCACACCCTGTGAGTCCCTAGGATCAGACCAGGATACAAGAACATTGCTGAATGAATTGGCAAGAGATGTTATTCTCTGTTTAGGCCAAAAGGTGGCAGTAAAGCACTATGAAACATAACAACCGACATTTCAGTCTCTCTCACACACATAAAAAGACACACACACACAAAGTAGAACGATTTCATGTGCAGAGTACAATAACCTCCTCCGCAAAATACAAACACACAACCACACTCAAAAGGCCCCATCCACCCACACGCCAACCATCAAATTCCATGGCTCTGATGCTCTCCCTCTGCTTGCTCTCTCTCTATCAAACACTATATATTATAAAACACACACACGTACTTTGACAGATGGGGTGAGGGTACTGCCAGGTCTGATCAATATTACAGAGATTCTCACTGTTTCCCACCAGCTCCCTGGAGAGAGAATGGGGGGAGAGAATGAGAGAGAGGGGGAGAGAGAGATAGGGAGAGACAGAGAGAGGGGGGGTGGTTATATGACTAATTGACCGGTAATACACTAAGCGGTGTAGCAGGGGTTAAATGTTCACCTCTCCATTGGCTCTGTTTCAGAAAGTGTGTATTTTGCATACAATACATGATTCCAACTGACATATGCATTGGGATGTGATACATTATTAGATGTGAGTCAGTAAAAAGCATATTAATGGCCTAGTTAACAACAGTAATGCAGACAGCCCAGTCTCTACATAATGAAGTTACTCCACTTCCACCCCTTACCACCCATCTCTCTCTCTCTCCTTTGTCTGCCATCTGTCTTTCATCGCTCTCTCTCTCTCTCTGTCTCAAACCTCTCATCCTGCCTCTCGCTCACCCACCCTGCCTCTTCCAACCTCTCTAGCTTGCATCCTCTCTCTCTCTATCTCTCTCCCTCCCTCCCTCTCTCACCCAGACAGACAGGTGTAGCGGATGGTTGTTCCAGCGACTGCGGATCCATCGATGCTGAAGGTGTTGGTCAACTCCTCAGGTAAAGGACATGAGACCTGGGGGGAGGTGGGGGCTACAGAGGGGGCAGACGTAGACGCACATGAGGGAGGGAGGAGGCAAGAGAAGGGTGGAAGAGAGAGGGAGGAGAGAGGGGGGAGGGAAAGGGAGAGTGAGAAGCACATCTGTAACAAAACACATTTGTACATTCTGTTCTGGTTCACACACACACACAGGGTGCTGATTATATTTTGCAGTGCCTTCAGAAAGTATTCACACCCCTTGACTTTTTCCACATTTTGTTGTGTTAAAGCTTGAATTTAAAATTGGATTACATTTAGATTTTGTGTCATTGATCTCCACACAATTTCCCATAATGTGGAATTATGTTTTTATACATTTTTGCTAATGAATGAAAAATTCAAAGCTGAAAGGTCTTAAGTCAATGAGTATTCATGTTACGGCCGTCGTTAGAAGGAGACCAAGGTGCAGCGTGGTAGGCGTACATTTTACTTTATTGTCAAATGACACCAAAAAACAACAAAAGACAAACGGCCGTAAAGTTCTGCAGGCTCCACACCAACTATGCAAAAACAAGGTCCCACAAATGAAAGAGAGAAAAAGGACTGCCTAAGTATGATTCCCAATCAGAGACAACGATAGACAGCTGTCCCTGATTGAGAATCATACCCGGCCAAAACAAAGAAATAGAAAGCATAGACTTCCCACCCAAGTCACACCCTGACCTAACAAACATAGAGAAAAAAGGGTCTCTAAGGTCAGGGTGTGAAAATTCTACCCCCTTGTTATAGCAAGCCTAAATAAGTTCAGGAGTAAACATTTGCTTAACAAGTCACATAATAAATTGCATGGAATAACTCTGTGTGGAATAATGGTGTTTATTAACATGATTTTTGAATGACTACCTCATCTCTGTACCCCACACATACAATTATCTGTAAGGTCCCTCAGTCGAGCAGTGAATTTCAAACACAGATTCAACCACAAAAACCATGGAGGTTTTCCAATGCCTTGCAAGGGGCTGGGTAAAAAAAAAGCAGATATTGAATATCCCTTTGAGCATGGTGAAGTTATTAATTACACTTCGGATGGTGTATAAATACAATCAGTCACTACAAAGATACAGGCGTCCTTCCTCAGTTGCCAGAGAGGAAGGAAACCGATCAGGGATGTCAACATGAGGCCAATGGTGACTTTAAAACAGTTTGTCACACCCTGATCAGCTTCACCTGTCCTCATTCTTGTCTCCACCCCCTCCAGGTGCTGCTTGTTTTCCCCAGTGTATTTATCCCTGTGTTTCCTGTCTCTCTGTACCAGTGTATTTATCCCTGTGTCTCTGTGCCAGTTCGTCTTGTATGTTTCCAAGTCAACCAGCAGTTTTCCCGTACTCCTGCCTTTACTATTCTCTTTTTTCTAGTCCTCCCGGTTTTGACCCTTGCCTGTTCTGTACTCTGTACCCGCCTGCCTGACCATTCTGCCTGCCTTGACCACGAACCTGTCTGCCACTGTGTACCTCCTGGACTCTGATCTGGTTTTGACCTTTTGCCTGTCCACGACCATTCTCTTGCCTACCCCTTTTGTATTATTAAACATTGTAAGACTACAACCATCTGCCTCCTCTGTCTGCATCTGGGTCTCGCCTTGTGTCATGATACTGTTATAGTTTAATGGCTGTGATAGGAGAAAACTGAGGATGGATCAACAACATTGCAGTTACTCTACAATACTAATCTAAATGACGGAATGAAACAAAGGAAGTCTGTACAGAATTAAAATATTCCAAACATGCACCCTGTTTGCAATAAGGCACTGAATTAATGCTGTATTATATGTTTGAGGAAAATCCAACACAGCACATCACTGAGCAACAGTCTTCCTGTTTTCAAGCATAGTGGTGGCTGCATCATGTTGTGGGTATACTTGTCATCGGCAAAGACTAGGGAGGTCTTTTTGAATATAAAGAAAATTAATAGAGCTAAGCACAGGCTGTCACGCCCTGACCTTAGAGATCCATTTTTTATCTCTATTTTGGTTTCAGGGCGTGAGTTGGGGTGGGCATTCTATGTTTTGTGCTCTATGTTTTCTATTTCTGTGTGTTTTGCCGGGTGTGGTTCTCAATCAGAGGCAGCTGTCTATCGTTGTCTCTGATTGAGAACCATGCTTAGGTAGCCTTTTCCCACCTGTGTTTTGTAAGGTAGTTGTTTTCTGTTTTTGTGTCTGCACCAGGCAGAACTGTGTCGGTTTTGTTCGTTCTCTTTGTTATTTTTGTTATTTCAGTGTTCAGTTCTAATAAAAGTATGAACACGAACAACGCTGCACCTTGGTCCTCTCCTTCCAACAGCCGTTACAGAGGCAACGTAAAAAGAGAACCTGTTTCAGTCTGCTTTCCAACAGATACTGGGAGACAAATCCCCTTTCAGCAGGACAATAAACTAAAATGCAAGACGACATTGAATGTTACAGTGGCCTAGTTACAGTTTTGACTTAAATCGTCTTGAAAATGTCTAGCAATGATCAACAATGAACTTGACAATGCTTGAAGAATTTAAAAAAGAATAATGGGCAAATATTGTACAATCAAGGTTTGCTAAGCTCTTAGACTCGTCCAGAGAGGCTCACAGCTGTAATCGCTGCCAAAGGTGATCTAACATGTGGGTTGAATATGCTTCTCTATTCAAAATATAATATTTTTCATGAATAAAAAAAACATGTTTCTTCCACTGAGACGTTACAGAATATTTTGTGTAGATTGTTGACAAAAAAAAATCTATTAAATCTATTTTAATCGCGCTTTGTAACACAACAAAATGTGGAAAAAGTCAAGGGGTGTAAAAACTTGTAACATGTAACTAATGTGCATAATAGGGTTCATAGAAAATACAGGAACACAACACGCAAACACACACAGACAGACACACACACAGAGCAGTGTTTAGCTAATGTGAATAACGGGATTGAGAGAAAGTTAACAGCTGGAGTGCATTCGGAAAGTACTCAGATGCCTTGACTTTCTCTACATTTTGTTACGTTAGTTTTATTTAAAAAAAAATAATAATTTAAATCCACATCAATCTACACACATTTTAGCTATTTTATTACAAATAAAAAACAGAAATAGCTTATTTACATAAGTATTCAAATCATTTGCTATGAGACTCGAAATTTAGCTCAGGTGCATCCTGTTTCCATTGATCATCCTTGAGATGTTTCTACAACTTGATTGGAGGCCACCTGTGGTAAATTGAATTGATTAGACATGATTTGGAAAGGCACACAATTGTCTATATAAGGTCCCACAGTTGACAGTGCATGTCAGAGCAAAAACCAAGCCATGAGGTCAAAGGAATTGTCCAGATCTAGGGAAGGGTACCAAAACATTTATTTAGCATTGAAGGTCCTCAAGAACCCAGTGGTGGAAGAAGTTTGGAACCACCAAAACTCTTCCTAGAGCTGGCCGCCTAGCCAAACTGAACAATGGGGGGGAGAAGGGCCATGGTCAGGGAGGTGACCAAGAACCCTCCCATCCCTGTGGAGATGGGAGGACCTTCCAGAAGGACAACCATCTCTGCAGCATTCCACCAATCAGGCATTTATGATAGAGTGGCCAGACAGGAGCCACTCCTCAGTAAAATGCACATGACAGCCCGCTTGGTGTTTGCCAAAAGGCACCTAAATACTCTACGGCCATGAGAAACAAGATTTTCTGGTCTGATGAAACCAAGATTGAACTCTTTGGCCTGAATGCCAAGCTTCACATCTGGAGGAAACCTGGCACCTACCCTACGGTGAAGCATGATGGTGGCAGCATCATGCTATGGGGATGTGTTTCAGCGGCAGGGACTGAGAGACTAGTCAGGATCGAGGCAAAGATGAACAGAGCAAAGTACAGCGAGATCCTTGATGAAAACTTGCTCTGGAGCTCTCAGGACCTCAGACTGGGGCGAAGGTTCACCTTCTAACAGGACAACAACCCTCAGCACACAGCCAAGACAACGCAGGAGTGGCTTCGGGACAAGTGACGGAATGACCTTGAGTGGCCCGGGCCGGGGCCCGGAATTTAACCCAATCGAACATCTCTGGAGAGACCTGGAAATAGCTGTGCAGCAACACTCCCCATCCAACCTGACAGAGCTTGAGAGGATATGCAGAGAAGAATGGGAGAAACTCCCCAAATACAGGTGTCCCAGCTTGTTGCGTCGTACCCATGAAGACTTGAGGCTGTAATCATGCTTCAACAAAGTACTGAGTAAAGTGTCTGAATACTTACGTAAATGTCCTGTTTCATTTTTTTTATTTTATAAATTTGCCTAAACGTCTAAAAAACAGTTTTTGCTTTGTCATTATGGGGTATTGTGTTTAGACCAATGAAGAAAATAAAAACGATTTAATCCATTTTAGAATTAGGCTGTAACCTAACAAAATGTGTAAAAAGTCAAGGAGTCTGAATACTTTCTGAATGCACTATAGGTGCGAGATGACACAGCAGACAGGGAGAAGTGGAATGAGGGGGACTCCTCTTCAGCATACATAGCGGTCAACACCTCACATGTCCCTTTAATGTTTGTAGGTTATAGGTGTTGCAGGTTGTCGTAGCTATGAGTCAGGAAATTGAATATCCTTTGTGAAAACAGGAATCTGAAAATAGATTATGATACCTAGCTGATAAGCATGCATACTGCTGCAGAGAGAGAGAATGACAGAGTGACAGAGAGAGTGACAGAGAGTGAGAGTGTGACAGAGTGAGAGAGAGATACAGTGGCAGAGATAGAGAGATTGACAGAGAGAGAGAGACAGTGGCAGAGAGAGAGAGAGAGAGAGAGAGATAGAGAGAGATAGCGAGAGAGAGAGTGGCAGAGAGAGAGAGATTGACAGAGAGAGAGAGAGAGACAGTGGCAGAGATAGAGAGATTGACAGAGAGAGAGAGACAGTGGCAGAGAGAGAGAGAGAGAGCGAGAGAGAGAGAGAGAGAGAGAGAGATTGACAGAGAGAGAGAGACAGTGGCAGAGAGAGAGAGAGAGAGAGAGAGAGAGTGGCAGAGAGAGAGAGGGAGAGAGAGAGAGAGAGAGAGAGAGAGAGATTGACAGAGAGAGAGAGAGAGAGAGAGAGAGAGAGCGAGAGAGAGAGAGAGAGAGAGAGGGAGAGTGGCAGAGAGAGAGAGATTGACAGAGAGAGATAGAGCGAGAGAGAGAGAGAGGGAGAGTGGCAGAGAGAGAGAGATTGACAGAGAGAGATAGAGAGAGAGAGAGAGAGAGAGAGAGAGAGAGAGAGAGAGAGAGAGAGAGAGAGAGGGAGAGTGGCAGAGAGAGAGAGATTGACAGAGAGAGGGAGAGTGGCAGAGAGAGAGAGAGAGAGGGAGAGTGGCAGAGAGAGAGAGAGATTGACAGAGAGAGATAGAGAGAGAGAGAGAGAGAGAGAGGGAGAGAGATTGACAGAGAGAGGGAGAGTGGCAGAGAGATAGAGAGAGAGACAGAGAGTGGCAGAGAGAGAGAGATTGACAGAGAGAGGGAGAGTGGCAGAGAGAGAGAGATTGACTGAGAAAGAGAAATATAGAAAGAGAGAGATGCTGCATTAGTTGTGTAACCACATGGATGGCTCATTCCTGGAAGTATGAGAGCCTCTCGTTCGTGGAAATATAAATATCAAGAGAGGCTCTTTGTAGGGGTGTTGAAGTGACCTCAGATTTATAGGGAGGGATGTTCGATGGGTATTGTGATATGCAGAGTAACGACAGCAGGTAGAGAGAGGCTCTCTTCTGTGTAAAACTCTCCCATAGACACACATGAGCAACATCAAAAGGGGTCAGTTCACTGAGTGTCTTTGAAATATATCTAATCCTATACGTAGCTATATAAATTCAGAATGGGCAGGGTGAGTGAGTTGAGTGTGTGGCTGTATGGGGAGTGAGTGTGAGTGCCTGGAGCTGGGTTGGTTCAGTGTTCTAACTGCGGCCCTCCTCTCTCTGTGTGCTCTCCAGCCTCCCTCCCTCCCTGCCTGCCTCCCACACAGCCAGGGCCCAGTGTGAAACTACTGTTGGCTGACAGGTAGCTCTGTCTTAAAGGAGTGATAGTGAAAGCAGAGAGATGTCCATAGATGACCAGGTGGTCAAAGCTGTGCACCTCTTTCCCGGTCAAGTCCACCCCATGCGCGCACACACACACACACACACACACACACACACACACACACACACACATTGCACACCTCTCTCTACAGCCCAGTTCTGCTTCACCAAACAAACACACTAAATAGCCCAGAGCTGCTTACTTGTCCTTGGCTCTCTCTGAGGGGAGAGACCTTATCAGGGGCCTCTCAGATTGAAAAGGATGAGAGGAGAAGAGGATGAGAGGAAGAAAGGATGAGAGAGGAGAGAGGAGAGGAGAAGAGGGAACAGCATGGCCCAGAGCTGCATGAGCAAGAGAGCTCTCTGACTGTGATCCGTCGCCCACACACATCACACACACACACACACACACACACACACACACACACACACACACACACACACACACACACACACACACACACAGCTCTTTGACACTATCTGTGATCCACATCCCACACACATTCAATGTATACACAAAATGTCTTCCTTTCTCTCGCCCCCCTCCCTCTCCCCCCCCCCCCCCTCTCTCTCCCCTCTCTCTCTCTGTCTCTCTCCCTCTCCCTCTCCCTTCTCTCTCTCTCTTTCTCTCTCTCTCTCTCTCTCTCCCCTCTCTCCCCCCCACTCTCTGTCTCTCTCTCTCTCTTAAACTCACACACATACACACAGCTATTTGACACTCTGACAGTGATCTACCGCCCACTGCCTCTCAATAAGCACGATGGAGCACAGCTCGAATACACAAATGTACAGAATACACACAGGAAGACACCCAGCCAACCTACTGCCTGTCTCTGAGAAGGAGCTCTGTGAGATTGGGACATGGACACACACACACACACACATACACAAACACAAACATATAACACTGTAAGTACACACACACACAAACATATCACACTATAATTACACACACACACACACACACACACAAACACAAACATATAACACTATAAGTACACACACACACACACAAACATAAACATATCACACTATAATTACACACACACACACACACACACACACACAAACAAACACGAACATATAACACTATAAGTACACACACACACACACAAACATAAACATATCACACTATAATTACACACACACACACACACAAACACAAACATATAACACTATAAGTACACACACACACACACACAAACACAAACATATAACACTATAAGTACACACACACACACACACACAAACATAAACATATCACACTATAATTACACACACACACACACACACACACACACACAAACACGAACATATCACACTATAAGTACACACACACACACACACACAATAGTGCACAGAGGACACGAATGCATGCAGACCTTCACACTCTTAAAATACACACTTGACTCACACACTGAAACACACAACAGTTAAATAAAGGTTAAAAGAACCCAGCCAGGAGGAGATGAAGACTAGAACATGCTCTTTCACCCTATCTGGCACAGACACTGTGAACTAATCAAGTCCTGCCTCTCTCTGGACTGCAGTCCTAGTATCAACAGCTGATAGTCCCGTTGCTAAGGCAATTTAGAGAACGGGCCCTGGTTACACAACGTCCCAGTCTATGCAAACAGACAAACTGCCAACAAAATAACACCATCACAGAGGGCCTCATTCCTGAGGTACACACACACACACACACTTTTTTTTTCCAGCACTATTGGATAGATTCTGTAAGTAAGCATTTCACTGTAAGGTCTACACCTGTTGTATACGTGACAAATAAACTTTGATTTGATTTGATTTGACACACACACAGACGCCTAGAACCTCAACGGGTTCTCCTATGGGAGCAGCTGAAGAACCCTTTTTGAACCCTTTTTTGTAAGAGTGAAAAACTGCTTCTGGGATAAAATATTAATAGAATAGAATATGATGTAACACATAGAAATGGACTGAATAGAACAGAGGGAGTGAAATATGTTCTGTTCCATTTACTGTGCAATCTACAGTATGTGCATTCCATTCCATTCTTTGGGGGCGGCAGGTAGCCTAGCGGTTAAGAGCGTTGAGCCAGTAACTCCCTTGAGCAAGGCAGATAATCCCCCAACAACATGGACATCAAGTAAGGGAGTCCCCCGCACCTCTCTGATTCAGAGGGGTTGGGTTAAATGCGGAAGACACATTTCAGTTGAATTCATTCAGTTATGTAACTAACTAGGTACCCCCTTCCCTTCCCCTTCCCTATTTCCAGGGTCCTTCTAATGAGCAGAGATAATGTTATCTAAATTGCATCCAGAACATTCTGCCTCTCTTCTCTGTTCTTGTACCCACCTGTGCAGTTGGGATCATCACCGCTCCATTGTCGGTCGCCTTGGCAACGACGGATGGCTGCATCCAAGCCATTGGGCAACATGTAGCCTGTGTCACAACGCACCTCGAGGAGGGCAGAGAAAGAGGGAGTGGGAGAGAGGAGGGAAGCAACAAAGCTGTTCCCTGAGGGCAGGGGCCAGGGACAAGTACGACCTGGGGAAGAAAGAGAGGAAGAGATGGAGGAGTGGAGAGGTTAACGAGGAAAGATCAGATCATCAAGAACAGTTTAGAATGGGCTTAGTGTGTTTCTGGGCAGATGAACTGAAAAGGCACTTCCAGATGGGGCATCACTGGTGATGATGTAAAGCCATGTTGAGTGCCCTCATTTCCTCATTTGGAACACACATGAACATGTGCAATGATTTAAATTAACCCCCGCAGCTAAGGCCCAACTGACAAACCAGAACACAAACACGTACCTGGAGCCACACAGCTGAGGTCCAACTGACAAACAAAGAACACACACATGTACCTGGAGCCACACAGCTGAGCACACACTGACAAACCAGAACACACACACGTACCTGGAGCCACACAGCTGAGGCCACACTGGCCATCACACAGACACTGGCGCTTGTTGCCACAGTCCTTGTCCTGTGTACAGGGTTTTGGACACGTCCTTCTCCGTTCGTTACCCAGCAGCCTCTCTGGACACGCATCAGATGCCTGGACTAGGAGAGAGACAGAGGTGGAGAGATGTGGCCCTCTAGCTCAGTTGGTAGAGCATGGTGAATGCAACGTAAGCATGGTGGGTTTGATATCCGGGACCACCCAAATGAGAAAATGTTTTTTATGTCTGCAAGTCACTTTGGATAGAAGTGTCTACTAAATGGCATATATTACTATATTAGGTCAGAGGTCTTCAACCTTTTCTTGCCCAGGGACCCTCTCCCAGGTAAACCGGCTCCCCAGGGACCCCCTCCCAGGTAAACCGTCCACCCAGGGACCCCCTCCCAGGTAAACCGTACACCCAGGGACCCCCTCCCAGGTAAACCGTCCACCCAGGGACCCACACCCAGGTAAACCGGCCACTCAGGGACCCCCTCCCAGGTAAACCGGACACCCAGGGACCCACTCCCAGGTAAACCGGCCACTCAGGGACCCCCTCCCAGGTAAACCGGCCACCCAGGAACCCCCTCCCAGGTAAACCGGACACCCAGGGACCCACTCCCAGGTAACCGGCCACTCAGGGACCCCCTCCCAGGTAAACCGTACACCCAGGGACCCACTCCCAGGTAAACCGGCCACCCAGGGACCCCCTCCCAGGTAAACCGTCCACCCAGGGACCCACTCCCAGGTAAACCTGCCACTCAGGGACCCCCTCCCAGGTAAACCGGCCACCCAGGGACCCACTCCCAGGTAAACCGGCCACCCAGGGACCCCCTCCCAGGTAAACCGGCCACCCAGTGTTGGGAAAAATGTATGTCCAAGACAAGTCAAGAAAGCTTACTTTCTTAATTGGCTCCAAAAAGTGTAATTGTCTTTATATTAGGAGTTGAGAAATAAAGTTGGCATCATTAGATAGAAGATATTCTCCTATTTTCTACTGTTGATATGTAATTCAAAATTCCTTTATTCTGTTGTTGCTAGCAATATTCATAAAAACACTGAGAGACCATATATACAGTACCAGTCAAACGTATGGACACCTACTCATTCCAGGGTTTTACTTTATTTTTACTATTTTCTACATTGTAGAATAATAGTGAAGACATCAAAACTATGAAATAACACATATGGAATCATATAGTAATTGTATTTTTTAACAAATCAAAATATATATTCTTCAAAGTAGCCACCCTTTCCCTTTATGACAGCTTTACACACTCTTGGCTTTCTTAATTTGGGGAATTTATTTCCTTCTTAATGCGTTTGAGCCAATCAGTTGTGTTGTGACAAGTTAGTGGGGTGTCGTGTCTTTACTATCATTAACTGAAGACTGATAGTTTTTTATCAAAGATTCTCTGTAATTAGTATTACGCGATTAGACTGATTCATCATGTAACCGTAATTACTAGGAAGTCGGGGCACCAAGGAAAAATATTCAGATTACAAAGTTATAATTTCCTAAAATAACTTTTCAGATATTTTATCTGATCAATTAGTCTTTGAATTAATGAATTATTTACTTTACCTCACGGTAGTTTCATTCCAAACGTCGTATATTGTTGGTTATCTGCACGAACCCAGTCTTCACTATGAGTCATCCATACATCAATTGTCTTAAATTATTTATTTATTACTAACTAAGTATATCACAGAAATGCATAAACAAACAAACAACAAGATAAATGTGGTTACATGAAATGATAGGAGAATGTGCCCTAGTGGGCTAAACCAGCCTGGCGGCTTGTTAGACAAAAGGGGAAGTGGGGTCGACTAAGAAGTCACTACAGAGTGATAATTATAACAATTGAAATGCTAATCCTTTGCACATGAACGCTCACTCATTCGGGAACAATTGCAATCAATATATATATTTACGCTCAGTGTGTCGTTTTGATCGCTGGTGAAAAGTTTGTTCATTTTGTAGAATTGTCCGTCTCTCTCCCTCTCTCTCTCTGTGGTTATAGTGAATAGTTCAAAGTGACCTTCATTCGTTTCGTTATAGAATGGATGTTTCGGCGGTTGTCGTTTTTCGCATTCAATGATACCGAATTCCTAGCTGCAGACTAGTAATTAATATCAAAGACTTGTTCTTATTCTGTCGGTATCGATAGTCTAAGAGTTTAACCACGTGGTATGGTTAAAAGATTCAGCAATGGTCTACAACCTTTGTCTCCCCTAATGGAGAAAAACATGGTCTGCAACCTTTAGCCATCTCGTAATTGAGGTAAGCTCCGTCTGCTGATCGAAAACCCGAGTGGGGGTTTTATTCGGAAGGGCCAAAAAAGGGCTGTCCCAGGAGGCCTGACCCTAACTGGGCTCAGTATTTTTCTTCATTAAACAGTCCAAAATCATATTACACAATTATACAAACGGTATCATATTCCCTCATTCATCTTATACAACAATTAGATGTAAACCTCATATCTGAGGCTATTATATAAACAGCGTTATGGTAATGTGGCCACACCGTCTCCCATGAACTACCCCAAGTTGTGACAAACAGACTAGTTTGTGGCTGGATTCTTCACCGATCTTTTATACTTTCTCCGGAACATGAAATTTGTTCGTACCTCAAGTTCTGTGAGATGGAAGGAATTCCTTTGTCTTCTATGAAAATGTACTCTGCCTCTTATACTGTGTGTCCATGAGGAGATCCTCAGGAATTTACGACGTCTCTCTGACCACAGCGACCTACTTGAAGGAGGCAAGGGGGAGGCAGGGAGAGGGGATGGGGCTTGCTATACCCAAAGAGGCCAACGTCATGACAGGGGGTAAACAGAAGATGGCTCAATTTGGTAAAAGACCAATACCTTATTAGAACAGCTCAAATAAGCAAAGAAAAATGACAGTCCATCATTACTTTGAGACATGAAGGTCAGTCAATACGAAAAATGTCAAGAACTTTGAACGTTTCTTCCAGTGCGGTCCCAAAAACCATCAAGCGCTAAGATGAAACTGGCTCTCATGAGCCATTTAGTTTAGTATTGTGTCTCATATTCCTAGCACGCAATGACTACTTCAAGCTTATGACTCTACAAACCTGTTGGATGCATGTGTTTTGGTTGTGTTTTGGATTATGTTGAGCATAATAGAAATGAATGCCAAATAATGTATTGTGTCATTTTGGAGTCACTTTTACTGTTAATAAGAATAGAATAGGTTTCTGAACACTATTACATTAATGTGGATGCGACCATGATTGCTAAAAATCGTGAGTTATTTGTGAATAAGGATGAGTGAGAAGGTTACAGAGGCATACAGTAAATATCATACCACCCAACGACTGCTAACCTCTGAGAGATTAGTATGTTTTGCATGCTTTGTACAAAACACAACCAAAAAAACCTGCAAATGCATTCAATAACTTTGTAGCCGGGAGTGTATCAGCATGCCCCAACCATAACACACAACCAAAACCACAGCCTATGTCAATACAACAAAGACAGGAACAAATATTCAATATGCAGTACACTCATTGAAAAACAAATGCAAGCTCTAGATTTTTAAATGATCTGAAATAATCAACTGATTTACTCATCTATCCAAGGGCCAAACCAAAGCCCAGCTCAGCCTAGGTGGGACAAGCTCTGTCTAGGAATCACATACAGTTCCATAGTGTCATAGACAATGTGTGTGAGAGAGAGATAGAGGAGGTCTGAGCTGAGCTTACCTGCAGTCTGCAGAGAGACAGAGCCAGCCAGAGCCCACAGAGACAGCAGCAGCACAGAGTCCATCCTTCCAGCCTAGACCCTGGTCTCAGCCGTTATGAGGGAGGCACACTGGGAAACAGAACATTTTGGGGAGAGGGGAACAAAAGGGAAAAGGGGGGAGAGAGAGGGAGGGATAAGGTACAGCCCGGGAACACACATCTGGTTTGTGTTGAGTGTTTAGAACACTGGGTAAAATTCCATTGGAAGAGACCTTTCACCCATTTATGTTGATAGAGCTGAGAGAAGGGGGTCAAGAGGTCAAACAGAGCAGCTGACATTACAGTCTCCCACTCACACACATACCTGTAATCAATAGGGTCTACTGATCAAACAGTTACAGGTTCTATTATTACTACCTGAGCCAGATCTCAAACACACACACACAATGATAACGTAAGGGGTGCGTACTGGCGGCAGAGAAGTCAGGCGCAGGAGAGCAGAAACTGTGTTAGAACGGCGCAGTTTAATAATAAAAATCACTATAAACAGAACAATCAATACAATGGGTACAAAACCAGTCACACACCAGAATACCGTGCACAAGCACTTACAATAAACAATTCTGGACAAGGACATGGGGGGAACAGAGGGTTAAATACACAACATGTAATGATGGTATTGAAACCAGGTGTGTGGGAAGACAAGACAAAATGAAAAATGGATCAAGGATGGCTAAAAGACCGGCGACGCCGACCGCCGAACGCCGCCCAAACGAGGAGAGGAACCAACTTCGGCGGAAGTCGTGACAGTATGACGCGCGGCTCCAGCAGCTGAAGCATTGAAGGGTCTAACACGTCCTCGACCGGAACCCAGCACCTTTCCTCCGGACCGTACCCCTCCCACTCCACGAGATACTGAAGGCCTCTCGCCCGATGCCTCGAATCCAGTATGGAACGAACAGAGAACGCTGGGGCCACCTCAATGTCCAAAAGGGGCGGAGGAACCTCCCGCACCTCAGACTCCTGTAGCGGGCCAGCCACCACCGGCCTGAGGAGAGACACATGGAATGAGGGGTTAATACGGTAATCGGGAGGAAGCTGTAACCTATAACAAACCTTGTTCACTCTCCTCAGGACTTTAAATGGCCCCACACACTGCGGACCCAGCTTCCGGCAGGGCAGGCGGAGGGGCAGGTTTCGGGTCGAGAGCCGGTCCCGGTCCCGGCGGGTACCCCAGTACGCACTGGAAGGGAGAGAGGTTAGTGGAGGAGTGGCAAAGCGAGTTCTGTGCCATCTCGGCCCAGGGCACGCACGCCGCCCACTCCACTGACCGGTCCCGGCAATAAGACAGCAGAAACCTGGCCACATCCTGGTTTACTCTCTTCACCTGCCCATTACTCTCGGGTGAAACCCCGAAGTAAGGCTGATCGAGACCCCCAGACGTTCCATGAACGCCTTCCAGATTCTAGATGTGAACTGGGGACCTCAATCAGACACTATATCCTCAGGCACCCCGTAGTGCCGGAAGACGTGTGTAAACAAGGCCTCCGCAGTCTGTAGGGCCGTAGCGAGAACGGGCAGAGGGAGGAGATGACAGGACTTAGAGAACCGATCCACAACAACCAGGATTGCGGTGTTACCCTGTGAGGAGGAGATCCGTAAGAAAATCCACCGACAGGTGCGACCAATGCCGTTGTGGAACGGGTAAGGGGTGTAGCTTCCCTCTGGGCAGGTGCCTAGGAGCCTTGCACTGGGTGCACACCAAGCAGGAGGAAACATAACCCTCATGTCCTTAGCCAAGGTAGGCCACCAGTACCTCACGCTCAAACAGCTCACTGTCCGTCCGATCCCAGGATGACCAAAGGAGCCCAATAGATCAACCGGTCACAGCAGACTGGACGGGAGCGGGCTCTGCACGCAACGCCTGCTCAATGTCCGCGTCCAGCTCCCACACTACCGGCGCCACCAGGCAGGAGTCGGGGAGTATGGGGGTGGGATCCATGGGCCTCTCCTCTGTGTCATACAGCCAGGACAATGTGTCTGCCTTCACGTTCAGGGAACCTGGTCTGTATGAAAGGGTGAAAACAAAACGTGTGAAAAACATGGCCCACCTTGCCTGGCGAGGGTTCAGTCTCCTCGCTGCCCGGATGTACTCCAGATTGTGGTGGTCCGTCCAGATGAGAAAAGGATGTTTAGCTCCCTCAAGCCATTGTCTCCACGCCTTCAAGGCCTTGACGACAGCCAACAGCTCCCGGTCCCCCACGTCATAGTTTCGCTTCGCCAGGCTGAGCTTCTTCGAGAAGAAGGCACAGGGGCGGAGCTTCGGTGGCGTACACGAGCGCTGAGAGAGCACAGCTCCTATCCCAGCCTCGGATGCATCCACCTCCACTATGAACGCCAAAGAGGGATCCGGATGGGCCAGCACGGGAGCTGAGGTAAACAGAGCCCTCAGGTGACCAAATGCCCTGTCCGCCTCAGCCGACCACTGCAAACGTACCGGGCCCCCCTTCAGCAGTGAGGTAATGGGAGCCGCTACCTGACCAAAACCCAGGATAAACCTCCGTAGTAGTTGGCAAACCCCAGATAAACCTCCGGTAGTAATTGGCAAACCCTAAGAACCGCTGCACCTCCTTTACCGTGGTGGGAGTCGGCCAATTATGCACGGCTGAAATGCGGTCACTCTCCATCTCCACCCCTGAGGTGGAAATGCGGTACCCTAGGAAGGAGACGGACTGCTGGAAGAACAGGCATTCCTCAGCCTTGACGTACAGGTCATGCTCCAACAGGCAACCAAGCACCCTGCGCACCAGGGACACATGCTCTGCGAGTATATCAGCTGAGTATATCAGAATGTCATCAATATACACCACTACACCCTGCCATGCAGGTCCCTGAAAATCTCGTCTACAAAGGCTTGGAAGACTGATGGCGCATTCATCAACCCGTACAGCATGACGAGGTACTTATAGTGCCCTGAGGTGGTACTGAAAGCCGTCTTCCACTCGTCTCCCTCCCGGATACGCACCAGGTTGTAAGCGCTCCTAAGATCTAGTTTGGTGAAGAAGCGCGCCCCGTGCATTGACTCAATCGCTGTGGCTATGAGCGGTAGCGGGTAACTATACCTCACAGGGATCTGGTTCAGACCTCGATAGTCAATACACTGGCGCAGACCCCCATCCTTCTTCTTCACAAAAAAGAAACTTGAAGAGGCGGGTGAAGTGGAGGACCGAATGTACCCCTCATGCAGGGATTCAGAGACATACAGTGCCTTGCGAAAGTATTCGGCCCCCTTGAACTTTGCAACCTTTTGCCACATTCCAGGCTTCAAACATAAAGATATAAAACTGTATTTTTTTGTGAAGAATCAACAACAAGTGGGACACAATCATGAAGTGGAACGACATTTATTGGATATTTCAAACTTTTTTAACAAACCAAAAACTGAAAAATTGGGCGTGCAAAATTATTCAGCCCCTTTACTTTCAGTGCAGCAAACTCTCTCCAGAAGTTCAGTGAGGATCTCTGAATGATCCAATGTTGACCTAAATGACTAATGATGATAAATACAATCCACCTGTGTGTAATCAAGTCTCCGTATAAATGCACCTGCACTGTGATAGTCTCAGAGGTCCGTTAAAAGCGCAGAGAGCATCATGAAGAACAAGGAACACACCATGCAGGTCCGAGATACTGTTGTGAAGAAGTTTAAAGCCGGATTTGGATACAAAAAGATTTCCCAAGCTTTAAACATCCCAAGGAGCACTATGCAAGCGATAATATTGAAATGGAAGGAGTATCAGACCACTGCAAATCTACCAAGACCTGGCCGTCCCTCTAAACTTTCAGCTCATACAAGGAGAAGACTGATCAGAGATGCAGCCAAGAGGCCCATGATCACTCTGGATGAACTGCAGAGATCTACAGCTGAGGTGGGAGACTCTGTCCATAGGACAACAATCAGTCGTATATTGCACAAATCTGGCCTTTATGGAAGAGTGGCAAGAAGAAAGCCATTTCTTAAAGATATCCATAAAAAGTGTCGTTTAAAGTTTGCCACAAGCCACCTGGGAGACACACCAAACATGTGGAAGAAGGTGCTCTGGTCAGATGAAACCAAAATTGAACTTTTTGGCAACAATGCAAAACGTTATGTTTGGCGTAAAAGCAACACAGCTGAACACACCATCCCCACTGTCAAACATGGTGGTGGCAGCATCATGGTTTGGGCCTGCTTTTCTTCAGCAGGGACAGGGAAGATGGTTAAAATTGATGGGAAGATGGATGGAGCCAAATACAGGACCATTCTGGAAGAAAACCTGATGGAGTCTGCAAAAGACCTGAGACTGGGACGGAGATTTGTCTTCCAACAAGACAATGATCCAAAACATGAAGCAAAATCTACAATGGAATGGTTCAAAAATAAACATATCCAGGTGTTAGAATGGCCAAGTCAAAGTCCAGACCTGAATCCAATCGAGAATCTGTGGAAAGAACTGAAAACTGCTGTTCACAAATGCTCTCCATCCAACATCACTGAGCTCGAGCTGTTTTGCAAGGAGGAATGGGAAAAAATGTCAGTCTCTCGATGTGCAAAACTGATAGAGACATACCCCAAGCGACTTACAGCTGTAATCGCAGCAAAAGGTGGCGCTACAAAGTATTAACTTAAGGGGGCTGGATAATTTTGCACGCCCAATTTTTCAGTTTTTGATTTGTTAAAAAAGTTTGAAATATCCAATAAATGTCGTTCCACTTCATGATTGTGTCCCACTTGTTGTTGATTCTTCACCAAAAAAATACAGTTTTATATCTTTATGTTTGAAGCCTGAAATGTGGCAAAAGGTCGCAAAGTTCAAGGGGGCCGAATACTTTCGCAAGGCACTGTATGTTTCCATAGCCACTGTCTCTGCCTGTGAGAGGGGATACACGTGACTCCTGGGAAGTGCAGCGTCTACCAGGAGATCTATCGCACAATCGCTCTGTCGATGGGGTGGTAATTGAGTCGCCTTCTTTTTGGAGAAGGCGAGAGCCAAATCAGCATATTCAGGGGGAATGCACACGGTAGAGACCTGATCTGGACTTTCCACCGTAGTAGCACCTACGGAAACCCCTAAACACCTCCCCTAGCACTCTCGCGACCACTCCGTGAGAGCCCTCTGTTGCCAAGAAACAGTGGGGTCATGACAAGCTAACCAGGGTAGGCCCAGCACCACGGGAAACGCAGGAGAGTCAATAGGGAAGAGACTAATTCTCTCACCATGCTCAGAGGAGCGGTGGCCTCCCTAATCAACCCTGACCCTAATGGTCGATTATCTAAGGCGTGAATGGGGAAAGGCACAGCAACGGGAACAATGGGGATCCCTAAACTATGGGCGAACGATCTATCTATAAAATTCCCAGCCACGCCTGAATCGGCGAGCGCCTTGTGCTGGGAATGCGGGGAAAACTCAGGAAAAGTGACATACAAAAACATATGTGCAACAGAGGGCTCTGGGTGAGAATGGTGCCGACTCACCTGGGGTGATGCCAGAGTTTCCTGCCTGCTGCCTCAATCCCCAGAGGAAACAACCCGGCACTGACTGGCAGTGTGACCACTGCCCACAGATGGTGCACGAGCTGGAACTGGAACTCCCTCCGGTCTCCCTGCGCACCGCCCCTCCCAGCTCCATGGGTATCGGAGAGGGGGTGCGGGGGGTGGAACCAATAGTCCCCGATCTGAACGTCCGCGGGTAGTCTGCAGGCCAACTCCCAATGGACGTCCTTGCGCAGACTGCAGCGATACTGGTACCCGGGGTACCTGCCCCTGCTGACTCCATAAGTGAGGTCCGGAATTCTGTAAGGGGTGCGTACTGGCGGCAGAGAAGTCAGGCGCAAGAGAGCAAAAACTGTGTTAGAACGGCGCAGTTAGCTATGTGAAACTAAATGAAGTCTCATGGGGACTGCTGTTTCACCACATGAAATTATTGAGTTTTAGTTCAATCTGTCAGGGGGCGACAGGACTTCCCATCAAGAATAAACAAGTTACAAGTTACAAAGTTGATTCGACACATGCACCGGATACAACAGGTGTAAAATAGTATGAATGCAAATATATATATAATACATATATATATATGTGTATATATATATATATATATATATATATACACAAGTTACAAGTTTCAAGTTGTAATATATATATTTGCATCATCGTGGTTCTTCAACTTATATCCTACTTCTTGTTTTTTATTATATTATTATTATTATTATTAGTAATAATATATATATATATATATATATATATATATATATATATATATATATATATATATATATATATATATATATATACAGTCAGTGTGAGCACCTTATTCAGTGTGCAGGGGTACTGGAGTGGTTGAGGTGGGTTTAAACTTAAAAGGTGACTGGTAGCAGGATATACATGTTAACAGGGCTGAAAGTGACTGGTAGCAGGATATACATGTAAACAGGGCTGAAAGTGACTGGTAGCAGGATATACATGTTAACAGGGCTGAAAAGTGACCGGTAGCAGGATATACATGTATACAGGGCTGAAAAGTGACTGGTAGCAGGATATACATGTTAACAGGGCTGAAAGTGACTGGTAGCAGGATATACATGTAAACAGGGCTGAAAGTGACTGGTAGCAGGATATACATGTTAACAGGGCTGAAAAGTGACCGGTAGCAGGATATACATGTATACAGGGCTGAAAAGTGACTGGTAACAGGATATACATGTAAACAGGGCTGAAAAGTGACTGGTAGCAGGATATACATGTAAACAGGGCTGAAAAGTGACTGGTAGCAGGATATACATGTAAACAGGGCTGAAAAGTGACTGGTAGCAGGATATACATGTTAACAGGGCTGAAAAGTGACTGGTAGCAGGATATACATGTAAACAGGGCTGAAAAGTGACTGGTAGCAGGATATACATGTTAACAGGGCTGAAAAGTGACCGGTAGCAGGATATACATGTAAACAGGGCTGAAAAGTGACAGGTAGCAGGATATACATGTAAACAGGGCTGAAAAGTGACTGGTAGCAGGATATACATGTAAACAGGGCTGAAAAGTGACCGGTAGCAGGATATACATGTATACAGGGCTGAAAAGTGACCGGTAGCAGGATATACATGTATACAGGGCTGAAAAGTGACTGGTAGCAGGATATACATGTAAACAGGGCTGAAAAGTGACCGGTAGCAGGATATACATGTATACAGGGCTGAAAAGTGACCGGTAGCAGGATATACATGTATACAGGGCTGAAAAGTGACTGGTAGCAGGATATACATGTAAACAGGGCTGAAAAGTGACTGGTATACATCAATAATCATTTTAGCAGCAGTGTAGGTGTGTAGTTGTTAGCCATTTAACAGTTTTATGGCCAGGGGGTAGAAGCTGTTTAGGAGTCTGTTGGTCTGGGCCTTGATGCACTGGTACCGTCTGCCAGACGTGAGCATGGAGAACAGCCCATGTCTCGGGTGGCTGGAGTCTTTGACCATTTCTGGGGATTTTCTCAGACAGATAATGTACTTCCTGGATGGCTGGGAGTTCGCCCCCAGTGACGTGTTGGGCCGTCTGCACCACCCTCTGTAGGGCCTTCCAGTTGAGGGCGGTGCAGTTGCCATACCAAACGGTTCTACAACCAGTTAGAATGCTCTCGATGGTGCAGCTGTAAAAGTTTCTTGTGATCTGAGGGGCCATGCCAAATCCTTTCAGCCTCCTGAGGGAGAAGAGACACTGCAGTGCCTTCTTCACAACTGTGCTGGTGTGAAGGGAGCATGTTAAGTCCTCAGTGATGTGGACAAAGAGGAACTTGAAGCTCTTGGCCCTGTCCACTACAGCCCTGTTGATGTGGGTGGCCCCCATGTTTCCTATAGTCCACAAACAACTCCTTGGTCTTGCTGATGTTGAGGGAGAGGTTGTTGTCCTGGCAGCGTGTCTTGAGGGTCAGTGTGGCGGAGGTGTTGTTACCTACCCTCACCCCCTGAGGGTGGCCCGTCAGGAATTCCAGGAGCCAGTGGCAGAGAGAGGTGTTCAGTCCCAGGGACCCAAGTTTGGTGACGAGGGTAGTGTCGTGTCTTTGGCTCTGCCGGATTAAGTGATATAACATGCTATTCTATAAAACAATTTCTCCGTAATTAATATTACATGATTGAGCTAATCATGTAAATGTAATTAACTAGAGAGTCGGGCACCACGAAATAATATTTATAGAGCTGTTATCTTCCGAATAAACTCTTAAAGACCTAGTAATATTTTACATCAATAGCAGTCAATATTAATCGTCATCTTAATTCAGTCTCATCTGAAAGTTGTAAATTCTTAGTTATCTACACGAACCCTGGCTAACAAGTTGAATCAGCAATGCAAAATTGTGTTTAATTATTTATTTACTAAATACCTAACTAATCACACAGAATTACACACAATTAAATCATAACTTGATTACAAATTACGTCATAAAGGAAAACGTCCCTGGTGGGCAGAACAGATATGACTGAAATTGCATCGTCTGTATATCTGTTGAGGCGGTATGCAAATTGGAGTGGGTCTGTAGAGTGACTGGGATGATGGAGTTAATGTGTGCCATGACCAGCCTATCAAAGCACTATATGATGACAAACAATGGCATTAACAATTATCAAATAGTTGCTTTGCTTTAAGCCACAAACATCTAGTTCATGGAGTTCCACCTAAAAACACAACCACTACCACCCACACCCACACACCCACACACACACACACACATATATACATGCACACATACATAGTAAAATATTAGCTAAAATAAATATAAAGAGAGGACATCAAACTATTGCTAAAGAGTAGTACCACTACCAGTGACTTTGCTGATAAATACTTTGTTGAGGGAAAATGTACATGATACGATTGTGATGTGTTGTTGTCTCACCTAGCCACACTACATGACCAAAAGTATGTGGACAATTGCTCGAAGAACATCTCATTCTAAAATCATGGGCATTAATATGGAGTTGGTCCCCCCTTTGCTGCTATAACAGACTCCATTCTTCTGGGAAGGCTTTTCACTAGACGTTGGAACATTGTTCTGGGGACTTGCTTCCATTCAGCCACAAGAGTATTAGTGAGGTCAGGCACTGATGTCGGGTGATTATGCCTGGCTCACAGTCGGCGTTCTAATTCCTCCCAACTGTGTTCGATGGGGTTGAGCTCAGGGCTCTGTGCAGGTCAGTCAAGTTCTTCCACACCGATCTCGACAAACCATTTCTGTATGGACCTCGCTTTGTGCGGGATTATGAGTGGCGCAGCGGTCTAAGGCACTGCATCGCAGTGCTAGAAGCTTCACTAAAGGTCCGGGTTTGATCCCGGGTTGTATCACAACCGGCCGTGATCTGGAGTCCCATAGGGCGGTACACAATTGGCCCAGGGTCGTCCGGGCTAGGGGAGGGTTTGGCCGGGGTAGGCCGTCATTGTAAATAAGAATTTGTTCTTAACTGACTTGCCTAGTTAAATAAAGGTTAAATAAATAAATACAAAAATTGTGCACAGGGTCAGTGTCATGCTGAAACAGGAAAGGGCCTGCCCCAAACTGTTGCCACAAAGTTGGAAGTCTAGAATGTCATTATATGCTGTAGCGTTAAGATTTCCTTTCACTGGAACTAATGGGCCTAGCCCCAACCATAAAAACAGCCCAGACAATTTTTCCTCCACCAAACTTTACAATTGGCACGATGCATTGGGGCAGGTAGCATTTTCCTGGTATCCGCCAAACCCAGATTCGTCCGTCGGACTCCCAGATGGTGAAGCGTGATTCATCACTCCAGAAAACGCGTTTCCACTGGTTGTGTGCGGCTGCTTGGCAATGGAAACCCATTTCATGAAGCTCCTGGCGAAGTTGTGCTGAAATTGCTTCCAGAGGCAGTTTGGAACTCGGTAGTGTGTTGCAACCCAGGACAGACTATCTTTACGTGTTACATGCTTCAGCACTTGGCGGTCCCGTTCTGTGAGCTTGTGTGGCCTACCACTTTGCGGCTGAGCTGTTGTTTCTCCTAGACGTTTCCACTTCACAGTAACAGCACTTACAATTGACCGTGGCAGCTCTAGCAGGGCAGAAATTTGATGAACTGACTTATTGGAAAGGTGGCATCCTCTGACGGTGCCACGTTGAAAGACACTGAGCTCCTCGGTACGGCCATTCTACTGCCAATGTTTGTCTATGGAGATTGCATGGCTTTGTGCTCGATTTTATACACCTGTCTGCAACGGGTGTGGCTGAAGTAGCCAAATCCACCAATTTGAATGGATGTCCACATACTTTTGTATATATAGTTTATCTTAAGATGAATAAGAGCGTCTGCTAAATAACAAAAATGTAAATGTAAAACGTGAGTAAATATAAAGAAAACAGAGAAGCAGTAAGTAAGAACAATCTTTTATTTGTGTTTTCGGGAAAGTTCAACGACATCCCCATTGCCAGCACTGAGTGGGCTGGAACAGTGGACACCACCGGTGCAGATGGGTAGCTGTAGTTCAAGAAAAGTCACTATAAGAGTTATCATCATCCACGTCAGGGAGATCAGGAACAACATCCAGTTGGGAGAGCATACATACAGTCACTGAGGTGAAAATAGGCTGCAGAAAACCAAGAGGAAAACTGTGGCTAGCGTGCATAGTCCATACACAACTAGAGAACTGAACAGACGTGAGATGAGCCAGCGAGATTGTGGAATCCATGATCAACAGAGAAACCAAGATGGCCGCCATCCTCTGGGAACTGTGTTTCAGAGAAGTCCGGATAGAAACTGTCCGTAGGGGTTATGAACAAACCAGCGGCCCTCGACGGACCAAAACAGGATGTACATGGTGCAGGGCAGGAAGTGACATAAAAACCGGGATGCATGTCTGAATAGTCTCTCTGTGAGGATAGCTTGAGATCAAAGATGCTTCAATACAAAACAAATCATGTTCATCCAAAGAAATAAAATCATTCAATTATATATAACAGCAACAATAAAGGGGGGTAACAATAATCATTATAATAGTAATGGTAGTTATTTATAACATGGTCGTTGAGGAAAAGAAGCACTATGACTGGGTTGACTGGGCCCTTTCTCTCCCCTGGGTTTAGTGAGTCGGTAGGGAAACACGACACTATGTGGATACTAAGACGATGCTCAACAACACAGAAATGCCGGAGAACTGACAGAAAGTATCAGCAACCTTAATAAGTCAACATTTAAAATTTTGGCTTTTTTATTAGTCCCAGAAATCTGAGAATTTAACACCATTCCGATCGATGGGGAGAGTAATAATAGCATCATCTCGAATGATAACCTATTCCCTGGGTATATGGGAGAATAGGGTCACATTTGATATGACACCCTACCACAAACCCCATCTCCTGGAATACATTTGCATATACGCAATCATACACGCATCTCATCTCTGCAACATTCACACTTAGCATATACCTATGTAAAATACACAAACTGGTATATTCAATATAGACAATATTTATCTTCTACCAATAATAAGAATGCTATCTAAAATCATGAATATAGTACAATAACACAAGTGTGCTTTTTCCTGGGTAGTTGGTGGACTATTTAGGAGGGTGTGAAGACATTGTGGTATTATGTATACAATCTAGAACCACAGAGACCGGTTGTTAGGATTGGTTAAAGGTAAAAGTAGCCTTTTCGTGATTGGTTGTAAGCGACATTAACCTTGTTGGGATTGGATCAATTCGATATAAAAAACATAGGAAGGAAAAAAACATCACAATGCAGAGAGAAGATCAAAACGGTCCACTGTAACCAGAACAACTAAAAAATCCTACCAACCCAGCTTGGGCAAGATATTCTATATCAGTTAGAACTGACAGCAATCTAAAAGGACAAAAAGTGACAGAAAGAGAGCGAGAGAGAGAGATGGCCAAGGGCTCATCAATATGAGTTCATAGTATACATAATAAAAACTAACAGTCGCCCCATCCATTAGCTGTAGTGTGATTGAATGCCCTGCTAGTCTTGGGGTCACATAATACAATTCTCTATATGACAGAGGAGATAGTGCAGCTGTAAGAGCTGTTGCACCAAAGCCCAGACATCTAGACAACTACTAAACAGTCCAAACTGTTAAAGGTTGCAAAAGTTGTAACAATATGAAGGACTTGTTATTTACAAACACTGGACAAGTGCTGAAGATTGTGCTGGGTTAATAGTGTTTCTCCCATTTCTCTCTCGCTCTCTCTCTCTTTCACTTTCCTACCATTTCAGCCCAAACCCCATCAGTTAGAAACACAACAAAGAAAACAAATTAAGTGCTTGAGTAAAATCCACAAAGAAATGTTGAACTGTACAATTTTAAAATCATTTTGCTCTCTATTTTACAGTTTAAAATGGCCACCTTGCCTCCTAGTCCCTGACTCTGAATCCTGTCTAAAAATCCCTGTCTAACACCTCTAAAATAGCATCTCCTTTATCAATTTACTTTAAAAAGATATTTTGTCATAGCCCTCCATTTCTCTATATCTTACATCTTTCCCATTCATATAGAAAATATACAAAAATGATTTCCAAAATTTGCTCCCCCTCTAGTCTTAATATAAAAATATACAATTCTCCGATATCAAAATCCTCAAAGTCACGTCTTCTCTTCTTTCGTCTAAAGGGGCAACAGTCCTCCGGATTATGTAATCTCTCTGTCCCTAACCTTTAACCCTGCCCACTCTGACATCATCAAAATGTGACACCTGAGCTTCTTTATATCACCCTTGTCATCGTCTCATACATTCATCATCATCATCATCGTTTTCATCATCATGTCACCCCATTCCACCCATCAGTTTCTTCTCTTTCTCCTCCTCTTCTTCACTGGTCTCCATGGCGATTCTCATATTTGTTGAGAATGTTGCGGCAGCGACCGAGCTCCTTCCTCATGTCAGCCACTTCCTGTCTGAGTGCCTGGTTCTCTCTCTCCAGGAAGGCGGCGCGGACAGAGATTTGGTTTTCCTTCAAGCGCCGCGCGTCACGAGAACGCTTGGCTGCCTCGTTGTTCTTACACCGCCGGGACCAGTACTTATCATCCTGAAAAAGGGAGACACCGTTAGATACAGAGCTACTGACATTACCTTGTAGAAAATCATCTGACCCTGGACCAGAGGTTAGGGACAACTTCTACCAACTCTTAATACTTCTACCTACTCTCTGACTACCAACCTTGAGGTCTGCTGGCACCAGCATCTTGCGGGCCTTCTTGATCATGGGCTGTGGTTTGAGTTCGTCCTCGCTGAAGCGGTGTCTGCGGGGGTCGAAGGCGTCCTGGCCGGGCACGCTGGACAGAGCCACGTCGGCCGCGTCGGGTTCAAAGCCACCCATCACATCTGGACCGTTGGATGTGGGCGTCATGAGAGGAGTGCAGGACGAAGAGGAGACAGAGGAACCAGGCGAGCCGCAGTCGTCGTTCATGCTCGATTGACTGCCTCCTGAAAGAGAGAGAATCGGTTGTTATTTTCTTATTAAACCTTTATATGAACCAGGAGATTCCATGTAGATACATTATAACTCACTGACCCCTCAGGTCCATCAGAAAGCAATAACACACAGCATTTATCTGCAAGTCAAAATCTGTAAAGTAAAAGAGCTGTAGAGCTGATAGGCTGCAGTTACAGACCATGTCCACCAGGTGGTGGAAGGGAGCTACTCTCTGCTCTGAGAAACTAATAAACAGGAACGTTTTTCTCCCTGCATTCAAGTGTGAATTCTACAGACCAACGTCTTTCCAAGTATCGTGAGCATGAGTTTCACTTCAATATGAATCAATTATCATGGAGAAATTGAACTCAAATGGGAACTTTACATATGCAAGAGCACTATTCTCAAGTTTTCTTGTGTATAAACATTCAATATCACCCTTTTAGTCAGAGTATATATTTCAATCCTGGTTTAATATTATTATCAACATGCCCAGACTCCTATAAGGCTGGTTTTGACAGTTTTCTTGAAATGTTTCTAAAACTGTTATACAACTGTCACCCCACCCCTTGAAATCAGTTCTTTAAAGCTCACTCATCCCCTTTGGGGCCTAATGCACATAACACCTTGACATTCCTATCATAAAGACTCCAACCAGCCTTTTCCTTTTCCTATTCCTCCTTTACGAGAACACAATCAGAACACAGCCTACACTACACCCACCTCCAGTTAAGTCAATGGTCAGGTGTCTGAATGAAAACTCAAATCAGATCATTACAAATACGTTCTCCTGTCTTGCCTCATAATTTGTGTTACACTGTAACGACTATGTAGCAAACACATCATCCAACCCGCAATATCAATTTTGGCTCCATCAATTCTTCTTTTACATTAATATCCGATTTGTCTTGTAAATGTGAAAGTGTGGTACTTAACTCATGTCTAAACTGTCTAAAGTGTATTATTGTGACATGTGACATTGGAATAAAACTGAAATGCAGCGAAAAAACAACCAGTTTATGAAGGGTTAAATACAATGGCTACTGACATTCCCCATCTACTGTACAGCACCACATCTTAATCATTACTATCTCTGTAAATCTCTCTCTTCTGCATTCAAACATTCCATTTGAACTTCAGTATCAGCAGGCAATGGGAACCTCTTCCTCCCCCCTCGCCCCCTCCCTCTCCCTCCCACCCTCGTGCCTCTCCGCTCCTCCCAGTCCTCCGCTTGGCCCTCCTCTCGTTCTCCTGCTCCAGTGCTCACAGCCTCGGCACGTGAAGGGACGCTGCACGTGCACATTGCTGTAGCGTGTGAGGTGAGGAGAGGAGAGATTTAAAGACACGCGATCACAAGCATTCACTACACACACCTACTTCCTCTCCTTATCTCTGTCTCGATCTCCCTGTGTACAGTAAGACCGTAGTGTTCAGTAAATGGCTGGTTGGACCTGAATTGAACATAAACCAACCAAACCAAACCCCTTTGTCAGTGCTGTGAGATGCATTTGTTAAATGTCTCCTCTGTCTCTTTCTCTCAGGCAGCCTAAATGTTAAACTTAGATCAGTGTGAAGGGTAGTTTGTAGCCTACAGGAAATTCCTGTCGTTGCTTTCTCAACCCCTCCTTGTTGTTCCCTCTCTGTCAAGTTAACTCAGCGTTAAGGGATTCCATTTGGCTTCACAGAAAATGATGCTTGGTCACCATAGGAGAGGAGTTCAATATGAGTACTGAGGACAACTTAAAGAGCTGAATCACATGAAGACTTTGTGCAGACTTTACTACAGCCTTCTCTCTAAGGACATAACCATCCTGTATACAGGGTCACCATGGTAACTGCCATGTCACTGATCCTCCATTTTAGTCCTTCATCTAGTTGCCACTTCACAAGGCCAAAACAACATGGCACCATAATCCTTGCTTCATTTGGCCAAACTGGACCACTGAATACATTGTCGATACCATGTCAACTACGATACATTCACCAATCACCCACCACCCCTACAATCCCTTTCCATAGAATCAGCATTAACCATCTCATCTCCACCCCTCTCCCCATGTTCCTACTGAAGATGTGTACAATAAACAGATGTACAATGTTCCGTATTGTATCCATGGGATAAAATCATCATAGAAATCCCTGTATGTTGCCCTCCCCTCCTCCGACAACCGGTTCGGGTTACTCACCATAGTCAAGTCCTCCCTGCATGTTGGACTGGGCCACCTCCAGGCCGATGAGCGACGGGGAAGATGAGGATGACGAGGAGGAGGCTGAAGAGCAGGGTGGGGGCGATGAGGGGGGACACTGGGAACTCTGATTGGGCACCGCCGACTGGGAACTCTGGGATGGGATCTGGGCTGTACTGGAACTGTTCTGGCCGTGGACTCCGCCCATGCCGTTCTCTGTGAGGAATTCCTCCAGGTCCATGTACTGCAGCTGGAAGAGGCCTCCTTCCACTGGCAGGGTCCTCTCCCACAGGAGGGGTCCCAGGAACGCAGACTGGTTAAATCCTCCAGCTCCTCCTCCGCTGACGTTACTGTTGCTGCTGCTCACCCCGCTGCTGCCGCTACGCATGTTGCAGCCGCCGTTCCCGCCACCCAAGGAGTCCTCATCCATGTCTGTGATGGTTCTGTCTTTGTCTGGGATGGTGGGAGAGAGACAAAACTGAGGTTATTGGTTAGTAAACGATGTACAGGGGTTGGAACTCTCAAGAGTTGTAGTTGTCGCATCAAATGTTTGACCCTTGGTGCTGTCAGAGGTGATTTGGGGATTATAAAAAAAAAAAAAATTTTAAGTGTCATGGTATCCCACTAGATACACTCCCTCAAGTCTGGTTCCTCACAAGGTTTCTTCCATCTACATACACTCTTTGCTTTTTAGTTTTGGGGGGGAATTTATTAGGGTCATATGACAGGATATAATTATCTTATGTCCAAAGCTGTAGGCGTTCTTGTAAACCTATTCAATTTAATTCAATGAGACAAGAGGGTGCTATGGCTCAAGCCTCATAGCTGTTGAGGTCCAGAGGCACAATGATCCTATAGATGTGTCAACTCTATAGATACTGAGAGATAGATGATATCTGTGGAATGGTGTGACCGTTGGATGCATCAGCTGCACTGCTCTGCGCACAAACACCACTGAATGCTTCAGTCAGACCGTAACAGATGGTCATACAAGAAACTGCACAAGAATCCAAATCAGAATGCTGGATGAAAAGCAATATGATTTTTACTACATGTCTGCATGTCTATGTCTATACTTGGTGAGACAAATTAATGTGGTAATATAGGCATCCATGCCACAGGCCTCGCTGGTACTGTTTAGCATGGCAGATATTATACCAAAAGATGTGGTCTTAATCTGCGTGCTAATCTAAAACTATGCCAGGGGATTGGAGGGGCGGAGATTATAATCCATATGAGAACATCATGCTCAGCTCACAGCAGAGTGCAACATGGGATGGCACCATCATTCTATTGGACATTTGGGGGTCATAATTGGACAGTGAGTGACCTTTGTGTTTGGATAAAAGTGTTTGTTATGCTTAATGACCATGTAATAACGTAATGGCATATTGGTTTCCTTACCCTGTAAACTGCCTATGGATAAGGTATGACTGTAGTTTCCCTGGCACTGTTTCCACATGCTAACGTTTTAGCATTTGTGGCACAAATCCTATTCAAGTCATGGGACCGATATTAGCATGTCCAAATCATCCAAAAGTATCTCAAGTTGACTGTGAAGCTCAACAAAGTCACTTATAGATGATTTGAACATGATTACTATCCCATAATATGCTTTCTGGTTTACTGCTCTATACTATAGGAGTGGTTGGATTCGATTAACATTTTCCAAAGAGCATTTGATCCTACACTCTTAGAAACAAGGGTTCCAAAAGGGTTATTTGGCTGTCCCCGTAGGAGAACCCATTTTGGTTGCAAGTAGAATCCTTTTGGGTTCCATGCAGAACCCTCTACATTGAACCCAAAAGGGTTCTACCTGGAACCAAAAATAGTTATTCAAAGGGTTCTCCTATGGGGACAGCCGAAGAACCCTTTTAGCACCTTTTTTTCTAAGAGTGTAAGTTCTGTTCTGAGACAAAGTTTCCTATTGTGGTCCTGACCTGTACTGTCAGAAGTGAAAATACAAAACTGACCATGAATCAGTTCTAAAGGACAACTTCCACCACCATGTATATCCTATGGTGTGTGTTGGTTGCAGAATGTCAATCATGAATCATCATTCAGAGCTGAGCTCTGTACTGAAGAACCACACCAGTATACCTTATCTGTTTTGTTTCCAAACAACAAGTCTGACTGTGGTGCATGTGTCATGTCATGTGCGTGTGACAATGGCAGGGCCAGATATTAAGTTATGCTGGTGAGCACAGCTGTCTTCACTGTACTGTACTCAATTGAGTCAGGCAGACAATAGAGACTGGTAGATATGATTTCATTGAATGTCAGTTACAAAATATGCTAAATAACAGAAATAGGATTGTACCCTGATGAAGACAGCTTGGCTGTCGAAACGTTGGTAAATTATTATTTTTGCATCTGAGCTCGTAGAGTGTGCGGCTCTCCTTTATTTTTAAATAACAGAAAAACAACATTGGCATGCAGTGTCTGTTGTAAGTGCAGCACACAGCAACATTCTTGCACTGTAGAACCTTTAGTGGGAACAGCATGATAACAATGTGCATCAAAGTTCTCACCTTTAACGTCGCAGCAGTCTTTGAGAATTGCACGGTCTCCCTTCATCGGATGCTGCAGGAGGGATTTCAAACTAGCCATGGAGTTGAGGTGTCCACCGCTGATGGAGCCACCAGACTGGTTGCAATTCCCGAACTGCGGGCTAGCGCCGGCTGGGAGGTCCGGGGTCAGGAGCTGGGTGAGCTGCCTGGACATAGTTGGCCGGACCTGGTTGTTGATTAGGATCCTGGGGCGCAGGCGGAGTCGAAATGACTGGCAGATTGATCACCGCTATTTAATTAACGAGAATATTGAATTAACATTTATTATAGTTAGAATTTGGTATAAACCAGGTGCAATATGAATAGTCTATTTGAAATGACATTACAAACTTGTTGAAGTAATATAAAACGCATATGTGAGTGCATATCTCGACAAGATATGAGAACATTAAAGTTTGACTCCCAGGCTCAGTATACCAGTGTAGCCTAATAATAACAAGCAATAGTTGCAAAACGTGTCCCTTTGATTTGTTTAGAATGTCAATAAACATGTTCTTACCTTTCCCTCTATTTAGGCTATGAAGTGTTCTTATATCCACTGTTGTATCATTATAATAGACCGTATTCCAGTAGATATGGTGCAACACTATATTATTTTAAATCCCCGGTGCAGATCAAGATGTTATTCTCCAATAGAGACCAGTTGTAAAACGTCAAACTAATGACTGGTGCCCATGGTCAATTCAAAGGTGGACAAAATAAAATCCGAGCTGGAGATCAATAAATTGTTGTCGAAAAATATCCTGAGTTGATCAACACCCCAAAAAATGACGATTCAAATATGATCAAAATGAAACTCGAAGCAAGGAAAAAGAATGTCCTAGTCCACAATGCCAAATGAACAAATAATGAAGAGCGAAAAGCGGAGAAGGCTCTGAGTACGCGCACTATTTGTCGGGTGACAAGCTGTATTACTTTTTTCTTTAAGCTTTCCTGTCGCTCTATCGTTCTTTCGGGAGGGGGGGTCTTCTTTTCACCCGCGTACTTTGTGTAGCCAACGTACTGAAGCACGGGCTTGGATTTGGGCTGCGCGACGGCTGTCCTCTCAGCTGGAACGAACACGGGCAGTTCACGTGACGTCACAACTCATAGGGCAAGGCGCGAGAGAAAGCATGATTGGCTTATTTGTTCAATATGCATGACAAACACACAACCCCCCTCGTGCCACACCTCGAGGGGGCACGCCAAGCACTTGTTGTTTGTATGCTCATGGACAGACGGACAACAAATGGACAGTTAGCAATCACCCGCCACCGTTATCATCATGACTTTGAATGAACGTCTTTAAAACATATCCTCTATAGAACGTTAATCTAGGCATACAGATTATTGCCCAAATAGAATGCCAATGTGATTATTTCATTATAATGGCAATGGGCCTTGCGCCATTCTATGAGCAAGCAACTGAGTGTAGACTACAGTTTTCCCAGTCCGCTTGTAATCCAGAGAAAACGTGAGTGGCTGCCGGGTTTTCAGGCGAAAGGAACACAGCAGCACGTTGCTTCCTAAAAGCAGAATAGCTGTAATAGCGCACATGGCCCAGTCACGAGGAGGTGCAACCCTTATGCATGTTGCTCTAGTTTCGATTGGTTGGAGAAAATAATGTCTCCTCCCCTAGTGAGCGCTTATTGGAAATAACTAGGCCACCCGCCCCGCCCTACGGATTCCCCCCATGCTACGGCCGCGTGAGACCGATTCAAAGCAGAACAGCGCGAGGTGTCTGCAGGACTGTATTTTAACCCACAGTCAAAGAGCCACAGGAAATTGTTTCCTTTTTGTTGACTGCTAGTCGGACATTGGAAAAACAATATTTAGACAGATCCCAGGAACAATATACATCCTTCTGAGGATATTACTGTGTGTACCAGACACTTGTTTTCTTTACAAATAGACATATGCCAACAGCATGAGTATAATTAATGGGGAAACAATTGATACACTGATTGATGATAAACTATCATACATGTGTTTACTGCAAAACGAACCTTGCATGCCTTTATGCCTGACCTAGTCATGATAATTAATCTGTTAGAACAATTTGAGAAGGTTTGAGAGAGCATAGAACAGACCTACAGAAGAGGTAGTTAGAATATAGAAAAGACTGACAATGACCTTAAATTACATTCACATGGTCTAAAAATTGTTTTCTATTTTAAATCATAATCAATTTTGCTTTAAGATATAGTAGGCTCTTGTTATTGTGGCAGCACCATCTCACCAGGTTAAATGTACTTAGCGAACAAAGGTGACTCTGATTTGATAGGTAGGCTATAATATGCTTCTTCGGCTGTAGGCCTACATGACATGTGGAAAATGCACTAACACACGAACAGACCATGGTATCTAGAAATTAAAATGATAGTTAGCATTTCATGTTTCTTTTTGTATTTAGACATGAATTATTGATGTTTAGTAGTATTTGGTGTTGAAACAGCGGGAATAAGTATAATGAAGCGAAATGTGCATATCTCTCTATAGCAGTAGGTATGACAGTGCTGCTGCCACCTAAAAAATACTTAAGTCAAACCAGAACAACAGACCACAGCTGTCATATTTCATTAAGGTGAACTCTAATACTGTAGTCTACATTACAATAGCCTATATTCACACAAACTAACAGAACTAGGTCAGTAGGGCAGCCATTACTGCCTTGCAATTCTGTATGAAGACTATGTATGTATGCATTTATGTTGATGTTCTATCTGTGTCGTACACAAATAGATTTATCTCACACTCGCATGCAAGCATGAGCCTGCAAACACACACACACATTTGTACACACTGGTCACTCACAAGCACGCACGGCTCAGACGTGCGCACTCACTGACACTAGCACTCACTGACACACACAGCTCAGACATGGACACTGCACGTTTCCGACTCTTGAATCCACCCCCTATTGGTGTAAAATCCATGTGACTGCCACACTCTAAAACACAGGGGCCAGAGTACAGTGAGCAGAAATGAGGTGCCTAATGCCATCTAGTGGATTTAACATAATACTGTAGGCTGTAGATGTCCATTATTTATTTATTTTGGGTGGTTGTGAGTTGTGGCTGTTTCAAATTGGGGTCATGGAAAGCAAAGCAACAAAAAAAAGCATTTCTGGTCGAATATACAACATTAATTGGATTGACCTGCCAATAAGTTGGATAACCATAGTGGTGCTGGATAACTATAGTTGTGCTGGATAACTATAGTTGTGTTGGATAACCATAGTGGTGTTGGATAACCATAGTGGTGCTGGATAACCATAGTTGTGTTGGATAACCATAGTGGTGTTGGATAACCATAGTGGTGTTGGATAACCATAGTGGTGCTGGATAACCATAGTTGTGCTGGATAACTATAGTTGTGTTGGATAACCATAGTGGTGTTGGATAACCATAGTGGTGCTGGATAACCATAGTTGTGTTGGATAACCATAGTTGTGTTGGATAACCATAGTGGTGTTGGATAATCATAGTGGTGTTGGATAACCATAGTGGTGCTGAATAACCATAGTTGTGTTGGATAACCATAGTGGTGTTGGATAACCATAGTGGTGTTGGATAACCATAGTGGTGTTGGATAACCATAGTGGTGTTGGATAACCATAGTGGTGTTGGATAACCATAGTGGTGTTGGATAACCATAGTGGTGTTGGATAATCATAGTGGTGTTGGATAACCATAGTGGTGTTGGATAACCATAGTGGTGTTGGATAACCATAGTGGTGTTGGATATTCATAGTTGTGCTGGATAACTATAGTGGTGTTGGATAACCATAGTGGTGTTGGATAACCATAGTGGTGTTGGATAACCATAGTGGTGTTGGATAATCATAGTTGTGCTGGATAACTATAGTGGTGTTGGATAACCATAGTGGTGTTGGATAACCATAGTGGTGTTGGATAACCATAGTGGTGTTGGATAACCATAGTTGTGTTGGATAACTATAGTGGTGTTGGATAACTATAGTGGTGTTGGATAACCATAGTTGTGTTGGATAACCATAGTGGTGTTGGATAACCATAGTGGTGTTGGATAACCATAGTGGTGTTGGATAACCATAGTGGTGTTGGATAACCATAGTGGTGTTGGATAATCATAGTTGTGCTGGATAACTATAGTGGTGTTGGATAACCATAGTGGTGTTGGATAACCATAGTTGTGTTGGATAACCATAGTGGTGTTGGATAACCATAGTGGTGTTGGATAACCATAGTGGTGTTGGATAATCATAGTTGTGTTGGATAACCATAGTGGTGTTGGATAACCATAGTGGTGTTGGATAACCATAGTGGTGTTGGATAACCATAGTGGTGTTGGATAATCATAGTGGTGTTGGATAACCATAGTGGTGTTGGATAATCATAGTGGTGTTGGATAATCATAGTGGTGTTGGATAACCATAGTGGTGTTGGATAATCATAGTGGTGTTGGATAACCATAGTGGTGTTGGATAACCATAGTGGTGTTGGATAACCATAGTGGTGTTGGATAACCATAGTGGTGTTGGATAACCATAGTGGTGTTGGATAACCATAGTGGTGTTGGATAACCATAGTGGTGTTGGATAACCATAGTGGTGTTGGATAACCATAGTTGTGCTAAGTTGAAATGTATTTGTATATCCATGATGACATCCTGAAATCCATCAGGCCCACACAGCTGTTTACCTATATCTGGGACAAAACTATTATACTGATTTTGGTATTTGTAAAATTCTTCTCATTATAGAGTCAATACCCACATGATTAGTTATCAGTAACTATGCCGTTCTTCATCATTAGCCTTACATGATACATGGAGAAAAAGCACAGCAGAGAACACTTATGTTTTATTCAATGCTGAAGTATAATCAACAACTATCTTTGTTTTAAGTAAATAAAGTGATAGAAATGTACTTAGAACTATTCTTTTTCTTTAGAAGATAAAACAAGGCCTGACAGGGTTATGAACATGATTGCAACTCAGCAAAAAATAAGAGAAGAGGACAGGATAGAATCCAGGTTTGGCAGGTAGACAGATAGAGTTAAACACACATTAATACATGTAATCATAACTGCTTTTGCTACTATGAAGGAACAGTGAAAGCTAAATAAAGTACTTTGTGAAAAGAGAAAAACAGCAGTGATAAGATATTAACACAATATACGTTACAGTGAGCTGTGTTCATCCTGTCTTGATCTCAATATCTTGGTATAAAAGCTACAATTGTTTCCACAGGCATGAAAATTAAATCAAGTCATGATTAGCAAGGCTTTTTGTAAGATACACTTTTTTGTCTGGAAGTGGTATTCACTTCAATCTATTAAGATTCTCAAATGTATTTTTAAAGACGTGATTAAATCACTGGGGACATTTTTCAGGACTTTGTTAACTTACGGTTAAAACACGTCCTTTTTAATCGTCACATAGTGAGTTCACAACCTCCGCAACAAACTGACCAAAAAACACACATGCACCGACAAACAGACTGCCTCTCTACCAACCAGAAGTCTGTGTCCCACCCTCTCCCTACTCCTACTAAATGCACTTTTTACATTAAAAAATCCCCAAAGGGGCTCTAGGTGAACATCAACAAGACATAGTACACAGCAGAGACAGAGTTATCATACAGCTAGGGGTATAGAAGGGATGCTAGTAAGGCTGAGGGGGTAGAGTTAAATTAGCAGGTCAAATCACCTAAACATGTCTAATAACTGCACAGTGTCAGCCAAGCATAGTGTCAATGCACTTAAGGGTTAATGATCATATGAAAACAGTCAAGTCTTTCAACATCCTCCCATACAGTTGGATGGAAGAATTCAGGGTGATCCTTGGTTGATCTACAGTAGTTCATGTTGTTAAAACACTTGTTCTAACAGTCAGTGAGTTGAGTTGATGAGGTCCAGACAGACACCAGACCAATTTAAAACACCCCCCCCCCCCCCCCCCCAAAGGCTTTTGTTTTTAAAAGTCCATCTTCTTCTATGTATAGTCCAAAACTGATAACCTCTCCCTTTCCTATCAATGAAAATCTAAACACGACTACCTTAGAATTCAGCAAGCTCAGTATCTGTACTCTGTAAGCAGGGAGTGCGACATCTCCCCCTGCTCCTCTCTGCTCTTCCTCTCCCCCGCCCTCTTGGACAACTTCAGGCGGATAGCGCCACCTCGTGGAAGTCCCTTGGCCCGATGTCGGCAGGTCACCTTGTGCCTGCGGAGGAGGGGGGCGTTCCAGAAGCGAGCAGAGCAGCGTCTGCAGGAGAAGGACCCTCGGGCGCGATGAGTCGCCCGGTGGATGAAGGCTTCCAGGAGCCTGTGAGACTGCTTCCCACACACACCGCAGCACAGACGCTCCTGGGGGGACAGGACTCTCTGGGTGTGTTTAGCTGCCCTGTGGGCTAGCAGGCCGGCCTGGCGGGCGAACATGGCGTGGGGACAAATGGAGCAGGCAAAACGTTTCACTGGGACTTTGAGAGATGACAGGATTTGTATCTTCATCCCTCTTGTTGTGACCAGCTCATATCCTCCCCCTCCTGCTTCCCCCCCTCGTCTAATCTTCAACAGAATCTTTTTCTTCCTCAGCTGTTTTTGCAAAACAGACCTCCTCTTCCTCTGGTCTTTCCTCTCCTCGTCTCTGACGAAGCCTGAGGACTCCCCCCACATGTCCCCCCTTCCCTCCCTCCTGTCGGACTTTCTCTTCTTCTTGTGCCTCCTTATGCCATCGTGTGATTGGATGTTCCTGTGATGTGGTTGCTGGGACTGTGGCTCTGAACGGTGGAGGTGATGTGAAGAATGGTGGTGGTGGTGGTGGTGGTGGTGGTGATGGTGGTCGGATGGCAGCTCCGTGAGGGGCTGGAATGGAGCTGTGGTGTGAAGGGTGTGACTACTGGACCCAGCTGGGTAAATGTGCTCCCCTTTCACCCTTGCTGGGGAATGCTGGTGCTGAGGGGGCATGATTGTGGAGTTGGGTGGCAGGGGCTGAGAGTAGGGAGGGATGCTGGAGGCTGAGGAGTGGGCCGTACCAGCATCATAGAAAAGGGGGGAGTAGCCAGCTGGGGGCTGAGGTGGCTGTTGTTGATGACTGTGGGTGACAACACTGTGACTCTGCTGCCCCCCGTGGCCTTCAGTGGAAGGTGCCATCTGAAGAAGGGCGTTGGTGGCTGCCTCGCTCTCTGACGCAGTCCCACTTACTCCACCACCAGCTGCACTGTTTACCCCTGAACCACTGCCGTCCCCTTGTGCGTTGTCAGGGCCGGTGCGGGCCAGGCCGTGCTGCGACAGCCTGTGTCGAGTGAGGCTGTTGGAGTAGGCAAAGGCCTTCCCACACACCTCGCAGCTGAACAGCTTCTCACCTCCGTTCTCATGGACCGTCTGGTGATGAGCCGTCAGGTGGAAGTGATGACGGAAAGACTTCCAGCATATGGCACAGGTGTAGAGCCTGGGCGGGGGCTGGCTGTTGGAGCCTTGAGGCTTGACATCTTGGGGGTATGAATAATAGGAGGAGGAGCTGTTTCCTTGGTTCTGTTCCCTGTCTTGGCCCATTCCACATGACGGGTTTGTGTTGAAGTTGTTGAGGTTCTCCCCTCCTGGTGTTGTGGGGACCTCTTCCAGCTCCCCTTTCTGATGGAGTTTCCCGTGCCTCTTGAGGCTCTGGGAGTAACCAAACTCTTTCCCACACAGGCTGCACTTGTAGTTCTTCTCCCCAGAGTGAACGGTGTGGTGCTTGGTGAGGTGGAAGGCCTCTCTGAAGTGCTTCCCACATGTACTGCAGCGGTGGGGCTTCTCCCCAGTATGGACACGGTCGTGCCTACGCAGGGTCTCGCGGCGTGCAAACCCCCTACCGCAAACACTGCACAGATATGGCCGCGGGATGTTGCTCGACTCCCTGGGAGCTCTGGGGGTGTACTGCCTGCGTTTAGGGGGAGCGTTGGGGTCTTTGGGCTTTCTGGGTTTCCGGGGACGTTTTGGTTTGGCAGCAGGGTTCTGTGGATCATTCCCCTGCTGTTGGTTGTGGTTCATATTACCACTCATACCATCCTGGTTCCCTGCTCCTCTATAGGTCTTATCCATCCCAGATGTGGATGAAGGGGACCCCAAGGGGCCTAAGTCCAGCCCCCCCAACAGCCCTCCGATGATATCCCTCCTATCGTCGCCTCTGTTCCCACTGTTCATATCACAGTTGGCGGCAGCTGCAGCGGCGATGGCTGAGATGGCGTTGTTGACAGAGCTGGTGACGTCGTCTTCAGAGTCATCCAGGAGAGAGGACAGGGGGAGGTGCTGCTGGTGGTGATGTTGGGTTTGACTCTGAGGGTGGGGGTGCAGCGTCGGGGCCAATGGTGCCTTCCTCAGCGCCGGGCCCACCATCCCACTGCCACAGGGGGAGGCTCCAGAGTAACACGGAGACGGGTTACCTTGAGAACGGTGGTCGTCATGGTAGCCTGTGTAACGATTCCGAGAGTAATCAGTGGGGTATTTACCATCTGGCCTGTCCCTGCTGTTAGCATTCCCTCCCCTCTCTGACTGAAACAGACCACCATCACACCCTAGCCTTGACTTCTGACCTCCCTCACCTCCCATGATCACACCCTCTTCATCTTCCTCAGTTTTCCCATAAATCACCCCTCTACTACCCTGGTAATCCCCACCTCCTCCACCTTCTCCTCCGCCCCCTCCTCCCATTCTGCCCTCCCCTACAGCTCCTTCCTTGCTGCTGCCCTGTTGTTTTGATGCCCTACCTGGCTTGCCGCATGTGCCAGAGGCAGCATGGTTGAGTAGAGAGGTACTCTCACGGAAGCATCGACCGCAGGCTGGACAGCGGAAGGGCTTGTCCTGGTGAATCTTCTCGTGTCGCGTCAGCGACTCACGGCGGTTGAAAGCCCGGGAGCAGATGCTGCAGCCATACGGGCGAGCCTCTGAGTGGATGACGCCATGCTGGAGGAGGTGCCCCTTTTTCTTGAAGTGCTTGCCACAATCTGAGCAATTGAAGGTCTTGTCAGGGCTGGGGCAGGAAGATGAGGCCTGGACTGAGTTGGAAGATTGTTGGGAGGACAGTGAGTTAGACTGAGAGTTCAGATCCTGGGTGGAGTGTTCCTGGGTGGAGTGTGGGAGAGTGGGGTCAGTTAGTGGTTGGATATGAGTCGGGTTTGGGTTAATGCTGGCATTATTGCTAGTACCTGCTGCCGTAGACTCATGCATACGCAGGTGCCTGCGAAGGCTGGAGAGGTGAGTGAAGGTTTTTCCACACTCACCACAGTTATAGAGGGGCTCAGTGTCAGCCTGTGTAGATGCAGATGGCATGGAGCCCATGTTATCAGGTTTGGATAGGTGAGAACCATTAGTAACCAGGACTGATGCTGCAGTGGAGGAGGGGCCAGAGGAAGAGGAGGATGAGACAACTGATGATGAAGATGAGGATGATGAAGAGGCAAGGAGGGATGGATCTCCTCCCAAACCTGACATGCCAACCCCTCCGCCCCCCCCAACCAGCCCTGGAGAGGGGTCGTGGCCCAGCCCCCCTGCACTGCTGCTAGCATTGGGGTTCCCACTACTGTGGCCGCTGCTGCTGTTACTGCCGCCATCTGACTTCCTCTGTGGCAGGTAGCCAGCCATCGCTTTCTTCCTTCTACTGCTGCTGCTTCCGCCCCCACTGCTGTCCCCCTTGCCGTCATCCTTGGAGAGGGACAGATGAAGCGGCAGGGGGAGCGGCAGGCCTGCTTCCTGCTGCATCAGAGAGGCCAGCTGGTTGGAGGAGAGCACTGGGATGCCCTGGAAGTCAAAACCACCCAGGGAAGAGGGCTGGGAGCCTGGGTGTAGGGGGTGGTGAGGGTGGGAGTGCGAGTGGGGGTGGGACAGGGTATGGGGAGGCAGCTGCTGCTGCTGTGGAGGCTGCTGTTGCTGTGGCTGAGCGGTAGAGAGGGAATGCGAATGAGAGGAATGCAGAGCTGGAGGCGGAGCAAGGCCTGAGCTGGATCCCTCACTCTGACCTAAACCTATCCCCAGGTGGTTGTGGGTTCCCTGTTGAACCAGAAACTGCTCTAAGCTAGTGTTAGCAGGCACCCCAGAGAGAAAGTACTGATTAGCAGCTAGCATGCAACTGAACTGCTGATGAAGACTCCGTGCATCAGACTGGGCCCCAACCAGCTGGTGTCCCAGAGAGGTGACTGTACTGCTACTGGGGGGATTGTTAGTTACCACTGAACTGGATGGGGAGGGGGAAGAGGATGAAGGGCCAGGTGATGCTTGGGGGACAGAGAGGCCTGGATGCAGAGGGGGTGGTGGAGGGGGGGCAACTCCCAATCCCCCAGCACCCCCACTACTGCTACCCCCAGAAAAGTGCTCGAAGCGGCCGACCCCAGAATGCAGTTGCTCCTGTGCCAGAGCTGCCTCTGTCGGGTGGAAGGAACGCAGGAACTGTGGGTAGCCCGACACATGGCTTGAGCTGCTGCTACTCATCTTGCTTGACTTGGATCTTGAGCTTTGTGAGGACGAAGAAGGTTGTTGTTGTAGAGGGGGAGGAGGGGCGCTCATTTTGGCAAAAATAGAGGCAGAATCGGAAAAGGCGTTGCTTCTGGCCCCTTGGAGGGACCCAAGGCCTAGCCCAGACAGGAGAGCTCCTGAGGTCTCGGCCTGCTGTTGTTGTTGCTGCTGGAGCTGGTGCTGGTGAAGCTGCACCTGCTGCTGATGCTGTAGCTGTCGTTCTAACCCAAGGCCTTTGAACTGATGGGCCTGGTGTCCGCTTAACATCTCTATTATGTCCAAATTGTATTTTCCAAATTGGAACATCTCCCACTCACTGGCACATGGGGGTGCAGGAGCCACACCTCCAGCACCAGGAGCAGCGACAATGATCCCACCACTGCCGCCAACGGACGAGCTTCGGCCGAGGGATCCTGCAGTGCCACTATTTGACCTGGAACTGCCTGAGTCGCCTCGGCTCGATCCCGAACTCCGCCCAATAACACTGCCGGTCCCCCCTGTTCGCGCACTTCGGCTGCTGCTACTTCCGCCCGATCGTCCACTGCCCCCACTCTCCATCCAACAGGAGAGGGAGCAAGTGTGTGGGGAATGGGGTTATTTAGTGTAAAGGGTATTTTTTCTCAAACGCAAACAGTTCTCACAGTTCTTTTCAACGTGGATACCGTATTCTCTTTTTATCTTGATGGGTTGGTGCCATTTTATTTAGTCTTAAACACTTTGTACAGTTTCATGGGGAGAAAAGGCCTTGTTTTGGTGTGCAATTGTTGTTGTTTGTTGGTCTCTTGGTATTTTATGGTACAGAACAATCTTTATTAGAGAGCATTTCAGTCAACAGCTGTTGGTTGGCTGTTTCAGTTACAGTGTTTCATCCATATCATCGTTTCCCTTCATCCACGTCAGTTTATTCACTCATTCTCTGGGAAGAGATGATGTTTTCTTCTCCTCACTGAAAAACAGAGACTACATTTGTCAAAATAGATATTTCTGTTTGATAAAAACTGTTAAATTAAAGAGCTTACATTTGTAAATACACCAACATTTGTACCATTATGATACACCAAAGTGTGTAGGATAAAATACAATTTTCTTTAGCTTAAAATAAATTCACACAACAAAAAAAGGTATATAATATATACACACATATATAGAGAGAGATATTTTTTTAAACAATGTATTTTTTAAATTATTGAAAAGGGATAAAGTAGGTGATGAAAATGCAATCACGAACCTTGAACATCACATTCATCGATGCCACAAAACAAATTACACATGGTTTTGTTAACAATGTGTATATTTATGTTGTATTATCCAGGGCGCAATTGAAAAAGAGACCTAGGTCTCAATATGTCGCACCTGTTAAAATAAAGGTTAGATAAAATAAAACGTAGTAATTATATATTTTTTCAAATGTCAGTCTTACTAAAATTAATCGTTTTCCAAATGTAAGTATAGTATGCTGAATGACTATTTTATTACTACTGTTATTCTAATGTATTTATTGTTTATTACTAGAGTATTACTACTGCATATAGTTTCTTATGAACTGAGTGAGCACTGTCACATGTTTTAAGTCCCCCTAACTGTAAATAAAACATTAATTATTATGAATTATTATTGCATGTTTATAAGACGTCGGCGAAATATTGATCAAGTTATGGAAAATCTTACCTTTGAATGTTGACAGGTGTCAATGAGTCAAAATATGTTTCCCCGACAGCGGAGGGAGATGGATTTTATTTCCCAATCGCATCTTTTTGATTACCTTTCACATTAGTAGTGTAGATGACCAATCCTGTGTGGAGGACAGAAATTCAGAATCAGCAACTGTTATTCAGCCACTGCAAAAATTGCATAATTGCACAATACTAGCTACGGGAACTACTAACTTTGGGTTGCACATTGCTTTGACAAACATTGGGGGTTTTGCAAAGAAGCGCTTACATGCAAAACTGACAGCTTTTGGTATAACATTCTGCTATTTAGCTAGCAGATATCGCATGCAACCCATTCAAATACACAACACACACGGCTTGCTATCTATAGCATAAAAAAATATGCATTCAAAAGTCAATGAATGCCTCTTGGCAGAATGAAATACGAAATTGATTATTTACCTACACATTCAAGTACAAGTTCAGGATGAGGCCTGTCACGCCTTCCTACCATCTAGCTATCATTCGCTTAGCTCTCCATTTCTGCGTACTGTTTTCGACTCGTTAGCCATAGCCATGTTCACTGATGCTGAGCTAGGTGAATGCTCGGCTCCCTTTCGCTTTTAAATACTCAGTATTTGAGTCTGCAACCTTTTCCTCGCCATTTGACAGCATCAATCCCCATTGGTAATGATGAGTTGGTGATGTTTTTGTCGGCTTAAATGTTTTGGACGGTCGGTTATAATTTTGGGGGGGTAAAAGGGAATGACGTGTGCTCACTTAACATTGGTCCTTTCCGGCCCGTGAAATATTTCCGGGTAGCATAACCTGTGGTTCAGTAGTTGTTTTGGATAGCAAGCATGCTATCTATAGCTAACTGATATTTTGCATTGAATTATTCTTATTTACATTTAGTAAAGATTTTTTATGGTATATTATGTCAAGTAGTCACCCGTATAGGTATCCGAATGACAAATAATGTGATAAAAATCCGTCAGAAATAGATTCAGACTCTGCGGGAGGTTGAAGCCATTTTAACTGGCTTCATGCTGCAGCTGGGCATAGCATTCACCAACCAGACGTGTTAAAATGGCTGCCGTGTATTTGCTAAATTGCATTTCATTATCATTCATATAAAAGTTTTTAAAAATGCCTAGATGTTTGGACATACTTGCTTGTCATTCTGGCACGTGCGGGGTGCAGGCTTTGTCATGCAAATGTTGGGTTTCATTGAAATGGTAATGTATACCTGGATCAGGGGTAACCCCTGAAGGCTATTGGTGCATGCTTTTGCTCCAAACCCGTGGTAACATACCTGATTCAGTTAATTAAGGTCCTGGGGAACCGTTATAATTTTGTTGAAATTAAAGCTTGCAGGACAGTCGCTCTCCAGGGGGGTGGTTGCCATATTAGCTAGTGATGTAGTTGTAGTCTACTGTAGATTTAGGAACAACTTCCCACAGAATGTCTAACATTTATTCAATCTTACCTGTCAGTAAAGTCACTTCATATGAGAATAGTTGAGTAGGATGGCTAGTTTATCACTACTAATATCATACAATTTCATCAGTACTTGAGTAAGACCCTGATGAAAGAAACAAGTCTGACAACCTTTTCCACCAACTTTATTTTACAAATGTAGTGTTTGATCACTGCTGCATCCAAGGGGATCAAAATGCATTGGAGAAATTAAAAGTAGGCCTTTGTATATTAAAATTAATAATAGTCATGAAAACATTCATGAAGTTCACTTGTAAATATCATCCCATACAAATCTATATAATCTCATACAAATCTAGATTTAGATTTATCCTTCCTCGTTCTATATATGTTTAAATGAATTAATGATGGTATCGAAACACACCTATTCATTCATCTCTTTGTGTCTTATTTTATTCACCATCTATTTATTACATGTGTTATGTGTCATTACTCATCAAAAATATCCCTGTTGCCACATAATAGGCTATATAGAAATATGTTAAATGTTAAGCATTTGGGTGGTCACTGTACATTCCACTAAATACTCACATATAATTTGTTGAAGCCTCAAATTAATATGTTATATAAGAGAGCCACAACCCATTAGAATATTCTGATTGTACTAGCTATACAAAATACAATATACTTACACAAAAAAAGGTTTACCATGTATGAAATAATGGCAGAAGTGTATGTAATGACTGTTTCAATGGTTATGGCTTGTGGCGATAGTACAGACATTGCTACAGACTTTCTGTGACTTGAATACAAATCTAAAACTAGGTTAGCTGTCCTAATTCCCTGAAAAAATACACTGTTACTGAACATTCAGGTAGTTACTGTTATACCCTTTTTTACCTACCTGTGTTTAAGACATTAATGTAAACACATACATTGTGACATCATGTGTTAACCCTTTGGGTTTTATTGGGTTAGGCTGTGGTGTTAGCAAGTGTTTCAATTTGGTCCCAAACCCAGAACTTTCCCCTCCCTAGTCCCTATCAATATTGTATGACCTTGTGAACGGTGAGTGTAATCAATCCACCCCCAACACGTGGAACCAACACAACTTTTGCTAATACCTATGCAATATTTTCAAATAGTCTAGATAGAAGGCTCCATCTAGGGAAAGGGACTAGGGAGAGGTTTGTAATTGGGCCTTTGTCTCAAAACATACTGTAATAAAGCCCTGTATTCAGGCATGTTGTCAATGCATTACCAAGCCATGGAGTTGACATGCATCAAGATTAGACAGTGTTAGTTTGAATCCCCATTTTGTGTTCAGATGTAACAAAAACAAACAAAATGTCATGAGAAAGATAGGTATCTAAAAACATGTAAACACTTCAAATCTCACTAAGAAAAATAACACCAACATCATTACTATAAGATAACCATTAATTATAACAACAATTATAATAATCATTAATAATAACACTTGTTGTAATCATGACAATAACCGACACGGACTACCCAGTGAACACCGTCTGACGCCGACGTCCATGGACGTCTAAAAGATACCATTTTGCTCACTGGGTAAGTTACCATTGTGTATAGGAAGATTGTCAAAAGAAAATCTGTATCAACATGTCAGTCATTTTATCTCCTGAATTATGTCAGATTTTTTTCTTCTGTCCATTTGTAAGCAATATGAGACACTTTGTATACTGTAGATGATATATATATACAGTTATACTTCCCTCTTAGTCGAATACAAGTCTGTTCATTTTCTGAAGTCCCTTAAGTTTATCAAACACAGCCCCGCGCATCACCAGTGACTGAGTGTCCTTTTTTGCTGAATGTAAACCACTAAGATGTGATACAAAATATGTCTGTCTTTATCTGGTGCAAATATCAGGGGATTGTGCAAAAACGTTTCTGTCTTAGTGTTTCCCTCTTTGAGCTGGGCTGGGAAAAAACTGCTCATGTTTTTTTTTACAAGTTTGACTCCAGGCATCTACAGGACATTAGTACTCACACGTCAGTGACAATATCAACACCACAAATTAAGTGAAAGCATTAATATGCTGTATTATATGGTCCAAAGCCACACATGTAGGATAGGATAGCCCTTAATATTAAGCATTATTATTGATATTATGACATTTCTACCTAATGGAGAACGGTTGGAGTGTGTTACTACGAACGAGCAAGGTCCTCTTCTGATAAAGGGCATCCTAGCCAACCAAGTCTCTTCTGAGTCTCACCCTCATATCTGACTGCTTCATCATTGGAGTCGTCCTACAGTATGCATTATAGTCCACTGCCTTGTTACAGTCAATTCCCTAGACACATACACTTTGGCTTGCTCTGAAGTCAATCATTTGTATTGTCCTGTAGAAATGTTGGCTTGTGTCAGTTCTCCACTGGTTTAGATTAATAAAATGGTGATTGTCAGACGTGCTTTCTCTGGTATTTTATTTGTATCCCAATGCATGGCTTTGAAGGTCAGTCGTATTATGAAGTGCAACACCTGCATCATACTGTACTTGTTGTGCTCTATGAAAGAAAATACCCTGTAGTTGCAGTAGCTAATCCTCCTATTGGTAGGCTGATCAACTCAGAAGTTCCTCGTCAAACATAGTGACTCATGGCTCAATCAGATTTGGTTGTCCTTATGAAGACAGGTGGGTCACAGGGGAGCTCCAGGTAGAAGTTGCACTTAGGCACAGATTTAGGATCAACTCAACCTCCCCAAATGCTGAGCATAACTATTAGGCGGTGGTGGGATGCAAAACTGACCTCAGATCAGTTACTGGGGGCAACTAGAGAATGTATGGAAGCAATTTTCCCAATGTCACTCACTCATTCACACAAGAAGCAACAATCGACAGCTCTGTTTTCCTGCGTCACAATGAGGCGGGCTCACTCGTACACCACTCCCCGGATTCAAAACCCTACATAATCCGACATTCCACATCATAGGTCATGAAGATCATCAGTTCAATGCTTCATGAGGAAAATAGCATCCTTTGATACAAGTGTAACCTGTTTTTCTATGTAACACTGAAGTACACAGTCTGGCCGTACACCACTCTTCTCTCTCTCTCATACTTAGATGTATTATCTTGGTCCCTCCTTTCTAATATGGCTCAAAAGTTTCTTTATTCTGTTAAACATTTGATATAAAACACAAGGTTATGCATGAACAAACCAGTTCCTTAACTAAGTCCTAGCTATCTAATTTCTCCCACGTTTTTTTTCAGTTATTCATGGATTCAGTGTATGGTAATATGGCACATTAGATATGAAATATGGCTGATGTATCACATATATAAAAATGGCAGGATAATTCCGTTCCTCTACCATTTTGACCTCTAAGCAAGTCCTTCATCTCCCTATATGTACAGATTGATTCACCATATTTCCTTCTCTACCCTTCCTATTCTCAAATGTCTACTCTCTTCATGAAGACCACACACACAGTAGGTAGAATTTGCCCTAACCACTGATACAGAGTCAGATATTTGTTCATCCCCCTAATGGTTAAGGGTGGGTTTAGGGGTGAGATAATCTGATCCTAGATCTGCAGTTGATGGCAATTTCTACCTGGTGCCCCTCACACTGTCACCTCATTCTTACTGCCTGTCCTGATGCCCTGACTGCCTCCCCCTCCTCCTCCACTTCCTCCTCCTCTACTTCCTCCTCCCGCTCCTCCGTCGCCCCCTCCTGGTATAAAGTGTAACTGCTCGATAGTGTTCTGCCTCTTGGCAGCGAAAGCCATCCTCTTGGCGCTGTGGCCCCCTAGCGTCCCTGTTCCCATGACAACCCCCGCCCCGGGCATCTCGCTACCACCCCAGCCCCCCATGCCTCCACTCATATGCCCTGTCATGCCCTGGCTTCTCTCCTGCTCCCTCCCCGAGGTGGGGTGAGAGTTCATCTTGATCATGTGGTGGCGGTCCAGGGAGGGCGTGGCACATACATTCTGCTGGGACTGGGCTTTCTGCTGAGGGGTGAGACCACCCCGGGGGAGAGTGGGGACCATGCCTCCCCCGCCTCCATGGGCGTATGGATCCTGCACACCCACTCCCATCCCTCCGACACCCCTACCCATGCTCTCCTCCAGGTGATCTGGGGACATGAGTAGGCGATCCTGGGGACGCTCCTGGGGCCAATCCTTGGGCTTCCTCGTCAGGGTCTGGTTGTTGGACTGAGGCCTCTCCTGGGGTCGATCCTTGGGCTTCCGTGTCAGGGTCTGCGTGTTGGACTGAGGCCTCTCCTGGGGTCGATCCTGGGGCTTCCTTGTCAGGGTCTGGGTGTTGGACTGAGGCCGCTCCTGGGGTCGATCCTGGGGCTTCCTTGTCAGGGTCTGGGTGTTGGACTGAGGCCGCTCCTGGGGTCGATCCTGGGGCTTCCTTGTCAGGGTCTGGGTGTTGGAGTTCTTAGTAGCAGCAGCCATGGCTTTGTAGTACTGGTGCTGCTGGTTCTTGGACATCCTGGAGAGGGTCCCAGTGTTCCCGGGGACGTCCCCCATGTTGAGCAGCTGGTCCTGCGACATGACCTTCCTGGCAGGCTTAGACAGGGTGTCGTAGTTGAGGTTGTAGTGCTGCTCGGTTGGGTCCAGGGGGTAGGGGTTGACCGTGGGGGAGACGGGAGGTAGGCCGGTGGGTTGAATCCAGGGGCGGGGGGCGTGGCGAGGGAGGGTGCCCCTCCCACCCATGGTGTTGTAGTCTCCGCCACAGGGGATGTGGTGACTGGAGGACTGGAGAGCGGGCTGGGCCGTGTGGGGACGCCTCTTGGTGGTGCAGTAGCCCGATGAATATTCATCAAGACCACTCTTCTCTGGAATCAGAAGAGGAATAGTGAAACACATAAGTCACAGAGCTATTGTTTTCTGTGTAACGGGGTCTATCTCTATGTTGCTACGTGGTACACTACTCACCCAGGCGTTTGAGCGAGGAGTATCTGTTGAGCTCTGGCTTGGTGGCGTTCTCGTAGGATGGGGGGAGCTGTGCCAGGTTGTGGAGGGAGTGGTGGAAGGAGGGCTGCTCTTTAGTATTGTTGTGTTTGCTGGACAGAAGAGTGCCTCCTGCCGCCAGCTGGGTGTTGTTCATACGGGCGTGTTCTGAGGGGTCAAAAGACAGCTATGTTATGGTGTGTTTGTTTCTTAATTGTTGTTTTTTGGACAACCTTTATCTAACCAGGTTGGTATCATTGACATCTAAGACATTATTGTGAAAAACTGTAAAACATGGAAGGGCACCAGATCCATACATTACAGTATGTCGCTGGAACCAACCATTTACACCACCAGTTGACTTACCGATGGTAGCAGTGTGATTGGGACTGGTTCCTGAATGGATAAAATTGTGTTGAATATTCCCCACTGCAAAACAAACAAACAGTCATCAGCTGTGGAGCAACAGTGTATACATAATGTGTATACATGATGTGTGTGTACGTGAGTGAGACAGCAGAGGGATACACTGTATGATGTGCTCAATTGTGGATGTTATCAGGTGATTTCTAGCTTCATGGTTTATTAACCATATTAAGATCAAGGCATCCATCCTCTTTTACATTACCTGGGCCAATTCCCCTTTACACGCTCACTCACTTATCATTTATTGGGCCTGTGGGAATCGACCAGGTAATTGCACTGTGTTTCAAATACACATAACTGTCCCTCTTCGAAAACTTCCAAGTTCCTCGACATACACATCTCCGATGAGATTAAATGGTCAAACCACAGGGACACCGTAGTAAAGAAGGCACAGCAGCGACTCTTCTACCTCAGGAGGCTGAATACATTTGTCCTGTCTCCGAGGGCCCTCACAGTGTTTTACAGGAGCACCATTGAGAGACTACTGTCGGTCTGCATTGCATCCTGGTACGGCAACTCCACCGCCGCTGACTGCAAGGCTCTACAGAGGGTGGTACGCTCAGCCAAACGAGCCATTAGGTGCTCACTGCCTGCCCTCCAGGACACCTACAACACCAGGCGTCGCAGGAAGGCCAAGAAGATCATCAGGGACCTCATGGCACCCAAGCCATCATGGCCTGTTCTCCCTGCTTCCATCGCTCAGACACTGGCAGTATAGGAGTATCATGGCAAAAACTGTCAGACTGGCCAATAGGTTCTACCACCAACCATCAGGCTGCTGAATAGCCACTAGGGAGCTACCTACTCCCTCCCCCTTGCTTTTCCCCCTATGGATATTCTACCCCCTCCCAATAACACTTACCCTGCCCCTTCCCCCAATAGACATTATCATTGCTACAGTTGTAATATTATTTGTATTATTGTCTCATTCACTTGTCTTTTTTTGACCTGCGCTGTTGGAGCTCGGATCATAAGTATTTCACTGAGCCCTGCGATTACATCGGCAACACTGTGCATGTGACTAATAACCTCATCTAATCTAATCCATTTTACTCCTTCCCCTTTCTTACAAGACAGTTTGAAATAAGCCTAAAGCCCAACAACAGCACAAAACAGGAGAAACGACTTTGAAACAGAAGTGTACTATTAGAGCTTGTCCTCATTTCCCCTTTTCATTTAAAAAACATGTTTCATGTTTGTTCCAACTGAATGCTCCCCTGGCCACTCACGTCTGTTGTCCTTGCTGGGCAGGCCAGGAGCGTAGAGGTTTTTGGGAGGTCTGCCCAGCGTACCCTGTCCCTCCCCTGAACCGCACAGAGCCACGCTGTTGTTCCTCTCATCCTGCTGCACTGGACTGGACTGGTGACGCAACATGTCCACCAGCGCTCTGAGAGGAGAAACCAAAAAGAGAATGTCAAAAATGTAAAAGTATAAGTCATTAGGTGGTGTAAAATGTGTTTTATTGCCTGGAGTAATAACAGTCGTCCCCCCCCCCCCCCCCCCCCCCCCCGGCATTAACGATATCATATCTTGTCTGATCTTATGAATGAAACATGCTATAAACATGTTATAACAACATTATGAAATGATTAAAGAATCTGTGTTTGTCTGTCTGACTGTCCATCTGTCTATCTGTCTGTGTGACTGTCTGTCTGTCTTACTCTCTGTCTGTTCATCTGTCTGGTCTGTGACTGATTGACCCCTCCCCTCACCTTGGCATGTTGATCTCTCCGTTGTTGGCCTGCTGCGACACCTTGTTGAACATTATCTTAATCCCCACGGCAACCGCTACCATAAACACAATGACACCTCCAATCACAAAGCCTGTGTTGTGGCTCAGAGGCTGCAGAGGGTCCAGTTCCGGCTCATCATCATCCAGGAGTATGGCGTTTGGTGGCGGGGTCTTGGCCCAATCCGGGGAGTCGTAGTTGGTACAGCTGCTCTGCTCCAAACGACGGGTGGGGTCGGGGCAGCAGAAGCGGTAGTGGCAGCTGCCACAGCAGTAGATGAAGCTGTCCTTGGAACAATTGAAGGTGCTGTCCAACTGGCCCATGACATCATAGTAACCATGGCACACGTCCACGTCCACCAGTGTGCGGGGAGGAGGAGCCACCTGGGCCGTGCCCAACGGCGGAGCCAGGGCTCCCGCTGCCGCAGACGTCACGTTCTTGGGGAACATGATCTGGGCCAGGGGTCGGGGAGGGGTCTCCAGAACCCCAGGGGATTCTGGAAGTTTCTCTGGAGCTTTGGGCCTGCCCCGGAGGGCAGCGGGGCGGAGGTTGGCATGGATGGTCAGGAGGAGGAGAGGGGGGCTGGGGGCGGACTGAGGGGGGTCGGTGGAGCCCCCCTGGCGAGTCCGGGGGTCGATACGTAGGGGAGAGGGAGAGGGGGAGCTGTCCTCAGCTGTGGTAAGTGGGGCAGCAAGGAGAGAGAGGAGGGAGACGGCGAAGACGTGGAGATTGGTGGTGGGCGTCATCTTTACATGACTAAGAGCTCTATTTTCTGTTGTCGACTCAACGCTGTTACAATGCTGTCCTTTTTTCAGAATTAAACCACTAAAACACTATTTGAAACATTTAGGTATCAGGTATGAGTTGTTTGGTACTCATAGTTTCAAAATATCTCAATTTAATAATGAATATGTCTGATGAACTTCGTGAATTAATTCTAGATATGCTTTAAGAGATGGAAGTCATGAGTGTCAACCAGTTGTTAGTGTCAACCATTGGTGACAGAGGTATTTACATGGCTTTCATTCTGTTACTCTTATCTTCAACATCTTCTGTGATAATATTCTGCACACCATTACAGTAAAATCAGATCTGTGTAAGCCTCACAGAGTAAACAAGGGTAAATTGAAAATGATGATCTTGATCAAACCCAGATCGTCTATTTCTTCTCCTAGTTCTAGAATCTATCTACTATACAAAACCTAGCTATGAATCATGTGAAGTTAGTTTGAGGTTATAACATTCACATGCAAAAATACAAAAATAGATGGAATCTCCTTGGATGAAAGGTCAAACAGAGGGTTTTTACCTTCACCATGACGTATTCCTGAACACGTTGAGCTTTGTTTAGCTGAAGACAAGAAGTAAGCTTCCTCAATGAGTTATGGCAATTTTATACATTTCCTTTCGGTTATGGCACTTGTAAAATAATATGTCAGAAAATGACACGTAGGCCTGTGTTTTAAGGGCAACAGTCCTCTGTAAACATTAATCCTAAAATGTAAACCGTTAATGATTCAATCATGTCGTTTTGGCGCTGGATACATTCCAAGTTTGCACTTAGACTCAACCTGTAAACTAATATTCTCTGAAAAAGTAGAAAAATCTCTACATATAAATGTGTAAATGTTTCAATATTATGCTAAATAAAAGATGTGTACTAAATAAATCTCATGCTAAATAAATCTAAATCATTTGTGTTCCTGTGCTTTTAGATGTTGAGGACCATTTGAATGGCAGTTGGAGAGGTTGTGGTTCTTGACGGGTCAGGGCACTGATTGGCTGTGGCGTAGTGTAAACATACTGTGTGACTGTAAAGCAGGACATTGCGCTTCCAGGCATATAAACATCACAGGTCACTAACTACATAATGCATTGGCCACTTATTTACTTAAATGTTTTATGGTCTTATCTAAAATGCATAGGCACTTGCTGTTCCTCTGATTGGGCTGAAGGCTACAGAGCCAGCGCCCTACATTAAGGACAGAGGACAGTGAATACCACAAATGAGGAGAAAGTATAAAACGGTACGACAAATCGTATTATATCAAATAGACAGCTAGTGGCTGGATGGGTACCTCTGTTTTTAGATGTACAAACTTAGTATGTATGGTCTAGTATAGAATATACAAGGAAAAGAGCTTGAGGTTTAGACGTAACTCTACAGATTGAATTCAGTTGTGTCTCATTATGATGGTTGAGGACTGAATAGCACATTGTAGTTCACATGTGCCATTCCTTCAATAACTCTGATTATTCCTGATTTGGTCCTAAAACTGAAAGAAAAGCATTTTTGGAGAGAAATATGTAAATGCGTGGAGTTATTGTGTCTGAGGTTACAGGTGATAATAGACAGAGACAGCTCCGTCTCCCACACAAATTATAATTACATACAATTATCAAAACAGTTCTTATCTGTTGCTGAGCATGTAGGCATGGATAGGGGAGGCAGGGGGGCTGCTGAAATCACTGATGGCTCTACTTGTTTCAATACATGTGAATAAAAACAATGGAGAATACAACCAGCAGTTCTCACTGTTGTTCCAAGTTTTTATAAAGAACTCTTCTATTCCCTGAAAGTTCTGCTTGATTTCCTGTATCGTCTTCAGATTTGGAAAAAGGGGATCAGGCCTGGAATGTCTTCACAGATTTGTGGATCCTGTATGGAACACAAAAAGAATTGATTAGGAGAATGGACTTCAAGCCCCCCCCCCTGAATTTGTGAGCTGTTGTGTGTGTGTGTGTGTGTGTGTGTGTGTGTGTGTGTGTGTGTGCAGGGCAGCCAGTCATATGCACCTGAATTTGTGTGCTGTTATGCGTGTGTGAGATAGCTGGCCCTCACATTGATGAGACAGAGATAGTGATATTGTAATAAATAGTGTAGTTTTATTAAAAACTTGCAGACATCCCAGCAGTCCCACTCACACACAGAACACCATCCTCCATTTAAACAAACTGAAGTGCTTCAGGCAGCAGGCCACAGGTGTGTGCAAGTGCAATCAGCTAATTAACAAAGCTTGAACGCAGTCAGCTCACACAATTAAAGGGGCATGTCACTCATTCTAACGTTCAAACCAACAGGTAAGGGTTGAGCTGATGAATAAAGATCAATTAACTGGAAGGATGTGATAATTCATTGACAGTTTAGGATACTATATAAATAAATACACAATAAATCCATGCATACAAAGCTACTCCTTCACGGTGTGAGTGCATGTAGGTATGCTAGGTGTGTCTGTGTGTTAGTGTGTCTGCCTTTTGCAGGAGCATCAGCTCCTGAAAAGCAGATGAGAGAGGGAGTGAAAGAAAGAGTGAAACAGAGAGAGAGAGAGAGCAGGGTGATAAATGTAGGGTCGGGATTTAAATGAGCAGAGAGAGTTGGTGGGGAGCGGGAAGAGCCAGAGGTATAGACGCAGAGACGGTCGTGAGTGGGAGGGCGGTGTGTGGGTGGCACAGAATCAAGTACATTTCTCCCAGCACTTACCAATATAACACCGCACAGCACAGCACATCACAGTTAGACAGACCCACAAATGCACAACCCAAACAACATAACAAGATAGGGTGACACAACTAGCATGAAATATGATGGAAGAGAGTGATTTGGATGTCCTTTCACTTGCATTTGCAAGATCTGATATCTGCACAATGAACACTGTTAATGCTGTTGTTGAAGTGGCAGCATGTACGTCAGTCAGAGAGATAGTGTGTGTGTGTGTGTGTGTGTGTGTGTGTGTGTTTGTGTGTGTGTGTGTGTGTGACTGCAGTATACTCTACAGGCATTCTGAACCTTTCTGTAGTCTATCCCTCTCTCCTTTCATTCCTCTCGCTCTCTCCTTTCTCCCATCTCCCTCGTTCTCCCTTCCTCTCTCTTTCTCAGATTTGGTGCGTGGGTTGAGGCAGCTAACTCTCTTAGAATAGCACTGCAGCTCTGTCTGTGTGTAAGAGAGAGAGATAGATGGAGAGAGAGAGAGAGAAAATGAGGTATAGTCCAATCTACACCTATTAGCCAATTCTGAAACTTCTACCTCCATCATCACTGGTAGTCCATGATACCATAATATCTTCCATTTCATCCTCTATCTATACATTGTTCTATCTCCATCACCACATTCCTTGTCACTTCCACTAACAACATCTATTCTCATGAAAAGGCATCCCAACCTGCATTTTCCAGCAGGAAAAACGAATCCAAAAGACTTGTCACGACTAAAGACGCAAATTAGAGTGAAACATCGTGCAGTTATAATTCCTGTAATGTATCACCAGTATCCTAACACACCTACAAGTAAAAATGTAAAAATGACATATGCTGTAACATAAGAAATGAGATATCTCTATAGTTCTATATCTATAGTTACCACCGTATACTGTAAGGTAGTCTCTATAGTTATATCTCTATAGTTACCACTATATACTGTAAGGTAGTCTCTATAGTTATATCTCTATAGTTATATCTCTATAGTTACCACTATATACTGTAAGGTAGTCTCTATAGTTATATCTCTATAGTTCTATATCTATAGTTACCACTATATACTGTAAGGTAGTCTCTATAGTTATATCTCTATAGTTACCACTATATACTGTAAGGTAGTCTCTATAGTTATATCTCTATAGTTATATCTCTATAGTTACCACTATATACTGTAAGGTAGTCTCTATAGTTATATCTCTATAGTTACCACTATATACTGTAAGGTAGTCTCTATAGTTATATCTCTATAGTTATATCTCTATAGTTCCCACTATATACTGTAAGATAGTCTCTATAGTTATATCTGTATAGTTCTATATCTATAGTTACCACTATATACTGTAACATCAGAAGTTAGATATCTCTATAGTTATATCTGTATAGTTCTATATCTATAGTTACCACTATATACTGTAACATCAGAAGTTAGATATCTCTATAGTTATATATCCATAGTTACCACTATATACTGTAACATCAGAAGATAAATGTCTCTATAGTTATATCTCTATAGTTACCACTATATACTGAAACATCAGAAGTTAGATGTCTCTGTAGTTATATCTCTATAGTTACCACTATATACTGTAACATCAGAAGTTAGATATCTCTATAGTTAAATCTCCATAGTTACCACTATATACTGTAACATCAGAAGATAAATGTCTCTATAGTTATATCTCTATAGTTACCACTATATACTGTAACATCAGAAGATAAATGTCTCTATAGTTATATCTCTATAGGTACCACTATATACTGAAAGTTAGTCTCTATAGTTATATCTCTATAGTTACCACTATATACTGTAACATCAGAAGTTAGATATCTCTATAGTTATATCTCTATAGGTACCACTATATACTGTAACATCAGAAGTTAGATATCTCTATAGTTAAATCTCCATAGTTACCACTATATACTGTAAGTTAGTCTCTCTATAGGTACCACTATATACTGTAACATCAGAAGTTAGATATCTCTATAGTTAAATCTCCATAGTTACCACTATATACTGTAAGTTAGTCTCTATAGTTATATCTCTATAGGTACCACTATATACTGTAACATCAGAAGTTAGATGTCGCTATAGTTATATCTCTATAGGTACCACTATATACTGAAAGTTAGTCTCTATAGTTATATCTCTATAGTTACCACTATATACTGTAACATCAGAAGTGAAATGTATCTATAGTTATATCTCTATAGTTACCACAATATACTGTAACACCGTAAGTTAAATGTATCTATAGTTATATCTCTATAGTTACCACTATATACTGTAACATCAGAAGTTAGATATCTCTATAGTTATATCTCTATAGTTACCACTATATACTGTAACATCAGAAGTTAGATATCTCTATTGTTATATCTCTATAGTTACCACTATATACTGTAACATCAGAAGTTAGATATCTCTATAGTTATATCTCTATAGTTACCATTATATGCTGTAACATCAGAAGTTAGATATCTCTATAGATTATATCTCTATAGTTACCATTATATACTGTAACATCAGAAGTTAGATATCTCTATAGTTATATTTCTATAGTTACCACAATATACTGTTTTTTATTTTATTTTTTATTTTTTATTTCACCTTTATTTAACCATGTAGGCTAGTTGAGAACTAGTTCTCATTTGCAACTGCGACCTGGCCAAGATAAAGCGTAGCAATTCGACACATACAACAACACAGAGTTACACATGGAGTAAACAAAACATACAGTCAATATTACAGTAGAACAAAAGAAAACAAAAAGTCTATATACAGTGAGTGCAAATGAGGTAAGTTAAGGAAATAAATAGGCCATGGTGGCGAAGTAACTACAATATAGCAATTAAACACTGGAATGGTACATTGGCAGAAGATGAATGTGCAAGTAGAGATACTGGGGTGCAAAGGAGCAAAATAAATAAATACCAGTGTGGGGATGAGGTAGGTAGATAGATGGGCTGTTTACAAATGGTCTATGTACAGGTGCAGTGAGTGCACAGGTGCATGTAAGCTGCTCTGACAGCTGGTGCTTAAAGCTAGTGAGGGAGATGTGAGTCTCCAGCTTCAGAGATTTTTGCAATTCGTTCCAGTCATGGGCAGCAGAGAACTGGAAGGAAAGACGACCAAAGGAGGAATTGGCTTTGGGGGTGACCAGTGAGATATATCTGCGTGCTACGAGTGGGTGCTGCTATGGTGACCAGTGAGCTGAGATAAGGCGGGGCTATACCTAGCAGAGACTTGTAGATAACCTGTAGCCAGTGGATTTGGCGACGAGTATGAAGCGAGGGCCAACCAACGAGAGTGTACAGGTCGCAATGGTGGGTAGTGTATGGGGCTTTGGTGACAAAATGGATGGCACTGTGATAGACTGCATCCAGTTTGTTGAGTAGAGTGTTGGAGGCTATTTTATAGATGACATCACCGAAGTCGAGGATCGGTAGGATGGTCAGTTTTAGGGGTATGTTTGGCAGCATGAGTGAAGGATGCTTTGTTGCGATACAGGACGCAGATTCTAGATTTAATTTTGGATTGTAGATGCTTAATGTGAGTCTGGAAGGAGAGTTTACAGTCTAACCAGACACCCAGGTATTTGTAGTTGTCCACGTATTCTAAGTCAGAGCCGTCCAGAGTAGTGATGCTGGACGGGCGGGCAGGTGCGGGCAGTGATCGATTGAATAGCAAGCATTTAGTTTTATTTGCGTTTAAGAGCAGTTGGAGGCCACGGAAGGAGAGTTGTATGGCATAGAAGCTCGTCTGGAGGTTAGTTAACACATTGTCCAAGGTGGGACCAGAAGTATACAGAATGGTGTCGTCTGCGTAGAGGTGGATCAGAGAATCACCAGCAGCAAGAGCAACATCATAGATGTATACAGAAAAGAGAGTCGGCCCGAGAATTGAACCCTGTGGCACACCCATAGAGACTGTCAGAGGACCGGACAACAGTCCCTCCGATTTGACACACTGAACTCTATCAGAGAAGTAGTTGGTAAACCAGGCGAGGCAATCATTTGAGAAACCAAGGCTGTCGAGTCTGCCAATAAGAATGTTGTGATTGACAGAGTCGAAAGCCTTGGCCAGGTCGATGAATACGGCTGCACAGTAATGTCTCTTATTGATGGAGGTTATGATGTCCTTTAGAACCTTGAGCGTGGCTGAGGTGCACCCATGACCAGCTCTGAAAACAGATTGCATAGCGGAGAAGGTATGATGGGATTCAAAATGGTCAGTAATCTGTTTGGTAACTTGGCTTTCGAAGACCTTAGAAAGATAGGGTAGGATAGATATAGGTCTGTAGCAGTTTGGGTCTAGAGTGTCACCCCCTTTGAAGAGGGGGATGTCCGCAGCAGCTTTCCAATCTTTGGGAATCTCAGATGATACGAAAGAGACGTTGAACAGGCTAGTAATATGGGTTGCAACAATTTCGGCAGATATTTTTAGAAAGAGAGGGTCCAGATTGTCTAGCCCGGCTGATTTGTAGAGGTCCAGATTTTGCAGCTCTTTCAGAACATCAGCTATCTGGATTTGGTAAAGGAAAAATGGTGGGGGCTTTGGCGGGTTGCTGTGGAGGGTGCCGGGTAGTTGACCGGGGTAGGGGTAGCGATGTGGAAAGCATGGCCAGCCGTAGAGAAATGCTTATTGAAATTCTCAATTATAGTGGATTTATCGGTGGTGACAGTGTTTCCTAGCCTCAGAGCAGTGGGCAGCTGGGATGAGGTGCTCTTATTCTCCATGGACTTTACATTGTCCCAGAACTTTTTTGAGTTAGTACTACAGGATGCAAATTTCTGTTTGAAAAAGCTTGCCTTAGCTTTTCTAACTGCCTGTGTATATTTGTTCCTAACTTCTCTGAAAAGTTGAATATCACGGGGGCTATTCGATGCTAATGCAGAACACCACAGGATGTTTTTGAGCTGGTCAAGGGCAGACAGGTCTGGAGTGAACCAAGGACTATATCTATTCCTAGTTCAACCTTTTTATGAGAGGGGCATGCTTATTTAAGATGGTGAGGAAGGCACTTTTAAAGAATAGCCAGCAATGCCATTCCAGGATACCCCGGCCAGGTCGATTAGAAAGGCCTGCTCGCAGAAATGTTTCAGGGAGCGTTTGACAGTGATGAGGGGTGGTCGTTTGGTTGCAGACCCATTACAGATGCAGGCAATGAGGCAGTGATCGCTGAGATCTTGATTGAAAACAGCAGAGGTGTATTTGGAGGGCGAGTTAGTTAGGATGACATCTATGAGGGTGCCCATGTTTACTGATTTGGGGTTGAACCTGGTAGGTTCATTGATAATTTGTGTGAGATTGAGGGCATCAAGCTTAGTTTGTAGGATGGCCGGGGTGTTAAGCATGTCCCAGTTTAGGTCACCTAGTAGCACGAGCTCAGAAGATAGATGGGGAGAAATCAATTCACATATGGTATCGAGGGCACAGCTGGAGGCAGAGGGAGGTCTATAGCAAGTGGCAACAGTGAGAGACTTGTTTCTGGAAAGGTGCATTTTTAGAAGTAGAAGCTCAAATTGTTTGGGTAGAGACTTAGATAGTAATACAGAACTCTGCAGGCTATCTCTGCAGTAGATTGCAATACCGCCCCCTTTGGCAGTTCTATCTTGGCGGAAAACGTTATATTTAGGAATGGAAATTTCAAGGTTTTTGGTGGTTTTCCTAAGCCAGGATTCAGACACGGCTAAGACATCTGGGTTGGCAAAGTGTGCTAAAGCAGTGAGTAAAACAAACTTAGCGAGTAGGCTTCTAATGTTAACATGCATGAAACCAAGGCTTTTACGTTTACAGAAGTCAACAAATGAGAGCACCTGTGGGGTGGGAGTGGAGCTAGGCACTGCAGGACCTGGATTAACCTCCACATCACCAGAGGAATAGAGGAGAAGTAGGATAAGGGTATGGCTAAAGACTATACGAACTGGCCGTCTAGCACGTTCAAAACAGAGAGTAAAAGGAGCAGGTTTCTGGGCACGATAGCATAGATTCAAGGCATAGTGTACAGACAAAGGTAAGGTAGGATGTGAGTACATTGGAGATAAACCTAGGCATTGAGTAATGAAGAGAGAGATATAGTTTCTAGAGATGTTTAAACCAGGTGATGTCATCGCATATGTAGGAGGTGGAACAACATGGTTGGTTAAGGCATATTAAGCAGGGCTAGAGGCTCTACAGTAAAATAAGACAGTAATCACTAACCAGGACAGTAATGGACAAGGCATATTGATATTAGAGAGAGACATGCGTAGCCAAGTGAACATATGGCTCCAGCGAGGGGTTGGGCTGGCTGGGGACACAGCGATTCAGACAGTTAGCAGGCCGATGCTAACAAGCTAACAGTTAGTAGGCCGGGGCTAAACAAGCTAGCAGCTAGTAGACCGGGGCAAGCTAGCAGTTAGCAGGCCGGGTTAGCAAGCAAGCAGTTAGCATGGGCTAGCAGTTACAGACCGGGCAGGTAAGCTAGCAGTTAGCAGGCCGGGGCCGGAAACTAGCAGTTAGTAGACCGGGGCAAGCTAGCAGTTAGCAGGCCGGGTTAGCAAGCAGTTAGCAGGGGCTAGCAGTTAGCAGACCGGGTAAGCAAGCAAGCAGTTAGCAAGGGCTAGCAGTTAGCAGACTGGGCTGGCAAGCTGGCAGTTAGCCGGCCGGGTTAGCAAGCAAGCAGATAGCAGGGGCTAGAAAGTTAGCCTTTGGGGGACGTCGCGATGGGGGTAAGTCTGCTTTTGCCTCTTCGTGCGGTGACGTTGATAGACCAGTCGTGGAATTAGTAGGATTCCAAGTAGCTCTCGGTAGCTAGCAGGCCTAGCTGGTTAGCATAATGGGCCTTCAGCGGGCGTCGCCTGAGGGGCCTGTTGGGAGTTCTCAGGCAGATTATGTAGGTATTCCAGTCGTAGGGGATCTGCGGGGTTCCATCTCCCATACTGGCTGTAGAAGGGGTCCGGATATTGTAGCCCAGGAGTATACTTCGGTGGTGGCCCAGGAGTATACTTCGGTGGTAGCACAGGAGCTGGCCGGGCTAGCTTCAAGCTAATTTATGCTTGCTCTGGGATGGAAAGGCTAGCCGGGAGTAGTCATCCGGGATTGCGGTTAGCTAGTTGTGAAGATCCAGATGAAAATGTTCAGTTTGCGGTAGGAATCCGGGGATAAAAATAACAGGTCCGTTATGCTCTGGTTAGAGTCACGTTGTTCGAACTGACGAGAGCTTTCCGAGCTGAAGGTTAGCTGATGACCGCTGGTAACGGTTTGCTGACTGATAGCTGGTAATTAGCTGGATAGCTTCAGTTGAGGGATTCCAGATCCGAAGTAAATATAAATACTTTAGGGAAAAAAAAGCAGATCCACGCCACATTGGGTGAGGCGGGTTGCAGGAGAATATTTAGATGTTGAGGATTAGCAAAATATTTTAAAGGATATGTGACGAAAAATATGTAAAACGATATATACAAGGGACACGACAGGACAAAGACGTCTGACTGCTACGCCATCTTGGAACGGGCCACTGTATACTGTAAGTAAGCTATAGCTATATCTCTACAGTTACCACGACTGTAACATCGAAAGTTAAATGTATCTATAGTTATATCTCTATAGTTACCACTATATACTGTAACATTGTAAGTTAGATGTCTCTGTAGTTATATCTCTATAGTTACCACTATATACTGTAACATCAGAAGTTAGATATCTCTATAGTTATATCTCTATAGTTACCACTATATACTGTAACATTGTAAGTTAAATGTCTCTATAGTTATATCTCTATAGTTACCACTATGTACTATGGCATCGTAATTTAGATGTCTCTATAGTTAAATCTGTATAGTAACCATTACATGCTACGGCTTCATAAGTTATAGACGTCTCTATAGTTATATCTCTATAAGTACCACTATATACTGTAACATCGTAAGTTAGATGTCTCTATAGTTATATCTCTATAGGTACCACTATATACTGTAACATCAGAAGTTAGATATCTCTATAGTTAAACCTCCATAGTTACCACTATATACTGTAAGTAAGTCTCTATAGTTATATCTCTATGGTTACTCCTTTATACTCTAACATCAGAAGTTAGATATCTCTATAGTTAAATCTCCATTGTTACCACTATATACTGTAAGTAAGTCTCTATAGTTATATCTCTATAGTTACTCCTTTATACTGTAACATCAGAAGTGAAATGTCTCTATAGTTATATCTCTATAGTTACCACTATATACTGTAACATCAGAACTTAGATATCTCTATAGTTAAATCTCTATAGTTACAACTACATGCTGTAAAATCAGAAGTATGATATCTCCATAGTTACCACCATATGTGGTAACATCGTTAGACGTCACTGTAGTTATATCTCTATAGTTACCACTATATACTGTAACATCAGATTTTAGATGTCTTTATAGTTAAATCTCTATATTTGCCACTGTATACTGTAAGTAAGCTATAGCTATATCTCTACAGTTACCACGACTGTAACATCGTAAATTAGTCTCTTTAGTTATATCTCTATAGTCACCACTATATACTGGAAGATAGTCTCTATAGCTATATCTCTATAGGTACCACTATATACTGTAAAATCAGAAGTTAGATATGTCTATAATTATATCTCTATAGTCACCACTATATACTGTAAGATAGTCTCTATAGTTATATCTCCATAGGACCACTCTATACTGTAAAATCAGAAGTTAGATATCTCTATAGTTATATCTCTATAGGTACCACTATATACTGTAACATCAGAAGTTAGATATCTCTATAGTTAAACCTCCATAGTTACCACTATATACTGTAAGTAAGTCTCTATAGTTATATCTCTATGGTTACTCCTTTATACTGTAACATCAGAAGTTAGATATCTCTATAGTTATATCTCCATAGTTACCACTATATACTGTAAGTAAGTCTCTATAGTTATATCTCTATAGTTACTCCTTTATACTGTAACATCAGAAGTGAAATGTCTCTATAGTTATATCTCTATAGTTACCACTATATACTGTAACATCAGAAGTTAGATATCTCTATAGTTATATCTCTATAGTTACCACTATATACTATAACATCAGAAGTTAGATGTCTCTATAGTTATATCTCCATAGTTACACTATATAGTGAAAGTTAGTCTCTATAGTTATATCTCTATACTTACCACTACATACTGTGAAATCGTAAGTTATATATCTCTATAGTTACCACCATGTACTGTAACATCAGAAGTTAGATGTCTCTATAGTTGTATCTCTATAGTTACCACTATATACTGTAACATCAGAAGTTAGATGTCTCTATAGTTATATCTCTATAGTTACCACTATATACTGTAACATCAGAAATTAGATGTCCCTGTAGTTATGTCTCTATAGTTAAATCTGTATAATAACCCTTACATGCTACAGCCTCATAAGTTAGATATCTCTAAAGTTATATCTCTATAGTTACCACTATATGCTGTAACATCAGATGTTAGATATCTTTATAGTTATATCTCTATAGTTACCACTATATGCATTAACATCCTAAGTTAGATGTCGATAGTTACCACTACATGCTGTAACATCAGAAGTTAGATATCTCTATAGTTATATCTCTATAGTTAACACTATATACTGTAAGTTAGTCTCTACAGTTCTATCTCTATAGTTACCACATAATGATGTTACATCAGAAGTTAGATATGTCTACAGAGACCACTATATGCTTTAACATCGTTAGACATCTCTATAGTTATATCTCTATAGTTACCACTATATACTGTAACATCGTAAGTTAGATATCTCTATAGTTGTATCTCTATAGTTACCACTATATACTGTAAGTTAGATATCTCTATAGCTATATATCTATAGTTACTGCTATAAACTGTAACACCTAAAGTTAGTCTCTATAGTTATAACTCTATAGTTACCACTATATGCTGTAACATCATAAGTTAGATATCTCTATAGTTATATCTCTATAGTTACTGTTATAAACTGTAACATCTAAAGTTAGTCTCTATAGATATAACTCTATAGTTACCACTATATGCTTTAACATAGTAAATTAGATATCTCTATAGTTACCACTATATTCTGCAACATCATAAGTTAGATGTCTCTATAGTTATATCTCTATAATTACAACTATATACCGTAACATTAGAAGTTAGACGTCTCTATAGTTGTATCTCTATAGTTACTACTATATACTGTAAGTTTGTCTCTATCGTTATATCTGTACAGTTACTACTATATACTGTAACATCTTAAGTTAGATATCTCTATAGTTATATCTCTATAGTCCCCACTATATACTGTAACATCTTAAGTTAGATATCTCTATAGTTATATCTCTATAGTTATAGCTCTATAGTTATATCTCTATAGTTACCACTATATACTGTAAGTTATTCTTTATAGTTATATCTGTATAGTTCCCACTATATGCTGTAACATCGTAAGTTAGATATCTCTATAGTTATATCTCTATAGTTATAGCTCTATAGTTATATCTCTATAGGTACCACTATATACTGTAACATCAGAAGTTAGATGTCTCTATAGTTAGAACTCTATATTTACCACTATATACTGTAACATCTTAAGTTAGATATCTCTATGGTTATATCTCTATAGTTACCACTAAATACTGTAAGTTAGATATCTCTATAGCTATATATCTATAGTTACTGCTATAAACTGTAACACCTAAAGTTAGTCTCTATAGTTATAACTCTATAGTTACCACTATATGCTGTAACATCACAAGTTAGATATCTCTATGGTTATATCTCTATAGTTACCACTAAATACTGTAAGTTAGTCTCTATTGTTATATCTGTATAGTTACTACTATACAATCAGTGGGCAGTTTACGAAAATAGTTTGCCACTACAGATTGAATCACATGGTAGTGGCGTGCTATATAAAGCAGTCAGACAGGCATTGAGGCATTCAGTTACTGTTCGATAGAACGTTAGAATGGGCAAAATTAGCAACTTAAGCATGGTATGATATTCAGTGCCAGGCGCGCGGTTTCGAGTGTCTCAGAAACAGCCGGCCTCCTGGGCTTTCACCCACGACAGTCTAGGGTTTACCGAGAATGTTGCGACAAACAAAAAGCATCCAGTAAGTGACAATCCTGTGGGCGAAAACAGCTTGCTGATGAGAGGTCGAAGAAGAATGGCAAGAATCGTGCAACAGGTAGGCCACAAACAGGCAAATGACGGCACAGTACAACAATGGTGTGCAGAATGGCATCTTGGAACGCACAACTCATTGGTCCTTGTCACAGATTGGCTATTGCAGCTGACGACCACACCGGGTTCCACTCCTATCAGCAAAAAAACAAGAAGAAGAAGAAGCGGCTCCAGTGGGCACATGATCAACAGCACTGGACAATTGAGGATCGGGAAAACTTTGGCTGGTCCAACGAATCCCAGTTCCTGTTGCGTCATGCTGATGGCAGAGTCAGGATTTGGCGTAAGCAGCAAGAGTCCATGGCCCCATCCTGCATGGACAGGCTGGTAGCGGTGGTATAATGGTGTGGGGAATGATTTCCTGGTACACGTTAGGTCCCATGACACCAATTGAGCAACGTTTCCATGATCCAAAGAATTCAGGCTGTTCTGGAGACAAAGGAGGTCCGACACAGTACTAGATGGGTGTACCTTAAACTGGCCACTGAGTTTATACTGTAACATTGTAAGTTAGATTCCTCTCTATAGATGTCTCTCTATAGATGTCTCTATAGTTATGTCTCTTCCTGACTAGAAGCACTGCAGTTGCATGAGGAGTGGGGGCAGAGGCAAGGCTGCCTCACATACATTGTTGCATGCTAAAGGATGAGAGGAAAGGAGGGAGGGAGTGAGAGAATAAAAAGTGAAGGACAAAACACTCAGTGCTGTGCAGATCAGAAAGATGTATCCATGAGTTCCATGTCCACTGAAGGAAGGACATCATGACATGACACTAAACTTATTCAGAACAAACACACAGGACTAATCCTGCATGCCATTGTATCACAGCAACAGCATCTTGCTTATTGATTTACGATACTATAGTGTGAAGAAGATGTTAACAAAACTTGTCCATCATGACTCATTGGTTTCAGGTGGCTTTGATCCAATCCGGGTGTGGAGAGGGAAATATCTCCACACCCTGTGAAGAGCAAAATGTTAAATGCTCACATTTGGACAACATTCCTTTCATATTCCATATTGAACAACAATAGAGTCTAATATGCACACTGCACAAAAAAATGGGTTTAGTTCTGATAAAAGGCCAGCAGAGAAGAAGTAGCCTAGTGCAAACAGACGTAAATCTGAAATGCCCATAGTGAGTTTAACTGCGCAATGAACCTGCAGCTGCTTGTGTACCCATATCTGGCTGTAACCGGTCTGTGTATGAATGGATTCCGGCACATCAATATCTTTTACAGGTTAACAACTTGTAGCTCAGCCACTGCACGCATACATTATTGCATGTGGGTTACGGAGGTATGACTTGCATGTATCATTAAGCGTGCGTGGGTGTATAATAACCCGAGTGTGTATACACTGACTGGAGGCGTGTGTGTAGTCTAATCACATATGAAGTATCAATGTATAAAAACTGTGTCAATGTGTATCAGCTGCGTCTTACAAGCGTGTTTGTGTGATAAATTGATTTCTGTGGCGCAGCTTTCAAATCAATACGCTTTATTGCTGTATCCTATATTTATCCATATTGATAGCAAATCACTTTGTGCCATATCTGGAACCCGAGGTAACGAGAAACACGAAGACAATTTAAACTATTACTGAGCATTTGTTTAATGATGTTCCTGCATCAAAAAAGGTTCATATATTGCCATGACTTACCTGCGCGTTCTGCCGGATAACAGCCGGGGAGACCGTGCGCACTGGATTGCTGCGATAAATTCGCTCTGGTTAGGCAATAACGACTGTCTTATAAACTGTTGAAGGAAGACTATTGTGACAAACCCTCCTCATTTTGTGGTCGATAAACTGCTGCCCAGTGTTGTGTACCAGCATATCCGTCGACAATATGACATATCTGCACTATTTATTTTTACTAGCCTGAGCTAAACTCTTTTAGTTGACTCTATCGATGGAATAAACTATTATTAGAATAGCAATGGCAAGTTTATGGAAATATTGTCTAACTTTTCCCGGTGAAATACATTTTGTAACTAAACGATGTGCATAAATTCCATGTGTTGCACATATAATTGTCTGGTAAAAAAAATCCGTACCAGAAAACGCAAATCTAGCTATCCTACGAAACTCACTATAGCAAGCAAGTGCAGCACAATAGGTATATCACACCGGCAAAAGGAAGGTCGCCAGATTTTTTTTCCTGAATTAAACTACACATTTTTCCTCTGCAAATTTACGTTCCATTTATTCCAGGCTGATATAAGAGTTCAGTCAGAAATTCCGACCGACCCCGATCATAAAATGCCTATGGGATTGTGCGACTGGTCTCACTAAGGTCCGCAAAGCTCAAGTGCGCTCCCATTGGTCGCTCGAACTGGTGTTGATGAGAGTTCTCTCCAGGGCTTTCGGATGCTGAATTCCAACCCATCCATGATGGTCTGTAATTGGCTTAAGGAAGTGATTATGCTTCCAATACGATTGGTTCCAATACCAGAAAGAATGTATACAGAAGACATGAGCTATCCTTCTCAATGATGCACTGCAACTGCTATGCAGAGCCGGATTATGGACCATTATGTACGGCAAACGTGCCACGGGGCCCCCGACTTCCAGGGGGCCCCCAAGATAGCATATGAACACGTCATAAGCAATGGCAAAGTGTGTAGAATTTCAGGAAATCAGCTTAAAAACTGCAAAGTTTACTCTCAGCATAATGCCAAAATGTGTAGAATAGCAGGAAATTAGCTTTAAAAGTGGACATTTTTCTCTCAGCCTCATGGTCAAATGTGAAGAATAGCATGAGATAAACTATAAACAGCACATTTTTAACTTTGCCCCATGACAAAATGTGTATAATTGCATGGAATTAGCTTTAAAACTGCAACATTTTCTCACAGCCTCATGACAAAACCCCCTGGAGGTAGGGGCCCCGGGGCCCAAAATGAGGTAGTCCAGCCCTGCTGCTCTACAGTGTCACAGGTGTTAGAAGAAAAACATGACAGCCATCAGTCATCATAATGCTGCTGGTCATCAGATGATAATGTGTAAAAATACATCAAAATGGGGGCCTTTGATATTTTTCTGCCTTGATACAGTCTCTCACTATCTTTTTGGTGTATGTCGGTATTAAAAGAGAGAGCGAGAGAGAGCGAAAGAGAGAGAGAGGGGTGCACCAACGGTTGCCACAGCAACTGTGTAATTATGTTGGTGGCAATTATGAAAGGATGAAAACGGGGTGGGGGAAGAGGACAGGAGCAATCCAAAGCCAGAACACTGATGATGCGCGTGAGTGAATCTGTCAACCATGACGGATAGGCCTACAATTTTTAAATGTGATGACGCTGATGTCTTCAAAGAAGTAAGTAAGTTTGAATCCCTAATTCCATGTAGTGTGCATAACACATAAAGGTATTTTTTTGTATGTGTTTCATTAGATTTCATAGAATAATGACTATGTTCATTTATTTTCGACAAAGCACATCATACTCCCAGATTACAATACTAGCTCTTGTAGCCTCTCAGCCAACAGTAAAGCATGGGGCTTATTCGTGGTGTTAAACCTCACAGATAATAAGAGAAAACAATAATAGCCCTGTATGACATATGTATGTTCTATACCTCTATGAACAGCCTGAAATGTTTCCCAAATGAATAAACCCATGCTGTGCAAATCCCAGAAAGAGATAACAGTATTAGGTTGTGGGTAAAAAGGGCTGGCAGAAGCCAGCATAGGGGAGAGAATACAGACATTGTCCCCAACCACAGAAACAGCAGGGTCAGATATTGGGCTCGTTTGAGTGGTAAGGCGAAAGCAACCGACTGTAGACGAAGGTTGAGGAGTGAAGTTGGGGGAGGTGCATCTGCGACAGCCATAAGTCGGACACTGATGTGGTTTTCCTACAGCGAGGCTCAGTGTAACATGGCAGTGTTGCCATTGATTAGAAAAGTTGTTCTTTACAATGTCAAAATAAACATGTCTCCAGCCCCCATATCACACACTCACAAACTGAAAATATACAGTGGCAAGAAAAAGTATGTGAACCCTTTGGAATTACCTGGATTTCTGCATAAATTGGTCATAACATTTGATCTGATCTTCATCTTAGTCATAATAGACAAAACACAGCGTACTTAAAATAATAACACACAAATGATTGTATTTTTCTTGTCTATATATAATACATAATTCACAGTGTAGGTTGGAAAAAGTTTGTGAACCCCTAGGCTAATGCCTTTTCCAAAAGTTAATTGGAGTCAGGAATCAACTAAGCTGGAGTCCAATCAATGAGACAAGATTGGAGATGTTGGTTAGAGCTGCCCTGCCCTATAAAAAACAACTCACAAAATGTGAGTTTGCTATTCACAAGAAGCATTGCCTGATGTGTACCATGCCTCAAACAAAAGAGATCTCAGAATTGTTGACTTGCATAAATCTGGAACGGGTTACAAAAGTATCTCTAAAAGCCTTGATGTTCATCAGTCCATGGTAAGACAAATTGTCTATAAATGGAGAAAGTTCAGCACTGTTGCTACTCTCCCTAGGAGTGGCCGTCCTGCAAGGATAACTGCAAGAGCACAGTGCAGAATGCTCAATGAGGTTACGAAGGATCCTAGAGTGTCAGCTAAAGACTTACAGAAATATCTGGAACATGCTAACATCTCTTTTGACAAGTCTACGATACGTAAAACACTAAACAATAATGGTGTTCATGGGAGGACACCATGAAAGAAGCCACTACTGTCCAAAAAAAACATTGCTGCACATCTGAAGTTTGCAAAAGAGCATCTGGATGTTTCACAGCGCTACTGGCAAAATATTCTGTGGATAGATTAAACTACAGTTGAGTTGTTTGGAAGGAAGGAACACACAACACTATGTGTGGAGAAAAAAGGCACAGCACACAAACGTCAAAACCTCATCCCAACGATAAAGTATGGTGGAGGGAGCATCATGGTTTGGGGCTGCTTTGCTGGCTGCTTCAGGGCCTGGACAGCTTGCTATCATCGACGGAAAAATGAATTCCCAAGTTTATCAAGACATTTTGCAGAATGTAAGGCTATCTGTCCGCTAATTGAAGCTCAACAGAAGTTGGGTGATGCAACAGGACAACGACCCAAAAGTAAATCAACAACAGAATGGCTTCAACAGAAGAAAATACACCTTCTGGAGTGGTCCTGACCTCAACCCGATTGAAAATGCTGTGGCATGACCTCGAGAGCGGTTCACACCGAACATCTTATTGCTAAAATGAAAGTTTTGTAAAGAGGAATGGTCCAAAATTCCTCCTGACCGTTGTGCAGGTCTGATCCGCAACTACAGAAAACATTTGGTTGAGTTTATTTCTGCCAGAGGGTCAACCAATTATTAAATCCAATGGTTCACATTCACTTTTTCCAACCTACACTGTGAATGTTTACACGGTGTGTTCAATAGACATGAAAACTTATAATTGTGTGTTATTAGTTTAAGGAGATTGTGTTTGTTTATTGTTGTGACTTAGATGAACATCAGATTAAGTTTAATGACCAATTTATGCAGAAATCCAGGTAATTCCAAAGGGTTCACATACTTTTTCTTGCCACTATGTGTGTACATTTGACTATCAATTGGCAAAGGAGAGCCTCAAATATCACATTAATGTGTACATATCCACTGTATCCATGAATTGCGGCAAAGTTGGTTCCTGTTTCAGTCATGTCTTTGGTCACATCGGTGTGGGTCATATAAAATAACCTAATGATTGGTTGACAATAGAGCCTCCCACAATGCAGGTGATGGCTGCAGGATGGAGTTGGTGAAGAGCACCTGCAGAAACTTACTGTCGACTGCAGTCAAACCTTCATGACCTTTGATCACATGATTTATGTAAAGTTGGGCGCGTTCAAGTGGATCACTTTTGCCAAATCGTGACCATCGTTGGTCACTACCATTGAAAGTATGTTGCATTATAGTTATAAAAATTGTCCGCCTTGCACCTACATGTTGACTGCATGAACCTTACAAGAATCATGTGATCAAACGTCATGCAGTTTTTGAAGAAGTCGTTGCAGTTGCTTCTCATCACCTGCACCATGCAGCCATCACCTGTATTGTTGGAGGCACTATTTGTCAACCAATCATTAGGGTGTTTTTGAAGGACCCACGGGAACGTGACCAAAGACATTACCAACTTGCCACGACTCTAAAGCTCCAGGGGTTACAAATGAAAGTGATACGAGACTTTCTAATCATTTAAATGTACACACGTTTTCAGTTTGTGAGTGTGTGATAAACTTCTACATTTATTCTGAAGAACTTTTGCAAACAGCAGCTATGTTGACACTGCCATGTGATCTGAGCCTTGCTGTTGGAAAACCACTAGTGTCCAACTTTCGGCTGTTGCAGATGCACCTCCCCAGACTTCAACCGAGGACTTTTGTCTAGTTTGCTTCATAAGTCTAGTTGGCTTCATAAGTGGGGAACACGCCCATTTTCTAAGCAGTGGCTGTCAATAAGACTTTCTGGACCTCTCTTCCGGACAGTTGAAGGTCCCGAAGCCTTTGTGCATGTGCAAGATTCTGTACTTAACGGTCTCTGATCTACGAACCTCCCTTCACAATTCTATGATAACTCAAGTATTACCGGTGAAACATCCATGCATCTGCATACCAAACATATGGTCTGTTTCAGGGGGATACGCATATTTTGATCTTGAGTCAGTGTACTTGCGAAGTACCCTACAGTGTAGTTACGAAGAACCCTAGTGTTGTTTTATGTAGTGAGCGAACGTGTTAACAAGCAGACAGAGTTTACAAACTGTAGCATAGCCTAGCTGCGCTTAGTTCAAAATAAAATAAAATATTTAGCCTAATGGAGCACGATGTTGTGTTGTAGAAAAATGTGACCATTTGTACAACCATCCTAAAACGTCATAAGAAATTACACAGTAACATACTACGCTATTATTTTTGGTTCTGTTATGTAGACCAGCGTCAGTGTTTTTGCAGACATCGTTTCAGCTTTGATCTAACTTCATCTAAACGAGCGCCAGTCGCAACAGTAGCCTGTTCTTTATGAGTAAAGCCAAGACTGAGTGTAAAGTAGAGAATTTCACACAAGCAAAAGCTTCAGGACCTTCAGCTGTTGGGAAGATGGGGCCAGAAAAGTTGGATCCGCAGCCACTCCATACGTTTTATCCCCATAATCAAGGTGGTAGGGTACTCCGATAGACAGTTGAATCAACCTTTCCACTGATGGGGACTAGAAGGTGAAAAACCTTTCTATAGGGGGGGTTTCCTGGCATCACCTCCAGCCCAACACCCAGGTGTCTGGGGGCAACTACCAGGATCAGGCAGATATTTCCACCCAGATGGGTAGCTGGTTGCTCTGCATGCTGCTCACTGCAGCCAAGCCAGAGGAAGGAGCGCTTCATTACGTACGTCAACTGACAGCCTGCTTGCTGGGGGCACATTCCACTAGACTAAACATGTGTGTATGGAATTCATGACAATGGGTGGAGCTCAAGAGTGTAGTGGCTCCCTCCTTCGACTCGTCTCCCCTGTTGCTTTTTCACCCATCCCGTGTACTCAGACCTTTACAGATTAAATTAATCCTGTTTTTACTATGAAATATGCCCCAGATAAACAACCTACATTGGGGGCTCTCTAAAAATCTGTATTCACACCATAATATGTTCAATATCTTACCAACACTGAAGAAATAACTAAATGATACATTTTCCCAAATTTTTCTAATTTATTAATTTAAATAACTTAAAATGGACACAAAAATACCCACCCATTAAGTTTCGCTCAATGACTGTTTCCCAGGCACCTTTTCCCACCGAAGTAAAAGACAACTGTTGATTGTTTCCCTGGGAAATGTAGGCGCCAACATGCATTTAGATCGGAGGGAGAAAACATGCCCAGGAAACCCAGCCAGAGGAGCATATCGACTGGGGAGTTCCTTTCTATCAAATCTGTTGAGGCTTCCCTATTGACAAATACATTGTTTTTTCCCAATTCTGAACAGGATAGGAGCTGGATAGTGCATATGACCGGAGCAGGTATTTGATCCATACAAATCAAATGAAAAACATTTTACAATAAAAAGGTTCACAAGTACACTATTGGCAAATCAGTACTAAAGACCAGATGTGCCACTATGACCATATAAATAAATATCCATAATTATATATGGGATATAATTAATAATCAATGATATGCACAATCCTGCACCCTAACCTAATCCTGTATGGACAATAACCTACTTCATACACGCACCAAGACATCTGAATATAGGCATGTCACTTTAAAACCACTCTGGCAAATACTGGACAATGAATAAACAATGACAATTTTGTAAAAACGCAAAAACAGAATAGTCATACATGGGGATAAACATTTACAAAAAAATAGGGGTGAAATCATTTTTTGAAGTAATAATCAGACCAAATGTTGCTCCCTTCGTGTCCATCTCATTTCGACCACGACTAGACAAACATTTTCTAGGAAAACTGCTCATTGCCGCTTCCTCATTTGACTACCCAATGAATGACCATCTCATCATGTTGTGTTTCACTCTATGAATAAAAAACATTGCATAATCTTCTAATAAGTCCTCAACCCTTACTCCCTTTCGACAACCTGATCTCGTATAAGGTAACTCAACTCAGACATGACAAAACATCTCACCAGTTTCCCAACACGAGGCTAGCTGGGCAGTACACAGTACCATTTCAGCAACAGGAGCCACGTCAAGAAGGGGTTGGGGAAAGAAAGAGGCATTTTCTGTTTCTGAAAAATATCCAAGACATTTTGTTTAGTGAACACTGAACAGAAAGAAGCCTCATTTCAGATAGGGGAGATGAGTCAGACTGAAGCTCGAACAGTGTTGAGCTGGGTAGCTACTATATGACACACACAATCACTAGTGCTGTGTATGAAACACAATAAACCTTACTCTGATCATGACAGCGAGGAACCATGGAGAGAACTAACACACAGCGGTGAATCCATTTGAATTCAGTCACTTTTTCACAACATCCCTTTTGTTTTAAACGTTCCAGACATGTTTTACCATGGAAGAAGTGGTCAGAAAGTAGTGACTTTTTGGACCTAAATGCCATAAACATTCAGGAGATCAAGGTGCTCAAAGTTGCCTCATTTTGCATACCCCACCCAACCAAGAAATGACTAAATCATTGTGTGGTTCGCAAAAGGGTCAACTTTGATGACCTTCATCTTTTGTGTTTTGACATGGAGGTCCAAAAAGTCACTTTCTGACCACTTCTACAACAGACAAATATGTATGGAAGGTTTCCTTCAAACCACTTTTACAACAGACAAATATGTATGGAAGGTTTCCTTCAAACCACTTCTACAACAGACAAATATGCATGGAAGGTTTCCTTCAAACCACTTCTACAACAGACAAATATGTATGGAAGGTTTCCTTCAAACCACTTCTACAACAGACAAATATGTATGGAAGGTTTCCTTCAAATCAAAAAGGGGTGCTGTCAAAAAGTCATTGAATGTATATGGATTTATCCACAGGGGATTGGGAGAATATATGGCAACAAGGAATGAACAGGGATACAAGATGCAATGAGTACAAAAGGGACAGTAGAGTCAGGGGGATAGAAAGAGTCTGGGAAGGGGAACAATATTCAGTATACACACACACACACACAGAGAAGACTCCAAACAGCATTAGAGTCGCCTCAACGCTCGCTTTTTATCAGTTTTCTTCTTCCCTACAACATTACTATTGCTACTACTACTGCTGGAGGTAGTACTGCTTCCATTGGCTCCGTTACCCAGAGCAGCAGAGGGGGCAACCCCTGGCCCCATCGCCCTCTTGGTAGGGTCCCCTGCGTGTTTTTTGGGCTGGGGGCCATCGGCGGGGTCCTGGGGCACCCCCGACGTCCCCCCATGCCCCCCCATGGCATGGATCTCAGTCAGGAGGCGAGCACGGGACGCATACTCTGTATAGTCCTCCAGGAGCAGACGCCCCGCCTCCTCGTTGAGAGCCGACTCAGGGTTGGGATGGATCATAAGGCACTTGATAGTCTGAGGGGAGAGAGAGAACACCAGTGAGTCATCAGGGTATATTTCAAGGTTTTCCTTGAACTACTAAACAAAATGTTGAGAATAGAAAATGCAGATACAATATTTTCTTTCACCCATTGCTATTTTGGATTATTAAAAGAAGCACCTATAGAGATGCTTAAATGTTTCTTACCAGTAATACATGTCTGAGTCCCAGCTCTGCCCTCCAGTCCCTTTTCAGGACGTTGACACAGATCTCTCCCTTGTGGCCCACATTAGGGTGGAAGATCTTGGTTAGGAAGTAGCCTTTCGGTGGTGCAGCAGGGAAGTCCTTCCCCAGGACCAGGCGCATCCGGAAAACACCCCCGGCAAACGGGGTTCCTTCTATTGAAGCACAATAAATAAACCACGTCAAGCAGGGGTTGACATTACTGGTTGTCCAGGGCAGGTAAACTGAACAGTCGGTAAGGTGGAATCTGCCTTTTGTCCTGAAGACTAGCGTTCATTCACGTCGACTCGTGTTCCATTTGTTCATGTGCACAAGTGACTCAATAAAAAAATTAATCAAGCCAAGTGATCACACAGTTCTCCCTACATTCTCTTTCACCTCCGTTACTCGTCTCACTCCATTCAGATCCGAACGCTCCCTCTACACAAACGAGTTGCGCACCCAAGCTCCCATTAAGACTATAGAAATTACTGCCTATAAAAATGCATCTAACAGATGGGATACACAAACAAAACTGTAGACAAGCTACATTCCTTGCCAAATCACGACAGCTTTATCACAAATTCAAAATGGACTGGTTGATTAAAGTAGGGAAATGTGTTCCAACTACAAGCTGCAGATTTGAAAAAAAATTATGCATCTGGTCCATTTAGCGAACTGCTAGTCTGTCATTTAGAATAGGTTACGGATGGACATATGTAACAAAAACATTGTTTTGATGAAGGCAAATAGCCAATAATAAGCTCATTACACCCTGTTAAAACAGGAGTAGGCTAAACGTGCAGTGAAATTAGTGAGAAAGACGCACCTGTTTCGGTAGCAAATGTCAGTGCTCAAATGGCGGTAGGAGTCCATAATTTAACAAATGACCTTGCAACTCAAGTAGGCCTAAGTGTTTTCCAGTTCAGACAGTGAAGATTGGACAACTAAATAAAATGTTTAGGCCTTTGTGCCAACTGCCTCTAGTAGTGTGTTAGCTAGCCAGTGTGTAATCTCAGCATAGTTGAGGTCTAACCTGAATTAGCCACAAAATCTAGAGTTTGAAAGCGACTTTTCTGGAAGCTGTGCTGCACCATTTCCCCTACATGGGCCAGCCCCAGCCCCTGGGCCCACCCATAGCAATTAGTTTCAGCAAATGTGCTTCAGCTCCTCACCATTTGAGTGACAGCCAACAAGATACACTCAGCAGAGCGATAGTATGCAATTTCCAAGTACCACTTTTGGCTGCTGAGCTTTACTTTCAGAACTATTGTCTAAAAAGTCCACAAAAGTACCGGAGACTTAAATTTCATGCCTCTATGGAGTATTTTACATGTGTGATCATTACTTCATACTTTAACACACACTTTAACCCTTTTCATCAGAAGTCTGTCAGAGTAAAGGCGTCTGCATGCTTCCCAGCCAAAACAGTTCGGAAGAGTTTGTGCATATATTAAGACAATATTTTGCACCGTTTTGTTAGTTTTGGACTTCAGTAATTTTTGTGTGTTGTTGTTTGGGCGTAAATTTTTTCTTGCAGCAAGCCAAAGTTGGTAGCCAGAGTCCGTATCCGAAGTCTACACCCCTTTGTCAGTGATTGGCCAACAGTAGCGATTCTTCAATGAAGTCGATTGTCATTCAACAAGAGACTAATTTTCATGAAAATGTTTAATTGCGAAATACTGCAAACATCCTTGTCAAAAACATCAAAACTATTGACAGATTTATTGAGTTATCTTAGATTAATTCTGCCTATGTTGAGGAAGTGTATACTGGCTATGGCGTTTAAAAATGGACAAACAATACTATTTCTGCTTTTTACTTGTTTTTCCAAGCGAAGGTCTTTTAAGGGAATATGCGAGCACACTCGTCTGGTTCGCCTAGCTGACTTCGGCTAATCGCCAGCTGAACTGAAGCATGCTGACGCCTTAAGAGAACTTCTTTACACAATTAGCATGAAACGTATGAAAAAACAGGTTTGAAGTGTCATAAGTGTGCTGACTCATTCAAACAATGTTCAAATTTTTTACATTTGTATGTGTAAAAGACCATTTTCGTTTTTTGGGCAAGTGACTATGACCTTTGCCTGTACTTGCCCGATGGACAAGCACCTTTGATAGCTTAATGTCAACCCCAGCATGTTCTACATTACATCTTCCCTAGGCAGACAAAACATTTCCCATGACAGAGGTATGCGTTACCTGGTCCCTCAATGGCTGTATGGAGTTCTGTGATGTCTTCTTCGCTGGGGTAGATCTTGATGCCCTCAGGGGGATCTGCAGCTAGTGCAGACACCTCTTTGTACACCAGGCGCAGAACCTGGGGCGGCAAGTTCTCTACATTGGAGTTCTATAAATGGGGCACACACATACATTACTACAGAAAGGTGCAAATATGGTAAATACTATAGATATGGAAACCACACATCCCATGATCACAAACACATTAATAACAGGAAAATCTCAGTAAGGGACAATTTCAGTAAAGCTGTCACCAAAATGGTTGCTCAGAATCAATGTAGCCATCTACTGTCTGATAAGCCTTAGGCCTGTAGCCGATTAAACTCAACTCCACGATTTATGATGGAGATGAGCTGCGATTAGTGTAAACAGACTGGAGCTCCTTAGTCACAAAATCAATTTGAATAAAAAACTACTGATTTCATTTAAGTGTAATTGCGGGCTATTCTTTGGATGCTATAATCCGAAGTTTTTGCTAAAAACGGAATTGTATGGGACTAAGGAATTCCAGTTTGCCCACACTAGTCGCTGCTCAACTCCATCGTAAATCGTGGAGTTGAGTCGAATACAGTACAGGCCAGGTGGTACGTTAATATCATGAGAGTGAGTGGATAAGCTGTGTGTCACAACTGACAACTGCGAATTCAGCCAATGTCTGGCAGTTTACTTCATTGATAAATGTACAAACCGGTCAAAGTTAAGATATTGTATAAGCATTTTCTAGCCATACAAAACGGACATCAAGTTAGCCATTCTGTCTTTGCCAAATAAAGCTAGGTTGTAGCTAGCTAGCGAATTAACAGTTAGCCGAAAGCTAGCTAATGGTAGCATTGCTGGCTAAAATTACTGACTAGTTCACATCATTGTCAAATAGCTAATGTAACGTTACCATTAAATCGCCCAATCGTGTAACATATTGATGTAGTTCTTATTACAACTCATCAATTTCGCTAAAAGAGAGGAAATAAGATATCCAACTAGCAAGCTAACATTAGGTAGCTAGCCAGCCAAATCATCATTAGGTAGCTAGCTAACTTGCATAGGTAGCTACATACGCCAACTTTGGGGTGTGCTAACGTTATGATAGTTAATTTGCTGACAACCGTGTAGAAGTTAGTTAGTGACTAATCTTTATGTTGGACAGTTTCGCATTTAAATTGTGTTCGGGAGAAGTGTCAACACTGAACTAGCCTGCAAAAGAAAATCGTAGCTAACGTTATATCAGCGAACATCAGTTAGTTAACTATAGCAAGCAAATAACCAACCAACGTTAGCTACCCAACTTAACTAGTTAGCTAAGTTAGGTCTCGACTAAGTAACGTTACTGTAGTTAGCTAGTTAACGTTAGCTAAACAGCTGGCAAACAATTTGACTTGCTTTGTTAGCTAGCTAAATAACCAATAATTGTATCCATTTATGAAAGTGTTTGTAGAAAAGTTTAACTTACCATGTCTTCCGAAAAATATTATTATTCAGGTGACTGGGGCTAGCTAACTCTGTGATCCTCGTCTAAATAGCAACGGTAGCTAGCAACTAATAAATAGTTGCAGCTTATGCTTGATCGATGAGAAAGTGGTCCACGAGACCTCAAATAAATGAATAAATGCAGTTATTGCCGACTATTTAGATCTCGAATGCCAAGCAAGCGATCAAGTTATGCTAACGCGTTAGCCAGCTGCAGCTTGCTAGCTGAAATTCTTCTCCTCAAAAGTTCAGACACACTGATAGCACGTAAACCCCAATTCGTTATTCTGCTAAAACCAGTCTGTTTTTTTTGGTGTAAACAACGTATACAGTGAAGGGAAGCGAGCTACTGGAAGAAAGTGTTTTTAGCCAAAGTTATGTGGTGGCCAAGTGCTAGAGTAGCTAGCCAGCTACTATTTTCGTTGACACGGAACACGACTACGTCTCCCAAATGAAATTGTGTTGTCTTGACCAATCGGTATTTTAGCCATACATCACGTGTACAAACAACCTAACCAACAAGACCAATCACATATCGTAGGTGCGCCGTCGTCATCATACTTGACATTTCCACCAACCATCCAAAGTCGAGAATGTCAAAAATGCTTCCAAGCCATAGGTGCGTTTGAAAAACTCATACCCACCCAGAGGGTAGGCCTTCATCTTGACAGACAGCCGCACACAATACAACGTTTTTCTAAACTTCAATATAACCTAATCCCAGTTAACCTAACTCTACCATACAATATACCTATAGACGGCAGTGTCGGAGGAAGGCTCAACAAATTATCAAAGGCTGTTCTCTTTGCTGCCGCAAGTGGTACCAATCAAATCAATGTACCAAGTCTGGAACCAACAGGACTCTGAACAGCTTCTACCCCCAAACCAAATACATTTCTGAGTGGTGCAGCGGTCTAAGGCACTGCGTCTCAGTACTAGAGGTGTCACTACAGAGCCTGGTTCGTTTCCAGGCTGTATCACAACTGGCTGTGATTGTGAGTCCCGTAGGGCGGTGTTGTCTGGGTTAGGGTTTGGGAGGCTCTCATTGTAAATAAGAAATTGTTCTTAACTGACTTGCCTAGATAAAATAAATAAGACTTCTAAACAATATTGAGAAATGGCAACCCTGACTACCTGCAGTGACTATGCACACTCACATATGCATACTGATGCCACACACTTTCACAATCACCACATATGCTCCTGATATTATCTAGCCTGTTGCCTATTCTCTTTACCCCCACCTATATGTACAATACATAGCTTCCTGAAATTACGTTGTACCCCTTCACATCGACATCGGTACATAATTATTCCTTGTGTTACTATTTATATTTTATTTCTATTTATTTTATTTGATCTTTAACTATGTTGGAAAAGGACCCGTATGTAAGCATTTCACTGTGAGTCTACGACCGTTTTCTACAAAGCATGTGACAAATACAATACAATTTGATTTGATTTGATTTTAATTGAATACTAGTTGAGGTACCAGTCTTTTTAGCTAACATTCAACTCCTGTCATTGGGTTTGGCAAGGAGTGGAATGTAATAGCTGAGCAGAGACACAGAGATGGCAACCAGGCTAGAATGCAACAAATCAGAGAGAATTTAGAACGTTTGATGATATCAGAAGCATGAACTGTTAGTCAAAATGTTAGATATGCTTGGGAATTACTACAATAGCAACTTTTTCTAACAATATGGTCGTCATTCTAATGTTCACACATAACGCCATCCATTCCAAGGCCTTACAACAAATGTAGCTATTTCTCAAACCTGTCCACATAATTCTTTAGGATCTTCCACAAATCAACTTTTCACTCTTCATGACTTTTGGTGAGCAGCACAATAAAACCTGGGTACGTAACCCCTTGTTGCATGAGGTAAAACATTTATTTGCTCAAGGTTAAGGTACCAAACCATCAAGCACTGGCATCCAACATTATAATAAGGGGATAAATATCTGTACCTGTAAGACTCTTATCACATGTATTACTTGCATGGAGGAAACTTTTACAGCTCACAGCAAATCTAATGTAAGTGTTGCTTCTGTACAAACAAAAAATAGAAAACATCACAGCCTGCCAACCCCAGTCTACTGACATCAGCTCAGATTGAATTTGAAAGCCCCTGGCCCTGACCAACCATCCTGAGAACTATGGTCACAAAGGCCAGAGTGGGAAAGTGCCTACCATGTGCCAGACAGAAACTTCCCTGTTATTTAAAAGTAAATTAATGTAGATGAGTGATTATTAATGCCATCCTCAAGATACAGTGATACACCTAAGATTTGGAAAGGTACATTCCAAGTAACATTACATTTAAATTATTCCTAGTATCCATCATTTTGGAAGGGAAGGTTTTGGCATCCAACCCCCACTGAGACTTTTTCCTGCAGTATTTCTATTGACCACTAGAGTGCGCCTCATCACTACATTGTCTGCGTGTTTCTATTTTGGGATTATGGTTCTGGATGTTTTCTTCGAATTATTTGTAGGAAAACAGTGCACAGGGATTTCCCTTGTGGCCCTCTGCAATCAGAAAATGTTTTTCGATTAATGACATGATTGCTTGTGTCATGTGCAAATACTTTTTTGTCAAATGTGATTTTTATGGCTGTTAATTGTGATGTTGTAAAAATACAATAAAATACAATAAAGTAATTAAATCATTTTTATTTACATTAAACAGTTAAACAGTATTTTTTTCTAAGGCACTAACTAGTAATGCTCATTTGGACACAATGTTTGTGGCTTTTCCCATTGAGATAGATAGAGGACTCTAGTGCCCAAATGTCTAATATAGAATGGGCAGCGCCATTGAGCACTTTCACCATTTTGAAGTAGTCACTGGGTGGGACTTCCTATGGGTTAAGGAAGGATCACATAATTCCAACCAGGTCACCAGGAGGGATCAGCCAATGCATTATACTTGTGAACAAACATTCCATAACTGCAGGTGGCAGTACATTGGCAAGCTTTATACCTGTTCAAACAACGCACTCCAGGTGGCAGTATGCACCAAGAGGACAGGGTTCCCGGTCTAGAAGAATGGTTTTGACTGCTCCCACAGTTTTGCTTCTGTACAGCAGTTTAATCTTAAGGACAGGACCCTTTTTTTTTTCAATTTTCGCCTAAAATGACATACCCAAATCTAACTGCCTGTAGCTCAGGATTTGAAGCAAGGATATGCATATTCTTGATACCATTTGAAAGGAAACACTGAAGTTTGTGGAAATGTGAAATTAATGTAGGACAACATAACGCATTTGATCTAGTAAAAGATAATACAAAGATATAAAACATGTGTTTTTTAGTTTTTTTTGTACCATCATCTTTGAAATCCATCACTCACAACCGAAGATATTAACATTTTATATTCATCAAATGTCTGCTCTGTTTTTGGACGATGTGATGACGTGATCACTGCTTGCGCTGCTCCTTGTGCGGTTGCATCTCAGATATAGACGGCCCATGAAATGAATCAACATATGCGAAAGTGAGTAGATTATCTTGAAAACAACGGGCGGACATATTGGATGTAGTCTTCAGTTCTTATTATATCTCCGTGGTATGCACATATTCAGTTTGTTTACCAAATCATAGAAAATGGATTACTTCAAAATAGAGATGCCCTCAATTGCGCTGCCCCTTTTCTCACAAACGCCATAATACTGTAGTACATATACAATGATGCGATGTCTATCTAAGTCTATGGGCTTTTCCAGGCGCGCCATCTTTGCTGGCACCACGCATAGTTCCTGGCTTTCAGCGCGCACTAATCACTGATTGGATAGCCTGATGTGCGTTGCAGAGAAATTCAGCAAAGACAAAAACAACGCTCATTCCAATTTACGGGGCGTGACAGTTGAACAACAACAATCAAGCTTCCGGTTTTCCCCCATTCTTACTAGAGAGTTCACTAGCATGATCTTGTGAGCGTAAAATCAACAAGTTTATGTATAATAGATTTACGTGTACGCTAGGTACATTTTATTATTTTGTTTTGTCGTGGAATAAGAGCACCGAAAGAGCTATTACTGACTTTGATACACTGCTTTATTTGACCATTACACTGAGGGCAACTTCCAATACGGTAAAGACTGATCTAGTTAGTTAGCTAATAATTGAATGAAATTAATCATTCTATTGGACTTCGAATGCACGTGTTTTTTTTCTGGAGTATTACAGAGGAGATTGCTATTGTTTTGTTTCCTTGGAAAGTGTTTCATTCATTCCCTTTTCACTGTTTTGTTGAAAGTTCATATTCAACAATGTATTGAACAGCTGCAGTCAACATGTTTGTATTTTGTCTATCAACAGGGTTATTATGAGCGAAGGAGAGGTATTCCATGAGAAGCAGCGACTGGAGTTGTGCGCCATTCATGCTCTGAACAACGTTCTGCAAGAACAAGTGTTCACCAAGGAGACGGCAGATGACATCTGCAAGCGGTGAGGTCACTTAGGTCAGGCGATGTGTGTGTAATGTCAACTTTAGGGGGCGGTGTTTTGGCTAAACAGGGTTCTTTGTGTCAATGATAACACACAGGCTCTTCAATATGCAATCTCTGCATGTAAATCATCAAGTACTGCTATAAGCTTGTGATCCAAAGAGCACCCACCACACACTTTTTCCATGAGTTCCAAGAGCATGTGAATCTGTTTTTACCATGTTCCCCTCTTTCCCCTTCCTCCCCAGGCTAGCTCCACAATGTGTAGTGAACCCTCACCGCTCGATGCTGGGCACAGGCAACTATGACGTCAACGTCATCATGGCTGCCCTACAGAGCAGAGAGTTGGCTGCAGTATGGTGGGACAAACGCAGGTCAGTCTTCAATACCTCAGGGCCAGACAGATTCGGAAGAGATGATTGGCAATGAAATACACCTGTGTAGTCAATTCAAATCCAACCAAGTACCGCTACAGGTCATGAAGAGCTAGTTTTATTGACCAAAGAAAATATTTGGATAAGGAAACTTCGCCACAGATTCTGTCTACTCCTACTGTTCATCACTGTTCCTCCCCTTCACCACCACAGTGACTGTTGATTTTAAACCAAAATCTCCTTCCCTTTTCCTATTTCTCCCTCAGAACAGTACAGAGTCTCTGTGTTGACAAGGTCCAGGGGTTCATCCTGAACGTTCCGTCACGTGTCTCTCTTGGAATTGTGTCCCTCCCCGTCAAGCGGCGGCACTGGCTTGCAGTGCGCCAGGTTAATGGACACTACTACAACCTCGACTCCAAACTAAAGAGTCCTGTCTGCATCGGGAACGAAGCAGATCTCCGGTGAGTGATGGGAGGGACGACAACTATGCAGACATGTATTGTACAACTCCTAATCAAAAGGCACAGTATCTCAAACTTTACAGCTGTAATAAATAGTGATAAATGCAAAAATATGCAAATGCTAAATTTGTCATGCTTAATTGTTTGCAAACAAATGTCTCTGTAATTTTTATTTACATAGTTACCCTGTCAGGAACTCTTGAATGCAGCCCACAATTTGACTGTGGTAGACTACTAGTCAGAGTTTGATCTCATCCTGTTCGAGGAGTGGTCACATGGGGCTTGTTACAGTTTGTACTTTGCACTCTTGTAAACCAGTCTCTCTCACTCTCCCATTTGTACTCTCTCATTCACCACACTCCTCTTCTCTCTTTCTCAGTACATTTCTCAGTGAAGTTCTGTCTCCGGACGTGGCAGAGATGCTCCTGGTTGTGAGGAGGGACGTGGAGGAGTACGGAACCTGGCTGAACTCTGATGACCTCAGGAAGTGATTCCTCTGGCCTGGGCATTCCTTCATTCATTCAGCATGGGACTCAAACTCCTGCTCTACTCTGGAAAAACAAATAACATTTTAGAAAACAAGAGGCGCTTAACAAAAAGTACATATTTCAGGAAATGCATTACCGGTTGCTGAGGAGTGTGGGCACTCTTAGACACACGAAGTGCCAAAGATAATTTAAGATGACGAGGGATTTCTGTCCCAAATGACTTGTTTGTAACAGTTTACTGACTGTTGTTTGGATTTCTATACTACAGCTGCATCTATATATTTTTCCTTCTCTCTCTTCCTTCTTCCTATGCACTGCACTGTCGAGGTAGATCAGTTAGAACTAGTTTGTCTTTGTTATTCTATGCACTGCACTGTCGAGGTAGATCGGTTAGAACTAGTTTGTCTTTGTTATTCTATGCACTGAGGAGGTACAGAGGTGGCACTGGATGTCATGTTGACAACTGACTGAAAATAATGCTTCTATGTTTGTGTTCTGTCTGCGTCTACATCTAACTATGCATATCCAAGTTTAATGGGAGCACTGTCTTTCTGTTACACGCGCTCAACTACACACACACTCAGAGGATATAAAGAAAATGTTATTTATATGTAACGATGTGTCTCGTCTTTCAGAGGTTCAGCAGCACAGTTCATTCACAGTTGAGTGACTTAAACAAGGCAACTTTATTAATTGTTATTATTTTATTTATATTAGACTCTGGAGTGAAAAAGGATGCCATTCAAAAGGAGCATTGATTATACCATACAAACGCAATTCAAGGGTTAACAAGGTCAGACAAGGAGGGTGTTCAATGAAATCTGACATCACATATGTACATAACATCCTATAGAGACCCCAGAAACCCACTGCTATATAGTTATTATTGCTATTTACGGTAGAGCTACTGCAGCACCAGTGGCAGGAGTTTTATTGCTATGTGCCTGCTGTCATTGCATGGGATTTGTAGTTCTAACGGTCTCGTGGTTGGATGGGAGTTGTAGTTCTCAATTCAGCCTACAAAGAGGTGGTACTATAGCCCTCTCTTGAATGTTATTTTTAAGAGCAAAGTTTCATGAGGGGATGGGCAACTCCAGTCCTTGGGGACTTGGTGTCCCTTCTGCAGCTGACTCCAATAATCGCCTAATCATGATCTTCAGTTTAGAATGCAATTAGTTTATTCACCACTCCGGCCCCAAGGACAGGAGTTGCCCATCCCTGATTTAGATAATGTCATCAACAGTGAAATGTATAGTATCAGAAGGTAATACAAAGGAGATACAGAATTTTCACTTATAAAAAGTAAATCAAATAAAAATTGCACGTTGAATACCAAGTGAGGAGACTGCATATTCATTCACTCAAAAATGTGTCTTGTTTCTACGTGTCAGTGTTTCTCTACAACAAGATATAGATATAAAAACGTGAAAATAAACTGGTGCTACATTTAAAAAATATAGAACTACAATGTTGTAACGTCAATACCATTTTGGCTCGCCGCGCAACTGTTGACACTGGACAGACAAGGGGGATTGTAAGGGGTGACTTTGACCAAGTGAACCTGGTTCAGACCTCTTCATAATCATGCTACCTACTGTATCTATTTGACATTAGCTTACTGTGAGGTTCTACAGCAGGCCATTCAACCTTGTTGATACTGACGTTACGCACCTTTAATTTACATCTAAAGCTCGATTTTTGGGGATTAGTTATTTATTCTTCATCTCAATAAAGTGTCCATTCATAAGAAAACAGAAAAAAATTCTATACTTTTTTAAACATAAAAAAAAATTAGCGTGAATACAGGTTCCTTGAATGGGCGGAGTTGGGGTGTGTTTGACTACCCCCGTAACCAGTCAGCATGCTGGGAGAGTACTGTACTTTCAGAAACAGCGTTTTGATTGGATATGGGGGAGCCGCCATTGAAGATCCACAGAGGAGGGTGTGCAGAGAGAAGGAAGACAAGAAAACAAGAAATCTCCATTATTCAAATTTGTTTCAAAATCATCTCTTGTAGGAAGATGAGCACTCACGTGGTCACATTATTCCCCTAACAACAGGGGTAGAGGAGGTAGAAGTTATCCACAACCACTGATCCAGGGTCTTTACCTCCAAATGGTTAAGGTTAGGAATGGGTAGGTAATCAGGTAATCTGACCCCAGATCAGAGGTGTATGGAGGCAACTTCTACCACAAGCACCAGGGACTGTTGTAAAAGTTAAGACTGGGATGGTAATGCTAGAAAGGACAAAGGTAGGGTAATGGTTAGGGTTAGGTCTCAGGTTTGTGATCAGAAAGCACTGTATGTACGTCCTTTCTAGCATGTCCAAAGTCAGAGAGGTGACAACCGACAGAGTTAGTTGTTAGGGGCAGAAAGTGAGCTTTCCCATTCAAGCGATAGTACACATACTTTAGGTTAGTTGAATAAAAAAAGAATGCCAGTTTACAGCAGGTGTGTAGACAGAATTTAGTTGGTAGATGGGCCTACAGAAATTTGGATGGGTCAACGCTACCCAGGCCCACCCTTGCCTACACTCCTGGCCTACAGGGCCCTGTAAGGTTGGAGCCACAACACCACCACCACCACCACCATCCCCACTACCATCACAACCATCATCACCACTACCATCACCACCTTGACCATCGCCACCAATACCATCACCACCACTACCATCACCACCATCCCCATCGCCACCATGACCACCATCACCACCACCAGTTAGTTAGATCCAGAATGTTTATTATCGACTAATGACAAACGTACAGGCAAATAACACCTCGAGTGACGGTTTACACGCCTAGTGATGACAAATGGCACAGATTAGGATGTCACGAATACAAAGGAACTCACAGAGGGGGGTGGGGACTGCCTGTCAGTCAGGGGTAGGCTCTCATAGCCAGGGTTGCCATTGGAGGAAACGTTTGGAGTCCTGTGTAGAGACAGAAAGAGAGAGGAAACGAAAGGAAAAGCAGGAAGGCAGAAGAGGAGGAAGAGGAGAAGGAGTGGAGAATGAGTGAGAGAGAGGGGAAAAAGGGATGAGACACATTGAGAAAGACGAAAAGAGGGAGGTGGACCAAAGGAGGGAACCGAGGTGGGGTAAGAAGAGAAAGGGAGGAAGAGCGATTAGAGAAATGGTGATGTAGAAACGGACCTCCTTATAACTGGTGGTATTAGTGTTATTAGGGCACTATATCTACGTAGGCAGGGGGATAGCTGGAGGTTTCAGCATGGGGGACACAGATATTATACACACAGTGCACTCCTGATAAGTCCACTTTGGGAAATGCAAAGTCATGTACAATGATGAAGTGCACATTTGTGTACAACGTGTACGTGCATGGCAATTTAAAACTTCACCAGTCCCAATTCAAAATACATTCATTTTTAATTGCTCTGGATATCCACATGCTCCACTTTAGTGTGTGCTTTCCAGACGGCCCCAAACCAGAGCATTTATCAGGAGTCCACTGCATTCTTATTGTTTATTGGGTACCTGGAATCTGAGTTACTTTACTCTGGGCAGTTTGGTCATGATAATGTTACTATTAGATCTAGGCTAGGGCCACTGACAATCACAGTGTTTACAGCGCCTGAATACACCAACTGGACTTGGCATTTAGTTATGTTCTACATGCTAAGGCATAAGGTAGGAAAGTACACTTCTTAGGGCATTAACTGGACTGGCAAAGTATAGAAAGAGAGTGAAAGAGAGGAAGAGACAGTGAGAGGAAGTGACAGTGAGAGGAAGTGACATTGAGAGGGAGTGAAAGACCGAGAGAGAGTGAGAGAGAGGAAGAGACAGTGAGAGGAAGTGAAAGACCGAGAGAGAGTGAGAGAGAGGAAGTGACAGTGAGGGAGTGAAAGACCGAGAGAGAGTGAGTGAGAGAGAGGAAGAGACAGTGAGAGGGAGTGAAAGACCGAGAGAGAGAGTGAGAGAGAGGAAGAGACAGTGAGAGGGAGTGAAAGACCGAGAGAGAGTGAGAGAGAGGAAGAGACAGAGAGAGGGAGTGAGAGAGAGAGAGGAAGAGACAGTGAGAGGAAGTGACAGTGAGAGGAAGTGACATTGAGAGGGAGTGAAAGACCGAGAGAGAGTGAGAGAGAGGAAGAGACAGTGAGAGGAAGTGACAGTGAGAGGAAGTGACATTGAGAGGGAGTGAAAGACCGAGAGAGAGTGAGAGAGAGGAAGAGACAGTGAGAGGAAGAGACAGTGAGAGGGAGTGAAAGACCGAGAGAGAGTGAGAGAGAGGAAGAGACAGTGAGAGGAAGAGACAGTGAGAGGGAGTGAGAGACCGAGAGAGAGTGAGAGAGAGGAAGAGACAGTGAGAGGGAGTGAAAGACCGAGAGAGAGTGATAAAGAAATAATAAAGGACAGAGACAGAAAGAGAGAGAGGTGAGAGTAATTTGAGAGACTTGATAACATGAGACTTGGGACACCACAGTGTGGATGGTGGGTGGGAGTGATGGGGTTTTACCTAGGTCAACCTGAGCCTCATATCTCCGCAGTATTAATGTATGTGTCTAAAATGACACCCTATTCCCCATATAGTGCACTACTTTCGGACACTTGGCCCAAAGTAGTGCACTATATGGTGAATAGGGTGTCATTTGAAACACACTCAAGATCTGTGAGTGATCGATCGGACCGGTCTATGTCTGTCTTGGAAGGTGCGACAGACCGATAGACAGACACACAGAAAGACAGACTTCTGGAGTTGTGTCTGTTTCTCTGCCTACCCTGCAGTCCACAGTAGCCCTGTCTGTGTGTCTGTTTCTCTGCCTACCCTGCAGTCCACAGTAGCCCTGTCTGTGTGTCTGTTTCTCTGCCTACCCTGCAGTCCACAGTAGCCCTGTCTGTGTGTCTGTTTCTCTGCCTACCCTGCAGTCCACAGTAGACCTGTCTGTGTGTCTGTTTCTCTGCCTACCCTGCAGTCCACAGTAGACCTGTCTGTGTGTCTGTTTCTCTGCCTACCCTGCAGTCCACAGTAGATCTGTCTGTGTGTCTGTTTCTCTGCCTACCCTGCAGTCCACAGTATATCTGTCTGTGTGTCTGTTTCTCTGCCTACCCTGCAGTCCACAGTAGATCTGTCTGTGTGTCTGTTTCTCTGCCTACCCTGCAGTCCACAGTAGATCTGTCTGTGTGTCTGTCTGCGTTGCGTGTGTTTGATTCCCCTGACAAAGTGATCTGTATGTGTCTATATGGAGGCAGAGTGGTTCTGACTACTCCATCACTGTACATGTCTGGGTAGGTGTGAGGTAGAACTATATCCAATGTATTTCCAATGTCAAACGTTTGCCATGTGTGCATGTATGCTAACATTACAGGGTGTGGTGAAGTAAATATGTGTGTCTTTTCAAGCTGTGCATCTAAAACCTCTGTGTGTCTCTGTTTTGTACCTATCCTTCACTTATGCTCATTAACATAGCAGACTTAGTCAGTAGGTCTGTGTGTGTTCATGCACGCTCCACTACTCTATACTGGGCCTATATGAGTGTCCTGATCTTGTCGGCTTCAGGTGGGAGCTTCGAGTTGAAGTTACACCAAGGCACAGATCTAGGATCAGCTTAATCTCCACCAAGTCTTCATCCTCAGCCACTATAGTAAAAAACTTCATCTTATTCCCGGGGGGTCTCTCTGAGGCAACTCTGTCTGTCTGTCTGTCTGTCTGTGTGTCTGTGTGTCTGTGTTACTCACGGGAGGGGTGGCGCGCTAGAAAATGGAGGAGTCCACTCGGCCCCCTGGTAATTATAGAAGGGGGGCAAGGCCCCTCGCTGAGACCCCACGGCCGGCTGTCTACGTGCCTGATGGGAAGTGAAGGGGTCCTCGCTCTCGCTGTCCGAATCTTCATACTCCTCGGAATCACTGTCGCCGTCAGAGAGAGGGGAGAGGAGAACTCATGAGAACAACAATTAGGGGTTTTGGTAACACTTTGTATGAACCTTTAAATCCTATGGAACAGATACGGAACACACTCTTCATGTGTGGAACACAGCCACAACATCTGTGTACTTTTACCCTACTGTACAAGAAAACAACAAAAAATTGTTGTAAAATAATAATATACAGTACTGTGTGAACGTTTTAGGCAGGTGTGAGAAAATGCTGTAAAGTAAGAATGCTTTCAAAAATAGACATGTTAAAAGATTATATTTATCAATAAACAATATGCAAAATGAATGAACAGAAGAAAAGTGGTGTGACCACCCTTTGCCTTCAAAGCATCAATTATTGTAGGTACACTTGCACAAAGTCAGGGATTTTGTAGGTATATAGTCAGGTGTATGATTAAACAATTATACCAAACAGGTGGTAATGATGATCAATTCATTTCTGAGAAGTACAGGCAGATACTTATCCATCATGCAATACCATCTGGGAAGCATCTGATTGGCCCAAAATTTAATCTGCAGCATGACAACAACCCCAAACATACAGCGAAAGTCATTAAGAACTATCTTCAGCGTTAAGAAGAACAGGGAGTCCTGGAAGTGATGGTACGGCCCCCACAGAGCCCTGATCTCAACATCATCGAGTCTGTCTGGGATTACATGAAGAGAGAGAAGCACCTTAGGCTGCCTAAATCCACAGAAGAACTGTGGTTAGTTCTCCAAGATGTTTGGGCCAACCTACCTGCCGAGTTCCTTCAAAAACTGTCTGCAATTGTACTTAGAAGAATTGATGCTGTTTTGAAGAAAAAGAGTGGTCACACCAAATATTGATTTGATATAGATTTTTCTTCTGTTCGCTCACTTTGCATTTTGTTAACTATTAACATGCCTATTTTTTAAAGCATTCTTACTTTACAGCCTTTTTTCACACCTGCCTAAAACTTTTGCACAGTACTGTATACAGTGAGGGAAAACATATTTGATCCCCTGCTGCATTTGTACGTTTGCCCACTGACAAAGAAATGATCAGTCTATAATTGTAATGGTAGGTTTATGTGAACAGTGAGAGACAGAATAACAACAAAAAAATCCAGAAAAACACATGTCAAAAATGTTATGAATTGATTTGCATTTTAATGAGGGAAATAAGTATTTGACCCCCTCAATCAGAAAGATTTCTGGCTCCCATGTGTCTTTTATACAGGTAACGAGCTGAGATTAGGAGCACACACTTAAAGGGAGTGCTCCTAATCTCAGTTTGTTACCTGTATAAAAGACACCTGCCCACAGAAGCAATCAATCAATCAGATTCCAAACTCTCCACCATGGCCAAGACCAAAGAGCTCTCCAAGGTTGTCAGGGACAAGATTGTAGACCTACACTAGGCTGGAATGGGCTACAAGACCATCGCCAAGCAGCTTGGTGAGAAGGTGACAACAGTTGGTGCGATTATTCGCAAATGGAAGAAACACAAAATAACTGTCAATCTCCCTCGGCCTGGGGCTCCATGCAAGATCTCACCTCATGGAGTTGCAATGATCATGAGAACGGTGAGGAATCAGCCCAGAACCACACAGGAGGATCTTGTCAATGATCTCAAGGCAGCTGGGATCATAGTCACCAAGAAAACAATTGGTAACACACTACGCCGTGAAGGACTGAGATTCTGCAGCGCCCGCAAGGCCCCCCTGCTCAAGAAAGCACATAGACATGCCCGTCTGAAGTTTACCAATGAACATCTGAATGATTCAGAGGACAACTGGGTGAAAGTGTTGTGGTCAGATGAGACCAAAATGGAGCTCTTTGACATCCACTCAACTCGCCATGTTTGGAGGAGGGGGAATGCTGCCTATGACCCCAAGAACACCATCCCCACCGTCAAACATGGAGGTGGAAACATTATGCTTTGGGGGTGTTTTTCTGCTAAGGGGACAGGACAACTTTACTGCATCAAAGGGACGATGGACGGGGCCATGTACCATGAAATCTTGGGTGAGAACCTCCTTCCCTCAGCCAGGGCATTGAAAATGGGTCGTGGATAGGTATTCCAGCATGACAATGACCCAAAACACACAGCCAAGGCAACAAAGGAGTGGCTCAAGAAGAAGCACATTAAGGTCCTGGAGTGGCCTAGCCAGTCTCCAGACCTTAATCCCATAGAAAAGGGGAGCTGAAGGTTCGAGTTGCCAAACGTCAGCCTCGAAACCTTAATGACTTGGGAGAAGATCTGCAAAGAGGAGTGGGACAAAATCCCTCCTGAGATGTGTGCAAACCTGGTGGCCAACTACAAGAAACGTCTGACCTCTGTGATTGCCAACAAGGGTTTTGCCACCAAGTACTAAGTCATGTTTTGCAGAGGGGTCAAATACTTATTTCCCTCATTAAAATGCAAATCAATTTATAACATTTTTGACATGTGTCTTTCTGGATTTTTTTGTTGTTATTCTGTGTCTCACTGTTCAAATAAACCTACCATTAAAATTATAGACTGATCATTTCTTTGTCAGTGGCTAAACGTACAAAATCAGCAGGGGATCAAATACTTTTTTCCCTCACTGTATATATGTTTTTATCTGTTCAATTAATGGGTTTGTGATGGTGCATTCAGCAATGTACTCTGGAATACAGACCTCCTGTTAATTTTACATCGATATTCGCAAATAAAAAAATGAATCCCCTTGTTGATCCCTGAATCTGTTTTTCCCTTCATGTTTCTGGCTGTGACACAGTTGGAAGCTGTTTACTACAGACAGACACACAGACAGAAGCTCTGACAGACCTGGAGGTACAGTAGTGAGTTACATGCCCATCCAGTACGTCAACCCACACCTGCACCTCTATATAGTACAACCTTACCTTGCTGCTGAGCATGTTCAGAGGAAATGTTAAACTATGATGTACAAAACTTAAGCAACAACATGACATCAATAACATATCTCTATCTCTCGCTCACACAGACACACACACCTGGGGAAGCTTCTCCAGGCGCCGGGCAGGGAACAGAGGATGGCAGTGAAGGCCAGAGCCGAAAGGAAAGAGTAGAGAGAGAGGTAGAGCAATCCCTCCATCCCATCAGAGCACAGGCCTTTCAAAGAGTCAATATAATCCTAAGAAACAGAGACAGAAAGAGCAAAAAGACTTGAGAAAACAGCAAGAACACACCAGAGACCATTACACCCCATGTTAAACACCAGGCCTACCTTGTTGAGACCTCGACAGTGGAGTAGCGCCACCAGCTGGTGAAAGTTGCCCTCTGTGGCATTGAGAATCTGCTGAACCTCCCTGAGTGACTTCTACAACGACAATAGGTAAGGATAATATCACACTCAGTTTCATAAACATGACACTGTGCTTTATATATTTGGCAGCCATTTTGTGTCATGGGTTGCACCCTGGCCCAGTGTGATGTACCTCTGCCTTGGGGACCTGTGGGAGAGCATTCCGGTCCAGGCTGGATAGGTGTGTGTGGATGCTGGAAAGGGACCTCTGTGACTGGGTCAGCAGCTGCAGACAACAGGTCATTGAAAATATTGCTTAGCTAAGCATCATCATCATGCTAACACTGTATAATCTATAAACATCCTGAACAGTACCTATCAGAAAATACATGTTTACTTACTGTCCTATATCAGTGGCACCAGGGTTGGAATTACAGCTGCCCAGAAATAATACAAACCCCCATATATTTACATTGGTCCAGCCCACTAATTTCAGGGCACTCGGAAGAGTCCATGTGTTATTGAAACCCTGATCCCCTAACACCACTACGTGAGACACAGCATCTACAGAGAACAGTTACTACCTGCTGGAAAGGGCTGTTCATACGTCTGCTGCAGGTCAGGTAATAATCCAACACGTCTGGATAGGACAGAGGACAGCAGCAGACCATCAATCAGCAATGAATAAAGTGTGTCAGGGCATTTCAGCATCAAAATGAACGGCTATATGAATGAAATAATCAGAGACTCTTTGTTAGTGTGCAGCGATGCACTACTGTACCTGAGCTGGTCCCAGAGTTGAAGTGGGTGGAGTTGAGCACAAAGGTGTTAGGATCTGTACAGAAGTCACTGACAGACTGGAGATGCAGAGAGAGGTAGTGGGGGAAGAGAGGGATATAGAAATAAAGACAGAAAGAGAGAGAGGTAGAGAGATAAAGGGGGAGAGAAATGGAGGGAGAGATCACAAGGGAAAAGTTAACAGAGAAACACTGACTGAATGACACACGTCTCTCCTCAGATATCTGACTGCAGCACTTGGCCCACTGCCTGTTCTATTGATTTACTGAGTGAATCACATGCTGCATATATCTACTGTCCCTCTCCATGCTGCATAGATCTACTGTCCCTCTCCATGCTGCATAGACCTACTGTCCCTCTCCATGCTGCATAGACCTACTGTCCCTCTCCATGCTGCATAGACCTACTGTCCCTCTCCATGCTAAATAGATCTACTGTCCCTCTCCATGCTGCATAGATCTACTGTCCCTCTCCATGCTGCATAGATCTACTGTCCCTCTCCATGCTGCATAGATCTACTGTCCCTCTCCATGCTGCATAGACCTACTGTCCCTCTCCATGCTGCATAGATCTACTGTCCCTCTCCATGCTGCATAGATCTACTGTCCCTCTCCATGCTGCATAGATCTACTGTCCCTCTCCATGCTGCATAGATCTACTGTCCCTCTCCATGCTGCATAGATCTACTGTCCCTCTCCATGCTGCATAGATCTACTGTCCCTCTCCATGCTGCATAGATCTACTGTCCCTCTCCATGCTGCATAGATCTACTGTCCCTCTCCATGCTGCATAGATCTACTGTCCCTCTCCATGCTGCATATAACCTACTGTCCCTCTCCATGCTGCATAGATCTACTGTCCCTCTCCATGCTGCATAGATCTACTGTCCCTCTCCATGCTGCATAGATCTACTGTCCCTCTCCATGCTGCATAGATCTACTGTCCCTCTCCATGCTGCATAGACCTACTGTCCTTTTCCATGCTGCATAGATCTACTGTCCCTCTCCATGCTGCATAGATCTACTGTCCCTCTCCATGCTGCATAGATCTACTGTCCCTCTCCATGCTGCATAGATCTACTGTCCCTGTCCATGCTGCATAGACCTACTGTCCCTCTCCATGCTGCATAGATCTACTGTCCCTCTCCATGCTGCATAGACCTACTGTCCCTCTCCATGCTGCATAGATCTACTGTCCCTCTCCATGCTGCATAGACCTACTGTCCCTCTCCATACTGCATAGATCTACTGTCCCTCTCCATACTGCATAGACCTACTGTCCCTCTCCATGCTGCATAGATCTACTGTCCCTCTCCATGCTGCATAGACCTACTGTCCCTCTCCATGCTGCATAGACCTACTGTCCCTCTCCATGCTGCATAGACCTACTGTCCCTCTCCATGCTGCATAGACCTACTGACCCTCTCCACACTGTATAGACCTACTGTCCCTCTCCATACCGTATAGACCTACTGTCCCTCTCCATGCTGCATAGAACCTACTGTCCCTCTCCATGTTGTATAGACCTACTGTCCCTCTCCATGCTGTATAGACCTACTGTCCTTCTCCATGCTGTATAGACCTACTGTCCTTCTCCATACTGTATAGACCTACTGTCCCTCTCCATACCGTATAGACCTACTCTCCCTCTCCATACTGCATAGACCTACTGTCCCTCTCCATACCGTATAGACCTACTGTCCCTCTCCATGCTGCATAGAACCTACTGTCCCTCTCCATGTTGTATAGACCTACTGTCCCTCTCCATGCTGTATAGACCTACTGTCCTTCTCCATGCTGTATAGACCTACTGTCCTTCTCCATACTGTATAGACCTACTGTCCCTCTCCATACCGTATAGACCTACTCTCCCTCTCCATACTGTATAGACCTACTGTCCCTCTCCATGCTGCATATAACCTACTGTCCCTCTCCATAATGTATAGACCTCCTGTCTCTCTCCATAACGTATAGACCTACTCTCCCTCTCCATAACGTATAGACCTACTCTCCCTCTCCATAATGTATAGACCTACTCTCCCTCTCCATAACGTATAGACCTACTGTCCCTCTCCATACTGTATAGACCTACTGTCCCTCTCCATACCGTATAGACCTACTCTCCCTCTCCATACTGTATAGACCTACTGTCCCTCTCCATGCTGTATAGACCTACTCTCCCTCTCCATAATGTATAGACCTACTATCCCTCTCCATGCTGTATAGACCTACTGTCTCTCTCCATAACGTATAGACCTACTCTCCCTCTCCATAACGTATAGACCTACTCTCCCTCTCCATAATGTATAGACCTACTGTCCCTCTCCATACTGTATAGACCTACTGTCCCTCTCCATACTGTATAGACCTACTGTCCCTCTCCATACCGTATAGACCTACTGTCCCTCTCCATACTGTATAGACCTACTGTCCCTCTCCATGCTGTATAGACCTACTGTCCCTCTCCATACTGTATAGACCTACTGTCCCTCTCCATACCGTATAGACCTACTGTCCCTCTCCATACTGTATAGACCTACTCTCCCTCTCCATACCGTATAGACCTACTGTCCCTCTCCATGCTGCATAGATCTACTGTCCCTCTCCATGCTGCATAGATCTACTGTCCCTCTCCATGCTGCATAGACCTACTGTCCCTCTCCATGCTGCATAGACCTACTGTCCCTCTCCATGCTGTATAGACCTACTGTCCCTCTCCATGCTGCATAGACCTACTGTCCCTCTCCATGCTGCATAGATCTACTGTCCCTCTCCATGCTGCATAGACCTACTGTCCCTCTCCATGCTGCATAGACCTACTGTCCCTCTCCATGCTGCATAGACCTACTGTCCCTCTCCATGCTGCATAGACCTACTGTCCCTCTCCATGCTGCATAGACCTACTGACCCTCTCCACACTGTATAGACCTACTGTCCCTCTCCATACCGTATAGACCTACTGTCCCTCTCCATGCTGCATAGAACCTACTGTCCCTCTCCATGTTGTATAGACCTACTGTCCCTCTCCATGCTGTATAGACCTACTGTCCTTCTCCATGCTGTATAGACCTACTGTCCTTCTCCATACTGTATAGACCTACTGTCCCTCTCCATACCGTATAGACCTACTCTCCCTCTCCATACTGTATAGACCTACTGTCCCTCTCCATGCTGCATAGACCTACTGTCCCTCTCCATGCTGTATAGACCTACTGTCCTTCTCCATACTGTATAGACCTACTGTCCTTCTCCATACTGTATAGACCTACTGTCCCTCTCCATAATGTATAGACCTACTGTCTCTCTCCATGCCGTATAGACCTACTGTCCCTCTCCATACCGTATAGACCTACTGTCCCTCTCCATACCGTATAGACCTACTGTCCCTCTCCATGCTGTGTAGATCTACTCTCCCTCTCCATACTGTATAGATCTACTGTCCCTCTCCATAATGTATAGACCTACTGTCTCTCTCCATAACGTATAGACCTACTCTCCCTCTCCATACTGTATAGACCTACTGTCCCTCTCCATGCTGCATATAACCTACTGTCCCTCTCCATAATGTATAGACCTCCTGTCTCTCTCCATAACGTATAGACCTACTCTCCCTCTCCATAACGTATAGACCTACTCTCCCTCTCCATAATGTATAGACCTACTCTCCCTCTCCATAACGTATAGACCTACTGTCCCTCTCCATACTGTATAGACCTACTGTCCCTCTCCATACCGTATAGACCTACTCTCCCTCTCCATACTGTATAGACCTACTGTCCCTCTCCATGCTGTATAGACCTACTCTCCCTCTCCATAATGTATAGACCTACTATCCCTCTCCATGCTGTATAGACCTACTGTCTCTCTCCATAACGTATAGACCTACTCTCCCTCTCCATAACGTATAGACCTACTCTCCCTCTCCATAATGTATAGACCTACTGTCCCTCTCCATACTGTATAGACCTACTGTCCCTCTCCATACTGTATAGACCTACTGTCCCTCTCCATACCGTATAGACCTACTGTCCCTCTCCATACTGTATAGACCTACTGTCCCTCTCCATGCTGTATAGACCTACTGTCCCTCTCCATACTGTATAGACCTACTGTCCCTCTCCATACCGTATAGACCTACTCTCCCTCTCCATACTGTATAGACCTACTGTCCCTCTCCATGCTGTATAGACCTACTGTCCCTCTCCATAATGTATAGACCTACTGTCCCTCTCCATACTGTATAGACCTACTCTCCCTCTCCATAACGTATAGACCTACTCTCCCTCTCCATAATGTATAGACCTACTGTCCCTCTCCATACTGTATAGACCTACTGTCCCTCTCCATACCGTATAGACCTACTCTCCCTCTCCATACTGTATAGACCTACTCTCCCTCTCCATAATGTATAGACCTACTCTCCCTCTCCATACTGTATAGACCTACTCTCCCTCTCCATAACGTATAGACCTACTCTCCCTCTCCATAATGTATAGACCTACTCTCCCTCTCCATACTGTATAGACCTACTCTCCCTCTCCATAATGTATAGACCTACTCTCCCTCTCCATACTGTATAGACCTACTCTCCCTCTCCATAATGTATAGACCTACTCTCCCTCTCCATGCTGTATAGACCTACTGTCCCTCTCCATGCTGCATAGACCTACTGTCCCTCTCCATGCTGCATAGACCTACTGTCCCTCTCCATGCTGCATAGACCTACTGTCCCTCTCCATGCTGCATAGACCTACTGTCCCTCTCCATGCTGCATAGACCTTCTGTCCCTTTCCATGCTGTATAGACCTACTGTCCCTCTCCATGCTGCATAGACCTACTGACCCTCTCCACACTGTATAGACCTACTGTCCCTCTCCATACCGTATAGACCTACTGTCCCTCTCCATGCTGCATAGAACCTACTGTCCCTCTCCATGTTGTATAGACCTACTGTCCCTCTCCATGCTGTATAGACCTACTGTCCTTCTCCATACTGTATAGACCTACTGTCCCTCTCCATACTGTATAGACCTACTATCCCTCTCCATACTGTATAGATCTACTGTCCCTCTCCATGCTGTATAGATCTACTGTCCCTCTCCATACTGTATAGATCTACTGTCCCTCTCCATACTGTATAGATCTACTGTCCCTCTCCATAATGTATAGACCTACTCTGCGTTTCTCTTTCCATCTCGCTCTCTCCCTCTCTCATCCCGCTTTTCTCCTCTCTCAACTGTTTCCTCCCTTTCTCTATCACTATCATCCTCTCTCAACTGTTTCCTCCCTTTCTCTATCACTATCATCCTCTCTCAACTGTTCCCTCCCTTTCTCTATCACTATCATCCTCTCTCTCTTTTCATTTACATTGATCCCTTCCTTTTTCCTCCCTCCTGACTGCCACATTGTAAAAAGAGCTGCAGGCACACAGACACAGAACAAGGGGCAGTCTGGCCAGGAGAGGGAGTGAGAGACCCAGACACACAGAGAGAGAGAGGGAGTCGGTCCAGGGCTGTTTAGACCCACAGCTGGGTCTTGTTTTGTCTGTCAGTGGCCAGGGACAGAAGGGCTCTGTGTGGACTGCTGGACGGACTCTGAGACATCTCCAGCCAGCTCCACATGACACTGGTCTGCTTGAAGCACTCTCCCTCCAGGCCTTTCAACCTTCTTTCATAGACACAGGGGCGCGCACAGGGGCACGCACACACACAAATGTCGTCCCCCCCCCCCCCCCCCCCCCCACTGCCACTCTCTCCTGACAAACTTCCAAGGCCTGGATTTGGAATGGGACAATTGCAAGAAAGAACACTCCCTGGCAGTTCTCAGCAAATGCCATCAACAGTTCTATATTCCTGGCTCGCTGCCAATTCTTTATCAATGCAATATTGAATAAAGATCTCTATGTTCTCTATTCCCTCCAAATGTTTATTTTGTTTTTATTTAACCTTTATTTAAATGCTAGAATAATTTGTTGCTTTTACTGTAATTATGTGTTATGGTCTATGGGGTTGTGGTCTGTGGGGTTGTGGTCTGTGGTGTTGTGGTAGGCATCAATCAATAGAATGGCCAAGATCGTGTCATAGCATAGAATCAAATTGTGTTTTTACTGTCACTGGCTGTCCCACTAGTCCCATTTCTACACCACCCTAAACAAACACCTTCTCCAACCCCCTCTCTTTCTCTCTGTGGGTTCTGGTGAGTCTTTGGAGAAGTCCTCCCTCTCTCTCTCCCTCAGTTCTCCCTCTCAACTCTCCCTCTCTCTGGGACTCACTCTCTCTCTCTCTCTCTCTCTCAAAAAGGACTTGTGTTCTTCTTCCATCACCCTCCAAGCCACACGCCCACACACAAGCTAACATGCATTAACATGCACTACTTACATACACATGCATGCCCACACACACACACACACACTGCTCACAAACACACAGAAAATACACAGAACACACCTACACACTAATTTCTGCCCCATTTTCCCTCCTTCTTGGTCCCCTGCCATGACTGCAGTGTTCCCTAGGAGGCCAGTCTTTTCACAGTTTAGCACAAGGGGCACAGAGACACACTGAATGCAATACAGAAACACATACACACACATGCAGACAGACACCAACAGAAGTACACAGCCATTCTGTTCTGCTCTGGCCGGGACTTCTTTAAGACATTCCTGAGATACTCTCTAGCCAGCCATGAACGATCAACTCCTTCCCCTCAACAACACACACCACCCCTCCTCCCTTTATCAGTCAATACTCACCACCACAGTGGCAGTCTCCAGGCCCAGGGATCCCCAGCTCAGGAACAGAGCCAGCCAGGCCAGCACCGTCATCCTGGGAGGAGAGAAACCACACACACATAGGGGTCAGCGAAGCACCAAACACACCTCCTAGGAACCATCATATATTACACAACCTACATGTCACAGAGTCGCGGAGCATTACAAACTCAGTGTTGTTCGATGCAATACAACACACAGGGTTTAACTGTCGGTGTGTGTGTGTGTGTGTGTGTGTGTGTGTGTGTGTGTGTGTGTGTGTGTGTGTGTGTGTGTGTGTGTGTGTGCTTACAGGATGAGGAGCCAGCGGGCCTGTTTGGCTAGCCCCAGCAGGATGAACAGACACACTAGGAGGTCCAACAGCAACAGCAGCACGTAGGACAGCCATCTACAGCCCAGGAGATAACAGCCATCTCAGCAATAGGACACCATAGAACCACACAATGCAGGGAGTACACTTCCAAATACATTTCTATGGTGCTGAACGCAAAACTCAATCTTTCAGCAAACCACAAGGGAGTGATATACTGGCACACGCTATGTGTGTTCTTAACACCCAATTTAAAACATTGGAGAAGAAGACACTCCCACTCCCTTCCCTCACCTGTAGTCCTCGTTGACCATCAGTGTGTTGGCTGCCCAGCCAGGGGAGAAGGGGCTTGGCATGACCCCTCCGACTGGTGCCACTGTGGGGGCCATGGAGGGGGGCACAGGGGTGAGGGCTGCTATGGGAGGATCTCCCCTATTGTTACTGCTGTTCCAGCCACCCCCGTCAGAGGAGCGAGCCATGGTCAGCGAGGTGAGCAGGGACACCACGTTCTCTGACAGTCTCCTACAGTTCCGGGTGGACACCAAGTAGGGCTTACTGCCTGTAAACAGCTCCTCCATAGTGGTCAGGGGCCCAGCGATGGACAGCTGTAGCCCAGAAATTGTGTCTGAAACCTGGGGAGTCGGAGAGGGAGGGGTGGGGCAGGACAGAGAGGTGGAGGTCATGAGTCATACAATCAATCTCATGGTCATGTAATCATAGAGAGTTTGTAGTTGTACAATCAACAACATGTGGTGGGTGGAGATTGAATTACAATGAAAAACATATACAGAGGAAAGAGGGCATCCATCACCTAGACATATAAACCACTGAGTGACCGCGTGGGAACAGACATATAAACCCCTAAGTGACCGCGTGGGAACAGACAGATAAACCACTGAGTGACCGCGTGGGGACAGACAGATAAACCACTAAGTGACCACGTGGGGACAAACATACAAAGCACTGAGTGACCCCGTGGGAACAGACATATTAACCACTAAGTGACCACGTGGGGACAAACATACAAAGCACTGAGTGACCCCGTGGGAACAGACATATTAACCACTAAGTGACCACGTGGGGACAAACATACAAAGCACTGAGTGACCACGTGGGAACAGACATATTAACCACTAAGTGACCACGTGGGGACAAACATACAAAGCACTGAGTGACCACGTGGGAACAGACATATTAACCACTAAGTGACCACGTGGGGACAAACATACAAAGCACTGAGTGACCACGTGGGAACAGACATATTAACCACTAAGTGACCGCGTGGGAACAGACAGATAAACCACTGAGTGACCACGTGGGAACAGACATATTAACCACTAAGTGACCACGTGGGGACAAACATACAAAGCACTGAGTGACCACGTGGGAACAGACATATTAACCACTAAGTGACCACGTGGGGACAAACATACAAAGCACTGAGTGACCACGTGGGAACAGACATATTAACCACTAAGTGACCGCGTGGGAACAGACAGATAAACCACTGAGTGACCACGTGGGAACAGACATATTAACCACTAAGTGACCACGTGGGGACAAACATACAAAGCACTGAGTGACCACGTGGGAACAGACATATTAACCACTAAGTGACCACGTGGGGACAAACATACAAAGCACTGAGTGACCACGTGGGGACAAACATACAAAGCACTGAGTGACCACGTGGGAACAGACATATAAACCCCTAAGTGACTGCGTGGGAACAGACAGATAAACCACTGAGTGACCACGTGGGGACAGACAGATAAACCACTGAGTGACCACGTGGGGACAGACAGATAAACCACTGAGTGACCGCGTGGGAACAGACATATAAACCCCTAAGTGACCGCGTGGGAACAGACATATTAACCACTGAGTGACCATGTGGGGACAGACAGATAAACCACTGAGTGACCGTGTGGGGACAGACAGATAAACCACTGAGCGGCCATGTGGGAACAGACAGATAAACCACTGAGTGACAGTGTGGGGAAAGACATATAAACCACTGAGTGACCGTGTGGGGACAGACAGATAAACCACTGAGTGACCACGTGGGGACAAACATACAAAGCACTGAGTGACCGCATGGGGACAGACATATAAACCCCTAAGTGACCACGTGGGGACAGACAGATAAACCACTGAGTGACCACGTGGGGACAGACATATAAACCCCTAAGTGACTGCGTGGGAACAGACATATTAACCACTGAGTGACCGCATGAGGACAGACAGATCTATATCACACCTGACAAGTTTACACCCCACTTTCTCTCCCTCTCCGCCAATATGTCTACCACACACACACACACACACTGCAGGGTAGATATTGTGCATGTCTGAAATTTGCTGGGAGGGAGGAGCTGGAGTACTCACCAGCAGATCGATGGAAGCCAGTGTGTAATTAGCTGTGAGAAGAGATGAGGTCAACTGATATATCCCATCATTAGCCTCGCTGTTGCCATAGAAACCAACGCCTATGGCAACACTGCGAAAAGGGGAACAGGGATTGAGGGAGAGAGGGAGGGAGAGAGATTCATATTTAATTCAGTTTGTACTGTATGTACATATTAAATGAATTTGACACAACAAGATGGAACTGGTGAGAGTGATGTGAAATGTGAGAAATGGATGAATGAACGAACGAACTAACAACCACAGGAAAACTAGAAAACATAAGATAGCTTAGAAGAGTTTTAGCAGCGTCTGCATCTGCAGTCTTCAGTTGGAGTGATATTAGAAACATAACAAATAATCACATATATAATCTATAATCTCTGTTATTCAAATATTCAGATTAAAGCTTAGGCCAGATGTTCACCAAATCCCCTCGCACCCGAGAGCAATGGTATGACCCAATCTCCCACAAAGTATGTGACCCAGATTAGAAAGCGGCGGAAAAAGAGGAGTGTTGTGTTTCATACAGTCAAACGTGTATGTTTTCTCTGACAGCATCATGTGTCATATATGTGCTCTGATGCACAACTTGAAGAATAGGGTGTCATTTGATATTTCCCACAATGCATTTCTAAAACTAAGATGTCTACTACCCTTTTTCATCTAAACAGCAAGAAGGTTGTGTATCAGAGAGAGAGATGACATCATCACGGCCGCAGGGGGGAACAGGACCACCATAACACAAACACCTGCATAATGATGACATCACTGAAGCGGAAATCAGATCTGGAGCACATTGTGCTGTTTGATAAAGCAGTGACATCAACTCAGGCTGACAATGCAATCCGATAACATGTGACATATGACAACGCTATGCTGCTGAGACAGGAGGGGACATCCAACATCATGCGGTGTCAGAGCTGAAGGTGTTCAACTGTGGGTTTTCTATATGAGAACCCAATCTGACTCAGTAAACCCCGCAAATTCTAATCTGGACCGCTAAACCAGTTCCACTTCATTCTTCTCCTCTAATCAGGGACTGATTAAGACCTGGGACACCAGGTGGGTGCAATTAATAATCAGGCAGAACAGACAACCAGCAGTACTCTGGACCTCGTAGGGTCAGATTTGAATACCTGCTGCAATATCCTCATGCAAACGTAAAATTAACATCCTGTCACAATGTGACTAAACACCCTCATGACAGTGGATGACAGCATAGTCACCAGAGAGGGAACAGAGGAGAGAGGATTCAATACACTGAGATGGAACTTCTGACATCATCGTCACGGTGATAGGAAACCACGATTCAATTTCCAAACCACAAACATGCTGCCACAAGCCCAAACACCTAACCTCAGTGGCCTGGTACATGTGGTCAAACGATAACTTGACCACGGTCAGTTAGGTCAACTGTCTGTGTCAGATATTGCCGGGAGCAAAATACTAACCCATTGTAAAGCAGGGACTGGACACTACTTTCTACAGTGCTCTGAAAATAACTTACTTCAAAACACACACATGGTTATTGGACCATTGGGAAATAATGAAAGTTAGAAGATATTACCTCTGTATTATAAAAATGATTTCCTTTCCTCTATCCTTGTGACAAATGGTCATATGGTTTGGTCACAGTTCATGAATACAACACTCATGACACTGATGTCACACAGACGACAGGACATCACAATATCCCAATGGCCCGCATAAAGAGGTCACAATGATCCTCATAATGACATCACATTGACCCTGGCAGTGACGTCACAATAACCTCTCTTACTCACCAGCACAGTGTGACAGCCGCCACCGACACCCAGGTGACGCAGCAGATACCCCGCCCTTTCTTGCCTCCGTATCCATGGCCAGTGCTGCCGTCTTCATCCTCCTCCTCTTCCTCAGATCCCTCGCTCCGGTCACCACGGCGACAGCAGCAGTAGTGTATAAGGAAGGAGATAATGACGAGGAGGGAGAGAACGAGAGCAATGGCCGAGAGACTAGAGAGGACCAGTAGAGTCTGAGAGAGTAAATCAAATTAAACACAGCACATTACAGACTGATGAGCAACACTGTCATTGTACTTGATTGCATAATGGAAAATGCATTTCTAAGTAACATTATCAACATTAACAAAAAAAAATAATCTAAAATTGTTAACAGATGACATTGATAAAATGTTGGTTCAACATATTTTTGCACGTGGGATAGAACTGTATGTCAGAGACACATCATGCACCACTGTCTAACTAATAGAAGGAATGAAACTCCCATGAGCCTCCTCTACACCATATGAGAGTCAAATATTGAGCCCAGACTGTAGCAGCTAGGGCTGGGTAAATGTATCAATATACTGTGTTATGGATAACAACAGGGATTCAGAGCAGCTGGGAGGTGCACGTGTTAGTCATGAGGACATTAGTGCCTTCATCACGGGAACCTCAATATTCTGCAAGAATCCATACAGTGTATTTATGCAAAATAGCAGGTTGATATTGTGATACTGAAAATCGCAATATTAATTTACTGTATATGCCATTTAGCAGACCCTTTTATTCAAAACAACTTACAGTCATGCATGCATACATTTTACGTATGGGTGGTCCCGGGAATCGAACCCGCTACCCTGGCATTACAAGCGCCATGCTCTACCAAATGAGCTACAAAGGACCACAACATTCTTTGGTCCTATAATTCCACTGTGACAAATGGCGTACAGTCCTACCTAGCCAAGCAGTGGAAGTGAAAGGTGATTAGAACATAAAGTGTATAAAGTTATCCAGGGGACATCAACTAAAAAGCTGGAGGCATTTGTCACACACACACACACACACGCACACACACACACACAAACACGCACACAGGCACACAGGCACACGCACACACAAACTAACCTGTATGACTCCATTCAGAAGAGCATACCTACTGCATTCATTAACCAGTAATTGAATGTAATAATATCATTCCTGACTGTTTAACATACATACTGAACATGATTAAGGGTTAAAAGCTACCTTGTATCGTCACACTACTACCTCAGCTGCAAGCTGTAGTGAACATTAAGTTACAAACCCCTGTCACATCTCTCCTGCATCTCATCTTCAGCCTGCACTCTGACATACTAACATCTATCATACTCAACTTTACTGGAGAGTGCATTTAGCCAGAACGCATATCTACAGCATTATCCCTCTCCATCTGCCTGTCTCACTCTCTCCCTCCCTCCCTCATTTTCCTCTCCTCCACCTTATCTCTCATCCCTCTCTCCGCTGCCTCCTGCTCTCTATAGCCACCCCAACCATCCATGTTCCCCTTTCTCTCTCCCCCCTCCCTCTCTCCTCCACTCTCCCTCCCCCCACACTCCCTCTCCCCTCTCCCCACTCCTGCTCCCCCTACCCCCTCTCCCTCCCCCTTCCTCCCTCTCTCCCCCTCCCTCCCCCTTCCTCCCCCCTCCCCTCCCTCCCCCCCTCCCCTCCCTCCCCTCTCCTCTCTCTTTCTATCCACGCCACTGCAACTCTATTAATAATCTGTGACCTACTTAAATACATTCACTGCCACCCTCACTTTCTCTATCCCTTTTACTCTCTCTTTCTGTCCTGTCTTCTGTTCCCCACGACCTCCTCACGTTACTCATCCTCTCCTTTTTACTCTCTCTTTCTGTCCTGTCTTCTGTTCCCCACGACCTCCTCACGTTACTCATCCTCTCCTTTTTACTCTCTCTTTCTGTCCTGTCTTCTGTTCCCCACGACCTCCTCACGTTACTCATCCTCTCCCTTTTACTCTCTCTTTCTGTCCTGTCTTCTGTTCCCCACGACCTCCTCACGTTACTCATCCTCTCCTTTTTACTCTCTCTTTCTGTCCTGTCTTCTGTTCCCCACGACCTCCTCACGTTACTCATCCTCTCCTTTTTACTCTCTCTTTCTGTCCTGTCTTCTGTTCCCCACGACCTCCTCACGTTACTCATCCTCTCCCTTTTACTCTCTCTTTCTGTCCTGTCTTCTGTTCCCCACGACCTCCTCACGTTACTCATCCTCTCCTTTTTACTCTCTCTTTCTGTCCTGTCTTCTGTTCCCCACGACCTCCTCACGTTACTCATCCTCTCCTTTTTACTCTCTCTTTCTGTCCTGTCGTCTGTTCCCCACGACCTCCTCACGTTACTCATCCTCTCCTTTTTACTCTCTCTTTCTGTCCTGTCTTCTGTTCCCCACGACCTCCTCACGTTACTCATCCTCTCCTTTTTACTCTCTCTTTCTGTCCTGTCTTCTGTTCCCCACGACCTCCTCACGTTACTCATCCTCTCCTTTTTACTCTCTCTTTCTGTCCTGTCTTCTGTTCCCCACGACCTCCTCACGTTACTCATCCTCTCCTTTTTACTCTCTCTTTCTGTCCTGTCTTCTGTTCCCCACGACCTCCTCACGCTACTCATCCTCTCCTTTTTACTCTCTCTTTCTGTCCTGTCTTCTGATCCCCACGACCTCCTCACGTTACTCATCCTCTCCTTTTTACTCTCTCTTTCTGTCCTGTCTTCTGTTCCCCACGTCCTCCTCACGTTACTCATCCTCTCCTTTTTACTCTCTCTTTCTGTCCTGTCTTCTGTTCCCCACGACCTCCTCACGTTACTCATCCTCTCCTTTTTACTCTCTCTTTCTGTCCTCTCTTCTGTTCCCCACGACCTCCTCACATTACTCATCCTCTCCTTTTTACTCTCTCTTTCTGTCCTGTCTTCTGTTCCCACGACCTCCTCACGTTACTCATCCTCTCCTTTTTACTCTCTCTTTTTGTCCTGTCTTCTGTTCCCCACGACCTCCTCACGTTACTCATCCTCTCCCTCTCATTCTCTCTCCATGTGCTTTCCATTTCTTTTGTCTTTCTCTACTGGCGGATCATTTGAGAATCCCTCTCTCGGTACTGTAGACATGTTGTAAACATGCAATGTGTGTGACGTAGGGAGTAGGGACGTAGAGCCACTGGAAGGGAATGGTGAAACCTAGAAATGAACAACAACACAACAAAATGGTGTGTTTTCTACCACAAAGACAATACAACATTTTGCTGCTACTACCACAGTGTCTCCAGATTAAAACACTCAAACCAAATCCTACTCAAACCGTACTGTGGAACTTTTACAATTGCATGCCGATGATGAGAATGAATGTGAAATAAGATGGAGTCTGTAGTGGAGCTGAGGGATGTAAACTGAACTGTGGTGGAGATGGGAACAGAACAGTGTAATTAAGTGCTAACAGTTTTGAGGAGAGACAGCCAGGTGGTGTAATATTTCAGATGACTTGAAATCCAGGTCAAGATTCTTCTGAGTGGTCTGGGCTCGTTTCCCTGTCAATAACTAGGCCACTTGCACCACTAGCATGAATAAGCTGTTTAAATGCTCTAATAATACCAGTAGGATTCTGCAGATGCCGCTGTGCAAAACAGAGGGGTGGGGGGATTCTGGATCAGACTTGGTTCTCATTCTTACCAAGTGCAATACATATTTTCCATTGAATCTTAGCTGTCTTTTATTGTCGATCTTGTTGTTTGAACCAAGAGAAAACTTGAGATAAATATGAATCAATCAGTCGTGCTGTATGATTGGCCAGTTGTAGTTTGGGATGGATGTGATTGGCTGTGGGTATTTTCTGTTACCTGTTGGTACTCCCAGCTGTCGGGGATGAATAGGTTGTCTCTCATCGTCATGGTGAGGTCCAGCCGGGGGAGGGCGTGGCACATCCTCACCCATAGCGAAGGGGTGTAGCTGGGCACGGTCGCCATGGCAGCCATACTCTATCGCCTAACCCCCCCTCCTCCACCCTGTTGAAAGGAACTAAGTGAAGAGAAGGGTTAAAATATCAAAGGTGTGTAAGTGATAGACATATTCCACATTTCCACACCAGTGGCAGACCAATGATAAATACTATGAGTAAGCAAAGCCTTATGCTGTATGTGGTGCTGGGTGATGGCTATTGCAACTGAAATGTTGTCCGTCTACCACTCCTTCTTACACACTGGAAGCCAGGGAAGAAAGATAAGATGTTTCAGAACAACCCTGCTGAGGAGGCAGGGAGGGAGGGAGCGAGGGAGGAAGCGAGGGAGCAAGGGAACTAGGGGACATCAACTCACCAACCAACCCTCCTCCAGTCTGTGGGAGAGCCAGCCAATGGTTAATGAAACTTCCTATTTCATCAATCAATGTACTGTAGGTGGGTCAGCACAATGTGAAGTTTGTTTACATTGTCTTCTCCTAAACTCTGATCTAAGGTGATGTTTACATTGTCTTTTCCTAGATTCTGATCTAAGGTGATGTTTACATGGTCTTCTCCTAGACCACATCGAACTCATTCCACGGAGTTCTGAGTGTTTTCGCTCCTCCCTTCTACTTGATTGATGAATTAAGGTCACTAATTAGTAAGGAACTCCCCTCATCTTGTTGTCTAGGTCTTAATTGAAAGGAAATAACAAAAACCTGCAGAAACTAGGATGTCTGTGGAATGAGTTTGACACCCCTGTCCTAGACTCTGATCTAAAGGTGAGGTTTACATGGTCTCCTCCTAATGCTTAAAGTAAGGAATTGTGAAAGTCAAGGTAATCTAATCCTAGATCAGAGCTATCTATGCCTAAGGGCTTGTACCTGGAGCGAGGAGGTATGCAGGGTGAAACCCTGTGGAGCAGAAACCACAGAGCAAGAGCAGACATTGCTAGTTATTTTTGCTCAGCTTCTAATCTACATTTGGATCACGGTTGTGGTCAATTCCATTCCAATTCATTCAAGTACAGAAGTGAAATTCATCTGGCTGAACTGAATAGAATTGGAACCTGCCAAAAACCTGGATTGGATGTGCGCGATTCCTCTCTTATCCAGGGGACATCAACTAAACCAACTACCCTGTCGTCTCTACTAACATCCTACTTCATCATACTCCTCAACCTATGGGAGCAGAGTAGGGGAGATAGTGGGAGGTCCAGTGGCAATCTCAGCCACACCACACAACCAGCACTATATAACAGAGGCAGAGTTGGGTCAATACAAGAGGGAGATTCAACCGCCATCAGACCAACTATCAACACAACACCCCTCAACCATCCTGGAAATTAGAAGATACTATAAGAGATAGTATGTCTACAACAATGATGCACAGTAGCAGACTTCACACAACCACCCTCCAAAGGGAAGGAGAGAGGGGAAACAAGGGAGAACAGGTCAGTCTTTGTAGCCAAACTCCACCACCACACCCTGCTGAGAGACTCTGCTCCCCCTCCCTTCCTCAAGCCCAGCCAAGAGGGAGAAAGTAGGGGAAATACAAAGAGAAATCCGGTTATCCCAGATAGACACCGCAATCTACATTACAATCACAGAGCTATGAAGAGGGGATGAGGGGGATGGTAAAGGGGGCCACGGCACTGATTGTGCAGATTAAGAGAATACCAGGGTTTTACAGTTGAAGACAAGAGGGTTTCAAGAGAGCCTATGAGATGAGATCAGCACAGACTAGACCATTGACAGGAGTTGTACTGAGGAGTAGAGACAGGGGGTTGTACAGTACTGCTCTACATACAGTGAGACACAGAGGAACGTTGAGGAAAGACAATAGTGTATTTGATAGCGTCTATCAGGGGGGAGGGATTCTTAGATTTGGATTCTGCACCAGGCTCCTATCTTGGTTTTGCTGTCTTTGAATGTTTAGAACATTCAGCATTGTATCACATGAATTCTCATCCTTTTTAATGATCCATCTGTATGAGCACACGACACTACATTTGAATAGAAGCACTACACAATACTAAATATGATCAAGAATCGCATATGACCATATCTGATCTATTTTAGAAATATCAATCGTCTTTTTACTGTAGCAGTCATTTAAAATCAATGACGCCTCAACGGACATAATAAGTGTGTGTGTGTGTGTGTGTGTGTGTGTGAGGGTTAAACAGACAACCCAGACAGTCAATCCCAAGCTCATTAGAATAAGCCTGTTCACCTTAATGGCTCCAAACCCCCAACTGTCACTAACTAAATCAATGCCAACACTCGTCCGTCCATCCCCTCACACTGAGGCTGTCAACAGACTGGTGTTATTGTTGTAGTCTCACATTGTTATGGCCAGACTCTGATTAGGTGAATTATAGGAATGTTGTTGTGTGGTTAGACTATAGTGTGAATTGAAATTCAATTCATGTTACTTGCAAAAGTCTACATTAACGATTTTTGGCAATTATCATAAATCTGTCTGTCTGTCCACAACCAGATGTGGTGTCAACAATGGGAACTAGTGCTAACATGAACCCAGAAAGGGATTGAGGGGGCACCAGGGAGGGAGCACCATAGAGGGAGCAGTCTGAGCTGAGCAGTGGTCCAGCAGTAGTTGTCAGAGGGAGGCAGGCTCAAGTTGACGTGATGCTTCCTGCCAGCTTGTTATCATGCTGGTTACCATTGCATAACTGAAGGCAAATAACAGGGAGCAAGGAGAGAAGGGGAGAAGGGGAGAGGAGAGGGAGACGGAAGAAGGAAACACAAACCACAGCCTTCTGTGCTGTGCACGCGCTGCTTCAAAACCAACAAGAGACACTCAGGAACAAAAAAGCCGAGGAGAAATGGATAGAATACAGTAGAATAGACGTCAACTATCTGTCACTGAACCAAGCTGACTGACTCAACCCTGAGAATGGCTCTGTTATGAAACAGTCACTGAGCTATTTGTATTGAGGGAGCCTCCAGAATATGTTTCTCCACGAGGCCATTTTGTAAGGCGGTTTAATGAGGAAGACTGAGGATGTGCAGCTGGGAAGAAAATCGTCTTTGGACAGTAAAGCCACCTTCTCCTTTATCCTGTATTGCACCACATATTCTTATTACTACACATCACAAACAACAGCTTTCCTCTGGGCCACTGGGTATGAATAATGACATGCAACAGAAATCATACCACACGTTAAGGCCCAATGGTCTCCCTAACAACCACTTAAGGACACTCTTAATGATTGCCGTTTATGAGACAGTTATATGGCCCTGTGATACACACCACAGCCCAGTTATCATCAGTCAGTGGGGACATGAACGGCCCATTCAGTGTGAGGACTGTAATGTATCTACACTACCGTTTAAAAAACTTTGGGGTCACTTAGAAATGTCCTTGTTTTTGAAAGAAAAGCACATTTTTTGTCCATTAAAATAACATCAAATTGTCAGAAAGACACTGTAGAGATTGTTACTGTTGTAAATGACTATTGTAGCTGGAAACGGCAGATTTTTTATGGAACATCTACATAGGCCAATTATCAGCAACCATCACTCCTGTGTTCCAATGGCACGTTGTGTTAGCTAATCCAAGTTTATCATTTTAAAAGGCGAAATGATCATTAGAAAACCCCTTTGCAATTATGTTAGCACAGCTGAAAACTGTAGTTCTGATTAAAGAAGCAATAAAACTGGCCTTCTTCAGACTAGTTGAGTATCTGGAGCTTCAGCATTTGTGGGTTGGATTACATTCCCAAAATGGCCAGAAACAAAGAACTTTCTTCTGAAACTCATCAGTCTATTCTTGTTCTGAAGAATGAAGGCTATTCCATGCGAGAAATTGCCAAGAAACTGAAGATCTCGTACAACGCTGTGTACTACTCCCTTCACAGAACAGCACATACTGGTTCTAACCAGAATAGAAAGAGGAGTGGGAGGCCCCGGTGCACAACTGAGCAAGAGGACAAGTACATTAGTGTCTAGTTTGAGAAACAGACGCCTCACAAGTCCTCAACTGGCAGCTTCCTTAAATAGTACCTGCTAAACACCAGTCTCAACATCAACAGTGAAGAGGCGTCTCCGGGATGATGGCCTTCTAGGCAGAGTTGGAAAGAAAAAGCCATATCTCAGACTGGCCAATAAAAAGAAAAGATTAAGAATGGCAAAAGAATCACAGAACCTGGACAGAGGAACTCTGCCTAGAAGGCCAGCATCCCGGAGTCGCCTCTTCACTGTTGACGTTGAGACTGGTGTTTTGAGGGTACTATTTAATGACAATAGTCATTTTTATTTTACCTTTATTTATAGAGGTTTTTTCTCATTGAGACAAGTTTAAACTCCACCAACAAAACTAGATCACCACATTTTAAAATGTTCATGACAGAATTCCAGGACAACGGAGCTAAGTAACTAAAACTATTTCTACCATGTCCTGTTCTCATTTTTAGTACTGTTAGAAGCAAATCAGAATGGGACCGTAATTTATATTTATTTACTGACCTGACTAAAAAAGAACAGAGATAAAAATTCAATTTTACCCAATATGGCCTTATAAATCAGTGTATACCAGTGTTTAAGCCTACGCAAGGTCAATGAGGACCAGTCAACAGCGCTGTAGAGATCACAATGATGTGTTAGACGTTTCTGATTTGAAATTAACCTGAGGGCTGCATGATACACTGAATCAAGTGCTCTCAGGGTAGTTGATTCAGGCTGAGGCCTGCATATATACAGTGGGGCAAAAAAGTATTTAGTCAGCCACCAATTGTGCAAGTTCTTCCACTTAAAAAGATGAGAGAGGCCTGTAATCATCATCTGTTTTCATCATAGGTACACTTCAGCTATGACAGACAAAATAAGAAAAAAAATCCAGAAAATCACATTGTAGGATTTTTAATGAATTTATTTGCAAATTATGGTGGAAAATAAGTATTTGGTCACCTACAAACAAGCAAGATTTCTGGCTCTCACAGACCTGTAACTTCTTCTTTAAGAGGCACCTCTGTCCTCCACTCGTTACCTGTATTAATGGACCTGTTTGAACTTGTTATCAGTATAAAAGACACCTGTCCACAACCTCAAACAGTCACACTCCAAACTCCACTATGGCCAAGACCAAAGAGCTGTCAAAGGACACCAGAAACTAAATTGTAGACCTGCACCAGGCTTGGAAGACTGAATCTGCAATAGGTAAGCAGCTTGGTTTGAAGAAATCAACTGTGGGAGCAATTATTAGGAAATGGAAGACATACAAGACCACTGATAATCTCCCTCGATCTGGAGCTCCACACAAGATCTCACCCCGTGGGGTCAAAATGATCACAAGAACGGTGAGCAAAAATCCCAGAACCACACGGGGGGACCTAGTGAATGACCTGCAGAGAGCTGGGACCAAAGTAACAAAGCCTACCATCAGTAACACACTACGCCGCCAGGGACTCAAATCCTGCAGTGCCAGACGTGTCCCCCTGCTTAAGCCAGTACATGTCCAGGCCCGTCTGAAGTTTGCTAGAGAGCATTTGGATGATCCAAAAGAAGATTGGGAGAATGTCATATGGTCAGATGAAACCAAAATATAACTTTTTGGTAAAAACTCAACTTGTCGTGTTTGGAGGACAAAGAATGCTGAGTTGCAGCCAAAGAACACCATACCTACTGTGAAGCATGGGGGTGGAAACATTATGCTTTGGGGCTGTTTTTCTGTCAAGGGACCAGGACGACTGATCCGTGTAAAGGAAAGAATGAATGGGGCCATGTATCGTGAGATTTTGAGTGAAAACCTCCTTCCATCAGCAAGGGCATTGAAGATGAAACATGGCTGGGTCCTTCTGCATGACAATGATCCCAAACACACCGCCCGGGGAACGAAGGAGCGGCTTCGTAAAAAGAATTTCAAGGTCCTGGAGTGGCCTAGCCAGTCTCCAGATCTCAACCCCATAGAAAATCTTTGGAGGGAGTTGAAAGTCCGTGTTGCCCAGCAACAGCCCCAAAACATCACTGCTCTAGAGGAGATCTGCATGGACGAATGGGCCAAAATACCAGCAAGTGTGTGAAAACCTTGTGAAGACTTACAGAAAACGTTTGACCTCTGTCATTGCCAACAAAGGGTATATAACAAAGTATTGAGATAAACTTTTGTTATTGACCAAATACTTATTTTCCACCATAATTTGCAAATAAATTCATAAAAAAATCCTACAATGTGATTTTCTGGATTTTTTTCCCTCATTTTGTCTGTCATAGTTGAAGTGTACCTGTGATGAAAATTACAGGCTTCTCATCTTTTTAAGTGGGAGAACTTGCACAATTGGTGGCTGACTAAATACTTTTTTGCCCCACTGTATAACATCACTAAAATCTAAAACCGACAGTAATGTACATCGTACCAGCTCATTCCTGGCCTCAAAAGAAAAACAAGCAGGGCCTCCCGGGTGGTGCAGTGGTCTAGGGCACTGCATTGCAGCGCTAGCTGTGCCACCAGAGACTCTGAGGTCCGTGAGGCGACGCACAATTGGCCTAGCATCGTCCGGGTTAGGGAGGGCCTAGCGTTGTCCGGTAGGGATATCTTTGTCTCATCGCGCACTAGCGACTCCTGTGGGGGGCCGGGCACAGTGCGAGCTAAGCAGGTCGCCAGGTGCACGGTGTCTCCTCCGACACATTGGTGCGGCTGGCTTCCGGGTTGGATGTGTTAAGAGGCAGTGCGGCTTGGTTGGGTTGTGTTTCAGGGGACACATGGCTTTCGGCCTTCGTCTCTCCCGAGCCCGTACGGGAGTTGTAGCGATGAGACAAGATAGTAACTACTAACAATTGGATGGCACGAAATTGGGGCGAAAAGAGGGTAAAATTCAACAACAAAAACAGCCTTATGCCGGTAATAAAATCCTATTTTCAGCTTGAGCTTCCTTATCAAGTTCTCTACATGCAAAGTGAAGCTCAGCTTATCATCAACCCACACACCCAAATATTTGTACACTTTAACTTGCTCTATAGTATGTCCAGCCAATGTAGCAATGACATGATTTGTAACATGCCTGGCATTTGAAAATATCATGCATTTTGTTTTACCTGAATTTAGAATCAGCTTTAAATCATACAGATTCTGTTGTATGATGTTAAATGCTCTTTGGGCATTTTCAAAAGCTAAAGATAAACTACCACTTGAATAAAGAACAGTATCATCTGCATAAAAATGAACATCCACTGTTTCAATAAGATCCCCAATGTTGTTGATATACAAAATGAACAACAGTGGGCCCAAAATAGAACACCTGAGCACACCTCTATGGACTCAGATTTACAACCATCTGCCATTACACATTGTGTACGATTTGATAGGTAATTTATAAACCAATCTAGAGCATGACCAGTAATTCCACAACATTTAACCAACAACATTAACAATGTCTACACTGTACTTCTGATCAATTTGATGTTATTTTAATGGACAAAAGATGAGCTTTTCTTTCAAAAACAAGGACATTTTTAAGTGACCCCAAACTTTTGAAGGGTAGTGTATAAATACACATTTCCAGACTCTACTAGAGGTTGAATTGTTTCTTATAAAATTCATATTTAAGTTTCAGTTGAAATTCATGTTTGTGTAAAAAAAATGTCCCACCAGGATCACGTACGTGCACGCACACATGTTTGTTTTACTATCCTTGTGGGTAACGAAGAAAAAAAATCCATTCAAAATCCTATTTTCCTTAACCCTTAACCCTTAACCCTAACCCTTATCCTAATTGTAACCCTAACCCTAACCCTTAACCCTAACCCTTATCCTAATTGTAACCCTAACCCTTAACCCTAACCCTTAACTCTAACCCTTATCCTAATTGTAACCCTAACCCTAAAAGCCTTTTTACTTGTGGGGACCAGCAAAATGTACACACTTGTCCACATTTTGGATACAAGGATAGTTAAACCAAACCATACACACACATTTCACCAAATCAATGAAAGATTGAGTGCATTCAGCTGCAGGCTGCTCCGTGCTTGTAGAATCAATAAATCCAACATGGAGCTTTGGAGTGTACAAGAGTATAACATACAGTACCAAGAGGATGGACAAATGCTCCCACACTAACAATCTCATTTAGAAGCTTGCACAAAGTCAAATGTAGCATTTGAGAGAGGTTTGCTGAAGATGAAGCTAAGCAAACTATTCAGTGAGAAACAATGTGATATTTTATTAATATAAATAAAATATATCTTATCAACTATGATAAAGTAGAGAGATTGACAAAACAATCTAAAACAGAGTGAATCAAATAAACATGGTTCAACCTCAATGTTTTATAAATCATTTCCTAATTTCAACATCAGCCAATGCAGACATTGCGAAAATTCCAAACATTTGATGTAAAACCCAGGCTTCTCTCCCCTTTCCATCATTGAACATAAACTGCAATGGTCTAACAGTGCATGATGAATCTATTTCACTTGACTGCCCATTCATCTTGTAGAATACACAGACAATTCACCCATGGTGAATGAGTGATTGAAGAGTGATCCGTTTCTTACCTTTGACTGTAGCGTTGGGAGAGTGTTCTGCTATCTCTTGCTCTTCTCTGGTGTTCTGTCAAATATCTACACACTCACTGAGGTATACCGTTGCCAACCATCACTGCTGGATCCTCTTGGGAAAAAAACTCATCCTGAAATATATAGGTTTAGGGGACATGAACCCCAAAAATACGTCAAATGTAAATAAATAACAAGGTCTGTTTTTGTTTTTGAAATATTAAACAGCCTGTGATTGGATGGTTGTCTGGTAACAGTGGAGAGGTTGATGGATAAGAGAGGAGCCCTCAGCGCAAGAGAGAGAGGAGAGAGAGGGAGGAGAGAGAGGGATTAGGATTGAGAAGACACCCCAGAGGGACCCTTATCGTCATGTCAGAACCCCATTCATGCAGCAGATCGTTCAGCCAGACTTCACAACAAGGCAGCGACACGATTGTGCCCAGCGATAATGAATCTGTTAACGGGGATTAGGACTCCATCCACTCTCCGCTCACACAAATGATGATGCTGCTGGGCGATACAGACAAAGCTCTTACTGAAACCTCCATCAACACTCAGTCACACACACAACATACCAATCTCTACACTCTCAGATTAGGAGGCAAAAATCTGACCAAAATCAACAAATCATCATAAAAAAAATCTACGATTGTCTAAATTAAAAAAATACAAAACGAGAAAAGGTCCAATTATTCGAGTTTGAGTTACATTTCAGATTTCTGTACAAAAAATCCACAAAATATTTGTTGAAGAAATCTCCTGTGTGGTTAGGCAGGGCAGTGTTTGGCTGTGTTGTGCAGAGAGGAAGAGAGCGGGAGAGGTAGAGATGCACATATATTTAGGCAGAAGCAAATAAGCACACCACTTAGATGGATACTGAGAGCAAGAGAGAATGGGAGGGAGGGAGGGAGGGAGGGATGGAGGGTGCAACAAAGATATTGTGAATAGGAAAAAGATGGGTTGTCAACTGGGCAGTGAGTGAGCGTGAGAGAAAGAGGGAGGGATGGAGGGAGGGAGGGAGGGAGGGAGAGCGATGAATAGAGGGAGAGGGGAGTTGCAAAACCAGTTTCGAGTGGAGACTGCAAAATAGTATCAACACCATGATTCAACAACAACCACGAAAAGCAGAGATGGAGAGAATGAGAGTGATGGAAAGATGAGAGATGATCTTCCATGACCATGAGTGATTTGACTGAAAAAGAGGGGGATTACAAATAAACAATAAAAACAAAGTGAGAGCGGGTGGAATGAGAGACCAGGGTGTTTGTGTGCCATTGGAGGATGGGGGAGAACGAGAGAGCGAGAGGGAGGGGTGGCATTCGTTTTTCTGTGTCACTGAAAGGGAGTGGGGGAAGGGAGTCAGAGAGATAATGTGAGCAAGGGAGCGTACGGGAGAGAGAGAGAGAGAGAGAGAGAGAGAGAGAGAGAGAGAGAGAGAGAACACACTAGTGTGCGTGTATCTAGGAGAAGGGGGGAGAGACAGAAAATAATATTACGTATGCAAGAGAGTTAACTCTGAGTTAACCGTGCCTCCATGGCTCTCATTCAGACCCAGCACTATACTGTAGCAGCCATCCTCTATCTCCTCTCTCAAGCCCCTCATCCTATCCTCCCTTCGTCCCTCTCTCTCCTTTGACATCAATCCCTCTTCACTCTCCATCCCCCTCTCCCCTCTCCATCTCTCGCTCCTCTCATCCCTCTCTCTCCTTTCTCATCGGAGCGGGGCTCCTCTCCCCATCCCTCCCTCTCCCCCATCCCTCTCTCTCCTTTGTCCATCCCTCTCTCCATCCAGCTCTCTATCCCTCTCTCTATCCTCCCTCCATCCCTCTGCTGTTACACAGAAATATCACCACTCAGACATTCACAAAAATTACAAGTTCAATATTTAATGTCCTTGGCAATCCAAATCCAAAAGGTCATAATTCTTTGTAAAAGCAGACATTTTACATGATCAACGTAGCAGCGATCAGTGGGTTTCTGTTGGATTATATTAAAATATTCATATTACAATTATAAAATCATCTCTGTAGCCACAAAGTAAGAGTTGATTGGTTGAGATGCAGTTACCATGATGGAAAGATAATATTTCAGCCATTATTATATTCAATACATTACATTATTACATCAGTAATAAAGTCTGCTAAATGTAATGTGGGTGTTCCTCCCTGTGAAAGCTATAGACATTGATGGATTCTATTTAAATGTAACATGTTTCAAGTTAAACTGTAGTTTGTTTATATCCTGTGTAGTGAATGATTACTGTGAGTATTAATAGAGTCCAGGCCATGAAACTGTGTGTATGCTCATTTAGAAAGGTTGTTGACCTAATCAGATAACAGGAAATTGCCTAGGATCAGAGAGCAGGGTCAGGCCCAGAACAGAAGATGGATGGGGATTCTCTTGGTAATAAACACTTGAAACTTCTCTTGAGCTTTTGGTCTCAATTCCTTATTGCAAAGAGTTTGCAATAGCATTTTTCTTCTTAAAACAACATGGTCCAGTAAATTAGTCATTACAATTACAGCTACTTCATCATGGTCCGTAGCACTTCAGGAACATTGGGATTTCATATTTTAATCAATGGAGTAATTCTCAAGCTGCAATACGAAACTTTTAGGAAGCGGACCAAATTCACATAGAAATGTGAGTTATAGATCTGTCATTGTCATTGAAATCTAAGAAGTCTAAGAAGTGGTAGATCTGTTCTGAGTGCTATTTCTATGCTTCCCGTTCTTAAGTTTCATTGTTGTGTCTTTTACTTCCGGTTTTGTACACCATCTTCAGAAAGCTGAAAATACAATATTTTGGTTATTGAAAAGATATTTCACGGCGGTTTAGATGGTACAATGACTCTCTACACAAAACCAGCAATGATTGCTTGTTTTGTCACAAACTGAACTTAGGCAAACTTGAATTTCAGCAACCAGGAAATGGCGGAGCGATTTCTGCATATTGCACCTTTAAATGTAAAATTATTGAGACTGTGGGGTGTGGAAATGTGGGTTCTGTGCTTTGTAAAATAGCACCTCCATACCTAAACAAACACACACCTACATCTCACCGGAGATTGACCACACACAGTGTCTCATAAAACCCATCCCCAGTCATCCCCATGCTACACAGGTGTAGCCTATTTATAGGCAGTCGCCCAAAATTCACCCCCTTACCCACTTTCAGCTCCCCCACCCCCTCAAACACCCTCGCCTCCTCCCGGTCCTTCACCTTGGCCAGGGTGAGATGGTAGCGTGGGTTGAAGGAGTCCCTGTGCAGCCAGCCCTGCTCTCTGAAGGCCTCCTGTAGGCCAGCATTTAGCTGCTGGAGGTGGGGCTGAGGCTGGGGGCTCAGGTAGAGAACCTTCCCACCAAAGTGCTTCAGTTTCAGGGGGAAGGAGACGGCCACAGGGGGGTTGCGGTCCAGGTAGGCGAAGCTTTGGAGCATCTCCCCAGCGGCAGTAACCTCGGCTGGGCCGGGGAGGACCAGGAGACACAGGGTGACGTGGAGGGAGGAGGGGGGCAACCAATGAGGGGCGGATGAGGGGAGGAGGGAGGTGAGCTCCTCCTGAAGGTGCTGGAAGGAGGAGAGGATGGCAGGAGTGTTGGCCCGGAAGGTGATGAAGTGGGTGGGCTTACGTTTGGAAGGCCGGCCTCCACCCCTCTCTGTTCTCTGCTCCACAGGCACAGATGGACACTGGGCTAGGTCTGGGCCTTTCTCTCCATCCCAGTAATCTTTCCATTCTTCCTCCTTCTCACCTTCATCCCCCCTGCTCTCGCTTTCTCTCTGGGATAGAGACATCTGGTCTGCTATGACGACTAAAACGGAATCCTTCCCAACTTCCTCTTCCAAGGGTTCTGATTCTCTTCCTGCTTCCTGTTGGTTCAGTGAAGTACTTCCTGTGCCTGGTCTGGTCGACTCAGGCATCTGAACACTTGTCTTGCTCTGATTTCTTTCCTCCAAGTGTCCGTTTTCAACATCCTGTTTTATCAGGGACTCGTCACTCTCTTCTCCCTCCCCTGTAGTGATGACTCCATCTTGTTCTTCTCTTGATTCACGGTGGTCGTTTTTTGGGTCTTGTTGTTCAACATCTTGTGTCCCTGTCCCTGACAATAAACAAGCAGATTTTGAAGGTTAACCAAACATTATGACAAAAACACGTTATAGACTAGCAAAGTGAAGTAGAACAGTATGTTAATCCAGGTTCTAGAGCTGTGGAAATCCCTCCCTACCTCTCTCTACCTTCCTCACTCCCTCTCTCTCCCTACCTTCCTCACTCCCTCTCTCTCCCTACCTTCCTCACCCTCCCTTCCTCTCCCTACAGTCCTCCCTCCCTCCCTCCCTCCCTCGTCCTCTCACCCTCTCTCCCTACAGTCCTCCCTCCCTCTCTCACCCTCTCTCCCTACCTCCCTCGTCCTCTCACCCTCTCCCTACCTTCCTCCCTCGCCCTCTCACCCTACCTTCCTCCCTCCCTACCTTCCTCCCTCGCCCTCTCTCCCTACCTTCCTCCCTCCCTCCCTCGCCCTCTCACCCTACCTTCCTCCCTCCCTACCTTCCTCCCTCGCCCTCTCTCCCTACCTTCCTCCCTCGCCCTCTCTCCCTACCTTCCTCCCTCGCCCTCTCTCCCTACCTTCCTCCCTCGCCCTCTCGCCCTCCTTTCCCTCGCCCTACCTTCCACCCTCCCTCGCCCTTGCTTCCTCCTCGCCCTCTCTTACCCTGCTCTTGCTCCTCTCTCCCTACCTTCCTCCCTCGGCCCTCTCTCCCTACCTTCCTCCCTCGGCCCGCTCTCCCTACCTTCCTCCCTCGGCCCGCTCTCCCTACCTTCCTCCCTCGGCCCTCTCTCCCTACCTTCCTCCCTCGCCCTACCTTCCTCCCTCGCCCTCTCTCCCTACCTTCCTCCCTCGCCCTCTCTCCCTATACCTTCCTCCCTCGCCCTCTCTCCCTACCTTCCTCCCTCGCCCTCTCTCCCTACCTTCCTCCCTCGCCCTCTCTCCCTACCTTCCTCCCTCGCCCTCTCTCCCTACCTTCCTCCCTCGCCCTCTCTCCCTACCTTCCTCCCTCGCCCTCTCTCCCTACCTTCCTCCCTCGCCCTCTCTCCCTACCTTCCTCCCTCGCCCTCTCGCCCTCCTTTCCCTCGCCCTACCTTCCACCCTCCCTCGCCCTTGCTTCCTCCTCGCCCTCTCTTACCCTGCTCTTGCTCCTCTCTCCCTACCTTCCTCCCTCGGCCCTCTCTCCCTACCTTCCTCCCTCGGCCCGCTCTCCCTACCTTCCTCCCTCGGCCCTCTCTCCCTACCTTCCTCCCTCGCCCTACCTTCCTCCCTCGCCCTCTCTCCCTACCTTCCTCCCTCGCCCTCTCTCCCTACCTTCCTCCCTCGCCCTCTCTCCCTACCTTCCTCCCTCGCCCTCTCTCCCTACCTTCCTCCCTCGCCCTTTCTCCCTACCTTCCTCCCTCACCCTCTCTCCCTACCTCCCTCGTCCTCTCACCCTCTCCCCCTACCTTCCTCCCCTCCCTCCCTCTCCCTACCTTCCTCCCTCCCTCGCCCTCTCTCCCTACCTTCCTCCCTCGCCCTCTCTCCCTACCTTCCTCCCTCGCCCTCTCTCCCTACCTTCCTCCCTCACCCTCTCTCCCTACCTCCCTCGTCCTCTCACCCTCTCCCCCTACCTTCCTCCCCTCCCTCCCTCTCCCTACCTTCCTCCCTCCCTCGCCCTCTCTCCCTACCTTCCTCCCTCGCCCTCTCTCCCTACCTTCCTCCCTCACCCTCTCTCCCTACCTCCCTCGTCCTCTCACCCTCTCCCCCTACCTTCCTCCCCTCCCTCCCTCTCCCTACCTTCCTCCCTCCCTCGCCCTCACCCTCTCTCCCTACCTCCCTCGTCCTCTCACCCTCTCCCCCTACCTTCCTCCCCTCCCTCCCTCTCCCTACCTTCCTCCCTCCCTCGCCCTCGCCCTCTCTCCCTACCTTCCTCCCTCGCCCTCTCTCCCTACCTTCCTCCCTCGCCCTCTCTCCCTACCTTCCTCCCTCACCCTCTCTCCCTACCTCCCTCGTCCTCTCACCCTCTCCCCCTACCTTCCTCCCCTCCCTCCCTCTCCCTACCTTCCTCCCTCCCTCCCTCTCCCTACCTTCCTCCCTCCCTCGCCCTCTCTCCCTACCTTCCTCCCTCCCTCGCCCTCTCTCCCTAACTTCCTCCCTCGCCCTCTCTCCCTACCTTCCTCCCTCGCCCTCTCTCCCTACCTTCCTCCCTCGCCCTCTCGCCCTCCTTTCCCTCGCCCTACCTTCCACCCTCCCTCGCCCTTGCTTCCTCCTAGCCCTCTCTTACCCTGCTCTTGCTCCTCCTCCTGTCCAAAGGGGGGCGCCAGACACTGTCCAGTGGATCCAAACACCCTGTCAGTCCTGTTGTTGCGGTCCCACACTCTACGCCCTCTATGGGTGAAGTACTGAATCCTGTGTCTGGGCAGGGCTAGCTCAGAGGAGTAGTCACAATCGCAGGGGTCGGTGTCCCAGTTGAACTCAGAGAAGGGCCGCTCCAGCACCCCAAGGAAGCGGTCCACGTACCCCACCACAAAGTCCGCCGGCTCCACCGACGGGTCCCACAGGATCCGAGAGATGACGTCATCAGCTGTACGCATGCGGGGCTTCTTGGTTGATCCTGATGGGAGAAACACTTTGTTAGTTAGTTATACTTAGTTTGCAGTAAACAGGTATTTTAGTGGGTTCACATATTTTCAGTTAGATTTAATGGAGGGAAATTGTACCTTTTCCCTCTGTGTCTTTTGGCTGGTTTGTTTTATTCCCTATTGCTTTCTTCTTGAGTTTTCCCTCTTTTTCTCCCTCCTTCCTGTTTTCCTGGTCTATAACAGCCTCTGGGTCGTCTAATGTTGGAGTGCTGAGAAAGAGGGAAGGAGAAGAAGGGATTGTATTCATCACTGGTCAATGTAAGAGCTAACCTGTTAGGTCTTCCTCATACTGATAGGACAGTGACCTTCAGATGGATGTATTTTAAGAAGTTTATCTAGATGTCTAAACAGATACATTCATTTAACTCTGCTATTCTACCTCTTCACTTTCTTATTCTATGGAGTTAACTACCTATCTATTATATTTCTACTGTGCTACATGACTTGATTACCACTTGGTTCAGAGGCTCTGTTTGCTGTGAGGGCAGACAGAGCCAATACCACAGATGCTGCTTCTCACAGGAGGAAAAACAATGTCTTCCTCTGAAGATTCCACTGTCGCCAGGCAGAAGGATTAGTGATGAGAGGGAGGACTCTGAGATTCTGAGGGCCATCTGTTTAGGGCTGGCAGCTATATGCTTTGAAGATTTCTGTCTTTCAGCCTTATTTAGTTGTTCAAGTGGTTAGAAGTCTGAAATAGACTGAACTGTGAGTAAATATTAGCCCCTAACCCCTGGGCATTTTCAGTTGTTCGAGGGCTGCACAAACATTATGCATCAGACAATTTAAATCATGCTTTAAAAAAATTGCATGAGTGTGAATGCATGTTTAGACATCACAGTAACAATGGCATCATGGCACCATCAAAAGTCAAAATGCAATGTTACTTAGCCATTGCCCTGCCATAGTTTTTGGTGGTGATCGTGTTAGCTACAGACCTGTGAGATCGACGACACCCGTTTCCAAAACGACACTTTCCCAACAGGAAGAACTGACAGACACCTGCTTCCTCCTCCTGGCCTGGAACATCAGAGAGAGAGGAGGGGGGGGGGGGGGGGGGGCAGTTATTTAGCAGCCCGTCTCACCCAAAGTCAGTTACAAAACAACATATAATATCTGTATGGTAGTTTGTCCTTCCCAGTGTTCTCTGTGTTATCAGTGTCGTGTCTTTGGCTATGCCGGATTAAGTGATATAACATGCTATTCTATAAAATAATTTATCCGTAATTAATATTACCTGATTAAGCTAATCATGTAAATGTAATTAACTAGAGAGTCGGGCACCACAAAATAATATTTATAGAGCTGTTATCTTCCGAATAATCTCTTAAAGACCTAGTAATATTTTACATCAATAGCAGTCAATATTAATCGTCATCTTAATTCAGTCTCATCTGAAAGTTGTAAATTCTTGGTTATCTGCACGAACCCTGGCTAACAAGTTGAATGAGCAATGCAAAATTGTGTTTAATTATTTATTTACTAAATACCTAACTAATCACACAGAATTACACATAATTAAATCATAACTTGATTACAAATTATGTCATAAAGGAAAACGTCCCTAGCGGGCGGAACAGATATGACAGCTTGTTACACAAAAGAAAAGGTCTGGATTTGAGTGAAAGAGCGGGAAGACTGAGGAACAAAGGGCGAAGCTGTGCTATCGTAAAGGCAGGTTGGTGGTAGATGGAAGGCCGTGTTGCCCAACCGAGTCCTTTGTCCTTTGAAGAATGTCTCTGCTGGTAAATTGAATACGTTGTAGTAACGTTGTTGTGTGGTAGACGGGATACTCTGTCTGTTCCTTTCTAAACCTCGTTTGCAGCGGCTGTTGCTAACTCAACGACTAGGAGGTATCACTTCTGTAGTGAATAAGAGTTAAAAGTTCATACCATTCGCAACCAAAGCTCACGCTGATGTTGGCTTCGTTCTGTAGTTATTATCTGAACCATTCTGACATCGGACCGTCGTCCTCACATCCTCGGAACAGGAGGTTACATTGTCGTCAAGGCTTTATATGGGAAGGGAGAGGAGGGCGTGTTTGAAAAGTTTTATAGCCCATGTCCCTTCACAGGGGTGGGCCACTGATTGAGCAGAGCCCTATCTTATGAAAACCCAAATCTCACATTTTAGAAGCTAAAATCACATTTCATCCCATCACGAATAATTTCATATTCAAACATTTGAATTGAACAACAATTCCATGTGAATCCGATAACTCTGATGTGTAAACTTTATGTAATTTTATCATTGATGAGAATGTCTCAGATGACAACCGAACTGACATCATATTCATTAAGTACCACCGCATATGTTCAATTGGTCGGATTACCAGAATATAGTTCATTATCCCCCACCTTCTGATGTTCCCAGAATCTCTATGTTAACCAAGGGGTTTGCAAATGTAACATCAGTAGGGTAGAGAGAGGAAAAATGGGTATTTATGACTGTCATAAACTTACCCCAGGCAAACGTCATGACATCAGTGTCCTTGGATTTACCTGGTTTTACATTGAGAACACATTTTAAATTCCCATGTATTGGTCCACCAAGACCAGTGTGTATATACTGTGAAGTAGGGGGGGGGGGGGGGGGGGGGGGGGGGGGGGGGGTCGCTGAGCCCAGTAGACTAGATTAGTTCATGGGCTCATGGAGAGATTGGAGCAGTCAGGGAGAATGACATCACTCAACAAGGACACGATGACCCCGAAATGAGCCCCAGACACGCAACCTGCCAGACCAGCCAACCTGACCAAGTCTTTACTGAACTGAAGGAGCTGAGAGAGATGGTGGTGGAACAGAGAGTGGAGCTGAGGAACATGGTGGTGGAACAGAGAGTGGAGCTGAGGAACATGGTGGTGGAACAGAGAGTGGAGCTGAGGAACATGGTGGTGGAACAGAGAGTGGAGCTGAGGAACATGGTGGTGGAACAGAGAGTGGAGCTGAGGAACATGGTGGTGGAACAGAGAGTGGAGCTGAGGAACATGGTGGTGGAACAGAGAGTGGAGCTGAAGAACATGGGGGCCAGAGTGACAGCTAGTGACAGCCAGGTGAAGGAGCTGAAAGGAGAGGTGATGAACCAGAGAGTGGAGTCATTAAGACTTGTTCTGTATGTTATTGCAGTCTCCAAAACAAATATTAAAGAGCTGAAAAGATAATATAGAATTTGTATTTATTTATCATTCTAACAGTTTAAGGATGTACAGCTCTCAAAACATGTTCTCTGTTTTTGTTCTTTCTAATTCCAGGCCAAGCAGCAGAACTGTCAGCCATGCAGGCCAGGGACAGAGAGTGAGAGTGAGAGCTCAGGTACAGTATTGAAAGAGCTTAATGACGACAGATGAATAATTTGTTTACAGTAGGTAGGATTATTCATTTCCCCCAGTAGATCATTGAAGAGTTCATATTTGCTCTGAAATGTCTCTCTAGCCCAGGAGGCCAGACTGAGTGCCAGTGAGAGAGGTGGAGGAGCTGAAGGTTAGAAAACACACAAATGTAGTCACTGCGCCACATTGACATTATCTTCACAGGTGAAGGATTGCTGTGTATACTATATCATATAATGTGAAATAACATACATTAAACTATATTCACAGACAGGCAAAAAAGTGGCATTCTATGCTGCTTTGACTGACTCTGGGAGGATAGGACCCTTCAATGCTGACATCCCACTGGTCTACAGTAAAGTCTTCCCCAACAAATCGGAAAGGCCTACAACTCACTTACAGGTAAAAGCTACAACTACCTACATGTATGGACATGAGAGTACATTATGGGCCAGCTAATGTTACTGAGTGCTGATGGAAATTGCTAATCTCTTCCTGGATCAGTTTCTGCTCTGATGCAGATATAAGTGATAAAAGTCGACTAAATCAGATTCACTGCCAGTGATGCCCCTAGCCCAGGAGACATTGGTGTTTACATATACAAGAATTACAAGAGAATCTTGTTTAATTATGCACACAGTCCTGGTGGAAATGGTAGATTTGTGGTAAATTCAGTGACTCTAGAGCTGCAGGTGGATGTGGTCTACATGACTCCCCCCTCGGGCACGGGGCTGTATGATGATTCAGATAACCTCAACGCCAACAGTGGCTTCCTGCTCTTCCTTATGTGAGGGGAATCAATTCAAATCATAGGCCCAATAAAACTATTTAACTACCAATGAAAACTCTTAATACAATTATATTTCTGAAAACTGATGGGAGTGATATCTAATCTAAATCACATACCTTGAATGATGTCATAGTTGAGGATTTAATGAGCCTGTTTTTGTGCAACTTCTGATTAGGACAACCAGGAGTCATTATGTCAGGGGTGTCAAACTCAATCCATGGGGGACCTAGTGTCTGCTGGTTCTTGGTTTTTCCTTTCAATTAATACCTAGACAACAGGGTGAGGGGGAGTTTCTTACTAATCAGTGACCTTAATTCATCAACAAGGGAGGAGTGAAAACCTGCAGACACTTGTTCCTCCTGGAACGAGTTTGACAAGTGCATTATTGCATTTCTATTCCTTAAATCTCCCAACGTATTAGCTGTCACTGATTTCCCAACATGAATGTTACACCGTATATGACACACATCTGCAGCATTACTTGTGTGTAAAGGCACATATTTTGTCCTTAGGAGGGGTTTCCCATAAGAAGTATGATAGTGCATAAAACATTGCACGTGTAATTCCATCCGTTCTTGGCACTGACAACATTTGGACTGGACTGACTTGGCTTGCAACCGAATGACACTAGAGGGGGTACACTGACAGTTTGGTTGGTTTCTCCCTTTCCCAAAAGTAGGAGTAGGAAGAACTCAGCCCTAGACACTGACCTAGGTTAGTTCTGTGTTTTCCTTAGAAGTTAGAGACAGTGAGCTGGTACTCGATCTGTGCTTCAGAACAACTTCTACCAGGAGCTTTCAGAGAGAGTGGGGGAGTAACAAGTGGGAAAAACACTGCTTTCTCCCAAATATCAAATCCAATGTTATTAGTCCCGTGCTTGGTAAACAACAGGTGTAGACTAACAGTGAAATGTTTACTTATGGGCCCTTCCCAACAATGCAGAGAGAAAGAAAATAGAGAGATAATAGAAAAGTAATAACAGGTAATAATACAAGCAGATCTCAGAGAGATCATACTGTCTGATGAATACACTGTTAGATTCTGGGTTAAACTTGGAACATTGTTATACTCAGAAGTATAGTATCTGAGGAGTGATGGAGACTGGTTTTTACATCAGAAGTTAATGGTTATCTGTAGGAGCCAGATGGCTTTGGAATGTGTTGGGTGGACAGGAGGAAGTCACAGGATTGCTATAGGGGATACGGGGGGAGATCTTTGGATTAGGCATCAAGGGGGTTGAGGTCAGGTCAGATCCCCTTAAGAGAGAAGCAATGGTTTATTACCCTATCACTTCGTCTTCCTGTCGAACCATAAAAGATGTAACGATTAGAGAGAAGGAGGAGTGCCTAAATTGGAGTATATATACTTGTGTTGGTAGAATCATGTTTTGTCTAATGCAGCTGTATTGATCCTCTGGGAAGAAATAAACTTGGTTAAGCTTTCATGGTGTCCGATGAGTTATTTACTCTGAGAATTAGAACCTAACAACACAAATCAAATCAAATCGTATTGGTCACATACACATGGTTAGCAGATGTTATTGCGAGTGTAGCTAAGATACAATCAGTGTGGAATTTCTGTGGAACATATCGTTACTCAGGCAAACCCAGACTTCCTTCAGAGAAAATGAGGATGGGGTGAACACCAGTGGAGGCTGGTGGGAGGAGCTATAGGATGGTCACATTGAAAAGGCTGGAACGATATCAAGCACATCGCACATATGAAAACCACGTTTGACTCCGTTCCATGTATTCCATTGAAGCCATTACAATGAGCCCGTCCTCATATAGCTCCTCCCACCAGCCTCGACTGGTGAACACCCAACTTCCTCGGTACCTCGATATTAAAAACGGTCCTTCATAATTTGATCATACCTTGATAAACTTCAGTGTTGTGTAAATATCAAAATATGAACGTTCTCTTTCACTGTCATTTCTGCTCTGCCTCTAAAGAAGCGTATATGCCCTAGTTAGGCCTACATCTCATATGTCTACACCTACCAGCAGTGCACACAGAATCCAACTGAATGACAAAAAATTACCTGCCGTCACCTGAGGTCCATCTTGGCTGGGACTGGCTGGGACCTCTGTCTTTGGCCCCTCTGTAGCTCTATGCTCCTGTGCTCTTCTGTCCTCCAGGTTCTCAGCTGAGTCCAAAGGCACACCTGTCTCCTCTGACGCCATAGTCAATCAACCTGTGGGGGTAAACGATTATTATACAAAAGTGTTAACTCTGTTTCTCACTGTTAACATGGCAATACAAACACAACCAGTTAATAAATCAATAAATTAAGCAATAATAGACTTTGTAAATATAGTAGCTATATATTTAGAGGTAAGTTGTGCAATGTAGCTATAGTAGCTACCTAAGCTAAGGAGAACTGAGAGGTAGCCTGCCCTAATGAGGATGTAGCTACAACACACCCAAGAGTCAAGATAACAAGTTATACAATGCAACCAACATGTTAAACATGAATAAAACGATAATGTAGTACTGTATAATATATGCATTATGATACATTATTGTTGTTAGTTACCTGAATGTACACCCTCTGACTTATGAACAGATATATCACAGATTCTGTCTGAAGCTACCGTAAATGTGTACTTTGACCTTTGTTATGTTTGTACTGAGGGGGCTTGTGGGAAATGTAGGTCTAGGTCTATGTACCTCAGTGATGAGAACAGGCTTTCTTCTCTTCGTTTAAATAATCATTCAAATCCTCAAAACAATTGATGCTATAATATTTTATATTCTAGGCCGTTTATAAATTGACAATAGTTTGTTATAATTTCTTACCGAAGAGAGTATACCAAAACTGTGAGTCATCTGTGCGGTCCTCCTGGATCCAAAGCGCGTGACTCTCCTCGTCACATGACGACTACCACGAACCTAGAGAGCGAGCGTATCAGAGCAGTGAAAAAGTATAAACAAAAGCTAATACAGCAACAAGACTACTTTGGGAATTAACTAGAAATTAGAATTTGCGTGTGCATTGGCGATGTATTTCCCATGCTTGTAAGAAAAATGATCATGATCTATTTTCGAGACATTGGTTCGTGCTGTGCTAGGGGTTAGCTTGTCAGTAATGTCATTTTGTGATGCAATATGATCGTCTGTAATTTGTTGCAGTGATTGTTCACGCTGCTTTAATCAAGGTAGGTGTGCTTGACTTATAGGTTTCCATTTAGAAAGGTTGTAGGAAACTTTCCCCAGCAATTAAATTTGATTACACAGAAAGGGTTTATAAGCGCGGAAATCGAATCTGCCACACGAGCATGCTTTTGCGGCACAGTCGATAGCGCGCCGGACCTCGAAGGTCGAGGGTTCGAGACCTGCTCCCTGCTGTTTCATTACATTGGTGTCAGAAGTCATCGGACCTTGCATCCACGACAGTGCGTGTGCTTGGCCGGTGAGCGCGTTCCTGTAAGACGTAGAGTCGCAAGCTAGCGCGAGGCTCTTTGAAAGGAGGGAGTAGTGTAACGACCCTGGGTTTATAAGCGGGGAAATCGATCCTGCCGCACGAGCATGCTTTTGCAGCGCAGTCGATAGCGCGTTGGACCTCGGGCTAGAAGGCTGAGGGTTCGAGACCTGCTCCCTGCTGTTTCATTACAACATCAATGTTTACACTGAATCCAAAGACAAAGCATTGACAATAACGCACCTCTGATCACCAGTCATCTCTCCCAGGCCAGGTATTTGCCGTTCTCTCCCGTGCCAGGTGTTGGCCCTTCTCTCCCGGGCCAGGCGCTGGCCGTTCTGCCGCAATAGGCCAGGCAAAACAAATTGTCGAATTGATGGTACAAAACAAATACAAAATAACTTTTTTTTCTTTGTATTATCTTTTACCAGATCTATTGTGTTATATTCTACTACATTCCTTTCACCTTTCCATACACTTCAAAGTGTTTCCTTTTAGATGGTAACAATAATATGCATATCCTTGCTTCAGGGCCTGAGCTACAGGCAGTTAGATTTGGGTACGTCATTTTAGGCGAAATTTTTTTTTAAAAAAGGGGCTAATCTTTAAGAGGTTTTTTAAAGATATGTTTGTTAATGTGCCATATTCGATGCACTTTTTTTTGTTGTTGATTGGGCGCAATTTAGGTTATGCTATTTGATTCAGAGAAACGTGCATGGTGTAAAAAGTGTCTCATGACATTGTCATAAATTTGATCTCTACTCCAGCCTGTATTCTACAGAAAAGGCCATATACTCTTTCTACCTTTTCTATAGGCTACATGATTTGTGTTAGATTATGTTTTTGACTGAATGTTGGTGGAGTGCCAACAGCACCCATCTCTCCAACAGCACACTGGAGAGACAAGAAAAATATTTAGCTTCCCTGCTTTTGACAAAGTGAGCACTGCTTATCACATGGCGGCATCGGCATTCAACTGAATAGCCCATGTGCCAAAGGGTGAGAAATTGTCATTCATTTTGGGCAGAATTATGTGACGTTTTATGTGCTGTTGGTACATCTTGGTCAGTTTAGCTTAAAATACGCCCTCGTCAATCTGCCACTGTAGGCGGCCGCCTGATCCTGCCTAACGGGAGGGCCGGCCCTGTTCTCTCCCCCTTCAGATGAATGCTCTGGTAGCTCTCTGTCATTTCTGTGAGCTCCATGGCCCCCGGACCCTGTTCTGCACCGAGGCTCTGCACCCCCCGTCTATGTGTATGTGTGCGTGTTGCCATTTTTCTTGCATTAAGACTCATAACTGTTTGTCAATATATAAGCCTTTAGTTAAGGGTGGCAGGTAACCTGGCGGTTAGAGCATTAGGCCAGTAACGACAAGGTTGCTGGGTCCAATACCCAAGCCGACAAGGTGAAAAATCTGTCAATGTGCCCTTGAGCAAGGCATTAAACCCAAATTTTCACCAGGGGTGCTGTACTATGGCTGTACTATGGCTGTACTATGGTTGATCCTATAAAACAAGATATTTCACTGCAGCTATCTGGTGTATGGAACAATATATATCAGGGGTCTCTAGCGTGAGAGCTACTTAACATTTTTTTTTATTTTTTTTAATTTTTTTAATCGCAAGCTACTAAGTTTTTGTTCAAGCTTTCAAAATGGCACATTCTTCTCTCCTCTGCAACTCTTCCCTGGGTCCTTAGTGTACAATGGCAAGTAGTGAGTGCACTGTTCTGTCAATATACCTGGTAAAATAATGGTTAAACAATTCTAAGAGGGGCCCTATCAAATATTTTATATAGAGTTGAAGTCGGAAGTTTACATACACTTAGGTTGGAGTCATTTAAACTCGTTTTTCAACCACTCCACAAATATCTTGTTAACAAACTATAGTTTTGGCAAGTCGGTTAGGACATCTACTTTGTGCATGACACAAGTCATTTTTCCAACAATTGTTTTCAGACAGATTATTTCACTTATAATTCACTGTATCACAATTCCAGTGGGTCAGGAGTTTACATACACTAAGCTGACTGTGCCTTTAAACAGCTTGGAAAATTCCAGAAAATGATGTCATGGCTTTAGAAGCTTCTGATAGGCTAATTTACGTCATTTGAGTCAATTGGATGTGGATGTATTTCAAGGCCTACCTTCAAACTCAGTGCCTCTTTGCTTGACATCATGGGAAAATCAAAAGAAATCAGCCAATACCTCAGAAAAAAAATTGGAGACCTCCACAAGTCTGGTTCATCCCTGGGAGCAATTTCCAAACGCCTGACGCTACCATGTTCATCTGTACAAACAATAGTATAAACACCATGGGACCATGCAGTAGTCATACCACTCAGGAAGGAGATGCGTTCTGTCTCCTAGAGATTAACAAACTTTGGTGCGAAAAGTGCAAATAAATCCCAGAACAGCAGCAAAGGACCTTGCAAAGATGCTGGAGGAAACGGGTACAAAAGTATCTATATTCACAGTAAAACGAGTCATATATCGACCTAACCTGAAAGGCCGCTCAGCGAGGAAGAAGCCACTGCTCCAAAACCGCCATAAAGCCAGACTACGGTTTACAACTGCATATGGGGACAAAGATCATACTTTTTGGAGAAATGTCCTCTGGTCTGATGAAACAAAAACTGTTTGGCCATTATGACCATCGTTATGTCTGGAGGAAAAAGGAGGCGGCTTGCATGCCGACGAACACCATCCCAACCGTAAAGCACAGGGGTGGCAGCATCATGTGGTTTGGGTGCTTTGCTGCAGGAGGGACTGGTGCACTTCACATAATAGGTGGCATCATGAGGATGGAAAATTATGTGGATATATTGAAGCAACATCTCAAGACCTCAGTCAGGAAGTTTAAGCTTGGTCGCAGATGTGTCTTCCAAATGGACAATGAACCCAAGCATACTTCCAAAGTTGTGGCAAAATGGCTTAAGGACAACAAAGTCAAGGTATTGGAGTGGCCATCACAAAGCCCTGACCTCAATCCTTTAGAAAATTTGTGGGCAGAACTGAAAAACCGTGTGCGAGCAAGGAGGCCTACAAACCTGACTCAGTTACACCAGCTCTGTCAGGAGGAATGGGCCAAAATTCACCCAACTTACTGTGGGAAGCTTGTGGAAGTCTACCTGAAACGTTTGGCCCAAGTTAATCTATTTAAAGGCAATGCTACCAAATACTAATTGAGTTTGTAAACTTCTGACCCTTTGGGAATGTGATGAAATAAATAAAAGCTGAAATAAAAAAAATCTTATTTTGACATTTCACATTCTTAAAATAAAGTGGTGATCCTAACTGACCGAAGACAGGGAATCTTTACTAGAATTTAATGTCAGGAATTGTGAAAAACTGAGTTTAAATGTATTTGGCTAAGGTGTATGTAAACTTCTGACTTCCAACTGTATATTCCCAAATGATGTTCTCAGTTTGAATTTTCACTCTGAAAATTACAATTGTTCATAGAGAAACAATGAAATTGGATGTGCTGAATCCATGTTAATGCCTAAATCACAGCAGAAGACAATTTTTGGGGGGTCTGGAAGAAAACAAAAAAACTCATTATTTTGGAGTGTAGTTCCACCTTGTGCCTCTGGCCCTTTTAATCGTGCATCTAGGGAGTGAGGAATGTGCCGGTCTAGCGATGGTTCTGCGCTGCTGCTGCTCATTTCATGGCAAAGTTTGCAAATAACCAAATAATAGATACAAATGATATACTTCTGCCAGGTAAGCCTACTTTGCAGTTAACATTTAATTGAGAAGGTTTTGGGGGAAGTGTTTCTATCAACCCACGAGATGGTTATCACATTATAAAATCTACCAGCCACTCAGAATTTTTACCAGACAAAATATTTTTCTCCCGCTAAAATTACACCAACAAAACGCTCAAAAACAGATGACATGCTTTTTAATGTTTGTAAAACAATAAATGTATTACTAGTAAGAAGTAATTATATTGTTTAATTTCATTCTTTTAACCAAAATAATCACAGATGAGACATGTTCACCTGCACCTTTAGGGTAACGTGACTTTAGGCCCTGGTGGCTAACCAGGGGTGGGATAATGTCAATGTTGCATTGATTAGATAGTAGCTGGGAGCTTGTGGTGTCTGAGTCTACTTGTGAGATTTGTTTGCTGACGAACACGTGAAAATTGCATGTACTTTCAGAGCTACTGCGTGATCTACCTGTTGGAGACCCCTGATAGATAGATAAATAAATAGATATCACAGGAGGTTGGTGGCACCTTAATTGGGGAGAACGGGCTTGTGGTAATGACTGGAGCGGGGTCAGTGGTGTCATGTCTTTGGCTATGCCGGATTAAGTGATATGACATGCTATTCTATAAAATATTTTCTCCATAATTAATATTACCTGATTGAGCTAATCATGTAAATGTAATTAACTAGAGAGTCGGGCACCACAAAATAATATTTATAGAGCTGTTATCTTCCGAATAAACTCTTAAAGACCTAGTAATATTTTACATCTATAGCAGTCAATATTAATCGTCATCTTAATTCAGTCTCATCTGAAAGTTGTAAATTCTTAGTTATCTGCACGAACCCTGGCTAACAAGTTGAATCAGCAATACAAAATTGGGTTTAATTATTTACTAAATACCTAACTAATCACACAGAATTACACATACTTAAATCGTAACTTGATTACAAATTACGTCATAAAGGAAAACGTCTCTAGCGGGCGGAACAGATATGACAGCTGGTTACACAAAAGAAAAGGGGCTGGGTTTGAGTGAAAGAGCGGGAAGACTGAGGAACAAAGGGCGAAGCTGTGCTGTCGTAAATACAGTATCTTATGCATTCTAAATTACCGCCCATTTGGAAAAGGAAAATGCAATAAATATTTACTCTGAGCTGCGCTTCAGTAGGTTGTGTCACGTTCGTTGAATGGAGGAGACCAAGGCGCAGCGTGATATGAATACATGTTACTTTTAATAAAGACGGACACTAAACAAAACGAACGTGAAGCTATAATATAAATGTGCAGACACAGGCAACTAGACATAGACAATAACCCACGAAATACCCAAAGAAGATGGCTGCCTAAATATGGTTCCCAATCAGAGACAACGATAAACAGCTGCCTCTGATTGGTTCTCAATCTAGGCAACTATAGACATACATAAACACCTAGATGGTAAACAACCCCATAAAACCTACAAAACCCCTAGACAGTACAAAAACACATACATCACCCATGTAACACCCTGACCTGACCTAACCAAAACAATAAAGAAAACAAAGAATACTAAGGTCAGGGCGTGACAGGTTGGTGGTAGATGGAAGGCCGTGTTGCCCAACCGAGTCCTTTGTCCTTTGAAGAATGTCTCTGCTGGTAAATTGAATACGTTGTAGTAACGTCGTTGTGTGGTAGACGGGATACTCTGTCTGTTCCTTTCTAAACCTCGTTTGCAGCGGCTGTTGCTAACTCAACGACTAGGAGGTATCACTTCTGTAGTGAATAAGAGTTAAAAGTTCATACCATTCGCAACCAAAGCTCGCGCTGATGTTGGCTTCTTTCTGTAGTTATTATCTGAACCATTCTGACATCGGACCGTCGTCCTCACATCCTCAGAACAGGAGGACGACGGTCCGATGTCAGAATGGTTCAGATAATAACTACAGAACGAAGCCAACATCAGCGTGAGCTTTGGTTGCGAATGGTATGAACTTTAAACTCTTATTCACTACAGAAGTGATACCTCCTAGTCGTTGAGTTCCGAGGACGACGGTCCGATGTCAGTCAGTTCTCTCTTATATTGTCGTCAAGGGCTTATATAGGAAGGGAGAGGAGGGTGTGTTTGAAAAGTTTTATAGCCCATGTCCCTTCACAGGGGTGGGCCACTGATTGAGCAGAGCCCTATCTTATGAAAACCCAAATCTCACATTTTAGAAGCTAAAATCACATTTCATCCCATCACAAATAATTTCATATTCAAACATTTGAATTGAACAACAATTCCATGTGAATCCGATAACTCTGATGTGTAGACTTTCCACTGTAGAGTTTATGTCATCTTATCATTGATGAGAATGTCTCAGATGACAACCGAAATGACATCATATTCATTAAGTACCATCGCATATTGGTCGGATTACCAGAATATAGTTCATTTCCCCCCCACCTTCTGATGTTCCCAGAATCTCTATGTTAACCAAGGGTTTTGCAAATGTAACATCAGTAGGGTAGAGGGAGGAAAGAGGTATTTATGACTGTCATAAACCTACCCCCAGGCCAATGTCATAACAGTGGAATGGTATCAAATACATCAAACATGATTTCCAGGTGTTTGATGCCATTCCATTTGCTCTGTTCCTAATGTCTGTTCTCCCCTCAGTACCCTCCCTCTCTCCCTCCCTGCCTCTCTAGGTGTGTCCAGGTCGTGAGGGTCCTATCTTCTTTGGGGATGAGCAGCATGGTTTTGTGTTCTCTCACACGTTCTTCATCAAGGACAGCCTGGCCCGGGGCTTTCAGCGGTGGTACAGTATCGTCATGGTAGCCATGGACAGGATCTACCTCATCAACTCCTGGCCCTTCCTGCTGCGCCACCTCAGACTCACTATACAGAGTCTACAGAGCACAGCACTGAAGGTAAGGACACACACACAAACTAACACACCATGTTAAATGTATGGGACATAGATATATACACACACATTAAAACACACTTACTATTCATAACGTGAACATAAAACATAAGACAAATAAACATGAACACTAACTCTTACTACCAGACAGAAAAGGTGGGCAATGTTTGACTTCTCTCCCTCTTATTTCTCCCCCCTCCCCCTATCCTCTACAGGTGTTTGACAGTGAGCAGTGTGTGTGTCCTCAGAGGGCGGTGAGGATGAACAGTGTGTTCTCTCCTGCTGTCTTCCCCCACCAGAGGAGTGGTAACGCGGCCCGCTCCCTGCCCTCCCTCACCCAGCACACCAAACTCTGGGCCAGCCTACACTCCTCCTTCAGCTGGTGAGACGGCTAACTGTCGCTAACGATCACTAAGGTTACTAATCTAAACAATAGCAGACATACAGTCAACATCAGGGGTGGTCGGGCAGTGTTCTATCTGTCTATCCCAGTTGTTTGATACACTCTATTGTGTTTTTCTCCTCTACTGCAGGTTACTGAAGGCCTGTGGTAGTCGTCTGACAGAGAAGCTGCTGGAGGGAGCTCCCACAGAGGACACACTGGTTCTTGTAGAGAGACAGACCGGTACGCACGGGTGCTCATAGAGAGACAGACAGGTGCGCACGGGTGCTCATAGAGAGACAGACAGGTGCACACGGGTGCTCATAGAGAGACAGACAGGTGCTCATAGAGAGACAGACAGGTGCTCATAGTGAGACAGACATGTACGCACTAGTGCTCATAGAGAGACAGACAAGTGCGCACAGGTGCTCATAACGAGACAGACAGGTGCGCACGGGTGCTCATAACGAGACAGACAGGTGCGCACGGGTGCTCATAGAGAGACAGACAGGTGTGCACAAGTGCTCATAGAGAGACAGACAAGTGCGCACAGGTGCTCATAGAGAGACAGACAAATGCACACAGGTGCTCATAGAGAGACAGACATGTGCGCACAGGTGCTCATAGAGAGACAGACAAATGCGCACAGGTGCTCATAAAGATACAGACAGGTGCTCATAGAGAGACAGACAGGTACACACTAGTGCTCATAGAGAGACAGACAGGTGCTCATAGAGAGACAGACAAGTGGGCACAGGTGCTCATAGAGAGACAGACAAGTGCGCACAGGTGCTCATAGAGAGACAGACGGGTGCGCACAGGTGCTCATAGAGAGACAGACAAGTGCGCACAGGTGCTCATAGAGAGACAGACAAATGCGCACAGGTGCTCATAAAGATACAGACAGGTGCTCGTAGAGAGACAGACAGGTACACACTAGTGCTCATAGAGAGACAGACAGGTGCTCATAGAGAGACAGACAGGTGTGCACGGTTGCTTATAGGGAGACAGACAAGTGGGCACAGGTGCTCATAGAGAGACACAGGTGCTCACAGGTGATCATAGAGAGACAGACAGGTGCCCACGGGTGCTTATAGAGAGACAGACAGGTACACATGGGTGCTCATAGAGAGACAGACAAGTGGGCACAGGTGCTCGTAGAGAGACAGACAGGTGCTCATAGAGAGACAGACATGTGCGCACAGGTGCTCATAGAGAGACAGACGGGTGCGCACAGGTGCTCATAGAGAGACAGACAAGTGCGCACAGGTGCTCATAGAGAGACAGACAAATGTGCACAGGTGCTCATAAAGAGACAGACAGGTGCTCATAGAGAGACAGACAGGTACACACTAGTGCTCATAGAGAGACAGACAGGTGCTCATAGAGAGACAGACAGGTGCTCACAGGTGCTCATAGAGAGACAGACAGGTACACCCTAGTGCTCATAGAGAGACAGACAGGTGCACACGGGTGCTTATAGAGAGACAGACAGGTGCTCATAGAGAGACAGACAGGTGCGCACGGGTGCTCATAGAGAGACAGACAAGTGCGCGCAGGTGCTCATAGAGAGACAGACAGGTGCGCACGGGTGCTCATAGAGAGACAGACAGGTGCTCATAGAGAGACAGACAAGTGCTCATAGAGAGACAGACAAGTACACACTAGTGCTCATAGAGAGACAGACATGTGCGCACGGGTGCTTATAGAGAGACAGACAAGTGTGCACAGGTGCTCATAAAGAGACAGACATGTGCGCACAGGTGCTCATAGATAGACAGACAAGTGCTCATAGAGAGACAGACAGACACATGGGTGCTCATAGAGAGACAGACAAGTGTGCTCAGAGAGACAGACAGGTATGTGCTGGTGCTCATAGAGAGACAGACAGGTAGCCCGAATGTTAAACGGGTAGACAGGTACACATGGGTGCTCATAGAGAGACAGACAAGTGCGCACAGGTGCTCATAGAGAGACAGACAAGTGCGCACAGGTGCTCATAGAGAGACAGACAAGTGCGCACAGGTGCTCATAGAGAGACAGACAGGTATGTGCTGATGCTCATAGAGAGACAGACAGGTAGCCCGAATGTTAAACGGGTAGACAGGTACACACTGGTGTTCTTAGAAAGACAGACATGCAGACAGACAGGATAACTCTAGAGGTGGGAGACACCGTGAGACCAGTTTTAAACTAGTCAGAGACATATTATCCCATATGGCTCAAGTTAAAAGAAGTGAATAAAAATATTGTGATCTGATATCTGGGTAAAGCGTTCCTGACAGCATTATCATGAGAAGTCATGTGTTTGCCCAGTGTGTCAGAGTGGAACAGGAGTCCGTGTCTACAGTAAACGTGTGATTAACACGGTTAGACCACGAGGACAGAGAGCTACGATGTGACTCACTCAACCATATCACACAAATTCCATTCTGATTACCATTTTTGGGACTAAATTTTTTTCCATTGCTCCCCCTGTTCAGCTCTGATATTGCAAGTCGCTATGACACTTGAATACTTCCAATCAGGAAAATAGTTGCAATTGTTACTTTGTTTACTATCCTGGCTAAATAAATTTAAATAAAATAACAGTATATATACAGTATATATCTGGGAATTAGTCCCGATATTGGGTGTTTTGTATGTCTTTTTAACAATGTCCTGTTGTCTTCTCAGAGCAAGAGGAGGAAATGAGTTGCTGGGAAGGAGCAGAAGGGGGCGGGTCTAGACCCCAGTACCACCAATCGGAAAGCGAGCTGTACAGAGACTTCTTGTTTGACGAGGGGAAAGCAGAGGGGTATCCTGGTCCAAAGTTCAGGTCCTTGAGACATTTAAGACAGGTAAACATTGGTGTGCCTTTCTCCCTACCACATCATGAACACTTTCATTTCTAGCACATCATACGCCATACTTAATTCTGTTAACCACTTGGTTTAAAAAAAATTAACTTTGTGAGCCAATTGGTTAAAAAGGGAAACCAATATCGTCTTATTTTGTGAATGCATTTCTTGTCTGTTTCCTTGTGATGATATCTGTTATCTGATTGGTACGCAGGTGCTCGGGACCACTAATTTCCGCCAGCTAGCATGGCATGTGCTCATGGGAAATCAGGTCATATTGAGAGGGGCTGACCCAGGGCTCATCCATTCAGCATTCACCATGCTGAAGGTCAGCCAATCAAAAGTTTACTCATCGTATCCCCCTTTAAAGAATATTCCTCCTAACATTCATCGCTAATCACATGGTTTGGTATATGTCCCATCAGGCCTTGCTCCCGGTGGGCTGTGTCCGCTCTGTGACGTACAGCGCCCAGTATGAGGAAGCATACCGATGTAACTTCCTGGGCCTCAGCCCTGACGTGCCCATCCCCACACACGTCAGCTCCTCAGGTACACAAACCCAGAATACATCACTGTGGTTACTGCTTTATTTGGAGGTCTGCTTACTATTACATATGATAGTAATATGCTAATAATAAAATACTGTATGATAATGATATTAGTTATAAGTGCGAACAGAACAATTTACAAATAAAATGTTTTCATAAGGTTTTGAATCCTAAAATATCCATAAAATATGTCCATCTTGCTGTGTCCCTTCCCAGAGTTCTCAGTGTTGGTGGATGTGGTCAGTCTGGAGAGGGGCTCTCTGTACTCTGCTGCTTGTGGTGAAGACATCCTCTCACTCTATCAGTTCAACATCAGCAGTACCAACTCACAGCCTACAGATAAAGGTGAGGATATACCCCATCTGGACAATATACTATATACATCGTCAACATGAAGGTATACATTATACATGTCTTCTTCAAGGCACCTGTAGTTGTTAACAATCATGGCAAAGGTCAAAGACAATTAGTTGTGTGAAATTTCCCTCCATTAACTTTCCAGTTTCAATCTATTGACCTGCATCTCTCCCTGTCTCTCGTCACCCCTATCACTCTCCCTCCCTTGCTCTCTATCCTTCCCTCCCGTCCTCTCTCTCTCTTCCCCCCCACCCCTCTCAGGTCCCACGTTGTTGAATAAGATGGAGGTGGCGTTGTCCAATGAGAACCTGTCAGTGGACGTGGTCTCTCACTGTCTGCTGTGTCTGAAGGAGGAGTGGATGAAGTGAGTAACAACAACCCCTCTGATAAGCAGGGAATTTCCCTCAACTTTGAAGTTTCATTTCTTTGGCTTTTTATAAACAGAGGTATGTAGGTATGCAACTGTAGATAGTGGGGCATTAAAGAGTCAAACAAGTCCCCCTATGAAACCCCCCAAAGCCCCAGCCTGGTTACATTGGCTGTGCAGTACAGGATGATGTGGAATGCTTAATGTAGTCCAGAATCATTGGGAAATTCCAATAACTCCTCTCTCTCCCACTTCTATCCATACCCCTCCCCTTAACCCCCCCCCCCCCCCTCTATCCCTTCAATTCCTTAGTAAAGTGAAGGTGCTGTTTAAGTTCTCCAAGGTAGATGGGCGTGGGAGGGAGGACACCCAGAAGGTGTTGGCCCTGCTGGGTGCCACGGGGCCTGGGGAGGAGGACAACGTCAGGCTGCTCAAGTTCTGGATGACAGGACTCAGCAAAACCTACAAGAGCCATCTGATGACCGCTGTCAGAGGAGGGGAGAGGCCCCTTAGCCAGTGAGAGAGCAGTGGAGGAGAATATGAGCGGTAGCGGGAGAGACCATACAGCTGGAGTGAAATATACTGTATCTCAGTATAGGAGGCTGGTGGGAGGAGGTATAGGAGGGTGGGCTTATTGTAATGGCTGGAATGGAATAAATGGAACGGAATCAAACGTGATTTCCATATGTTTGATGTGTTTGACACTGTTCCATTTATACCTTTCCAGCCATGACAATGAGCCCGTCCTATAGCTCCTCCCAGCACCCTCTGTGCATCTACTACTGTATTTGAACAGACAGAGAGAAAGGGAAAGAAAACGAGTGTGAATGAGTGAGTAATGACAGATAGACTGAAGGATATGTTTGTGTCCAGGTGCTGACTTGATTAAAACCCATCCTTCACCATAAAGAACAAAAATCCACTCCATGGGTCGGTTTTAAATTAATAATTCATTCAGATACATTACGTAATAAGTAATTTGTATCTTTTTTTTAGTAATCAAATGGGAATTATTATAGGAACACTGTCCACAATTTTATGTCTAAATTATTATAAAAGTTTCAATAGTTTTGTTAACACATTGTACAGAGATATTCAAATAAAATAACTGCTTGAGCTGAAACTGAAATATTGGTGTGGCATTCATCCTTTTTCCCAACTGGCACCATCTTGTGGAGAATCATTAAATCTAAGAAAGAAGGGAGAAGGAAAAAGAGTGGAGGGGAAAAAAACGTGTGTCCTTTGCCAGTTCCCTCTCACATGCTTTTTTTACAATGAGTGGCTGTCAGCCAAGAGACCTCAATTGGTGTAAAACAACAGTTCTAGGTCTTCGGGTGACACGCAACATAAAAACCCTTGCATAATGAGATCTCAGTCCCTCAACATATCATTGTGTTGTATACTACCACATCAGCAGGGGGCTTCTTCACTAACGAGCTAGTAACTCATTATTAAAACGAAATAACTGCAAAGCTTTTTGTGTTTTTGCAGTTATTTGATCCCTTTCAGAAGGCTTTTGCTGAAGTCTGCAGACTTGTAAAATCCAGTACCACGAGGCTTTGTTCAAGTTCATGCCCTGTGTTTTTTTTTTTATACTGTGTATGTATATAATGATTGAGCAAATTAGGGAGTATTATAAATAGAATGTACCAGTGAATCATACCTACTTAAAGTGTGTTTTCAACACAGAACAAAGAAATACAGTTGGTTACACATGACCCAGTCGATGTTTGATTTGATATTGTAAACTGTAGGCCAGCCCACTGGTGGAACGTTAGGTCATATAATATAGTAGAGTAGACAATAAAACAAAGTTACAGATGCAGAAATATCATACCCCCAAGAGATGCTAACCTCTCACCATTACAATAACATGGGAGGTTAGCATTTTATATCATACCCCCAAGAGATGCTAACCTCTCACCATTACAATAAAATGGGAGGTTAGCATTTTATATCATACCCCCAAGACATGCTAACCTCTCACCATTACAATAAAATGGGAGGTTAGCATTTTATATCATACCCCAAAGACATGCTAACCTCTCACCATTACAATAACATGGGAGGTTGGCATTTTTGGGGTGTATGATATTTGTGCGTCTAACTTCCTCAATCATCATTATTTACAATTCATTCAGGATTATCCGTAATCATGGTAGCATCCACATTAATTTAGAAGTGTTTAGAAACATATTATATTCTTATTTACAATGGAAGTGACTCAATGAGACAAAACATTATTATTTGCCATTCGTTTCTATTGGGCACAAAATAATCTGAAACACAACCAAAACAAACCACAAATGCATCCAACAAGTTTGTTAAGTCACAAGCTTGTAATCATTGAATGCAAAGAATATGGGACCAAATACTAAACTTTTGACTACTTTAATACACATAAGGGAATTTGTCCCAATACTTTTGGTCCCCTAAAATGGGGGGACTATATACAAAAAGTGCTGTAATTTCTAAACAGTTCACCCGATATGGAGGAAAATACCCACAAGTTAAAGCTGACAGTCTGCGCTTTAACCTCATAGTCATTGTATCATTTCAAATCCAAAGTGTTGGAGTATAGAGCCAAAAGAAAACATGCATCACTGATCCAATAATTACGGAGTGCACTGTATATACACTCTGGATAGAAGCTCTTAGACACAGATCTAGGACCATCTTATCCTTACCACATCCTAACCTGAACCATAAATGAAGAATATGCTAAACTGACCTGAAGATAATTCTTGATTTATGAGATCCTCTGGTGACTCAACAGGGTGAGTATTACTAACTGGCTCACTGGAGACAAGGAGGCAGGCACACACTCAGGCACACATAGGGGGGATTGAAAACATATGGCATGACTTAAACCTTCTGGGGACTCATTTGGATTGGGGGTGACAGAGAGAGAGGAACTTTTGTGAGTGTAATATTTACTGTTTATTTTGTATAGTTTACTTGACTTTTGTTTATCTATTTCACTTGCTTTGGCAATGTTAACATATGTTTCCCATGCCAATAAAATCCCTTGAATTTAATTTCATTTAATTGCGTGGGAGAGGGGGCTTGGTCAGTCAATAGGGAGGTGAAATGACTGGTGGTGGGAGGGGCTGAGAGATTTACAGGGAGCAGATATCAAGCACTTTCACTTTCAGGCTAGCCTCTGCCTGAGCTCACACAGACAGACTGCCCAGAGGGCGAGAGAGAGATAGTGGGTCTGTTTCTCTCACTCTGTCCATTAGCCATTTAAAGGGTGAGAAGAGAGTGAGGTCTGTAATATACTGGGTCAACAGGGGAGAGAGAGAGAGACTGACAGACAGACAGACAGAGAGGGAGGGGGAGAAAGAAAGGGAAAGGCTGCAGTTTGACAAACTGGGAGGTGGGAAAATCCAAAGTGAGAGCACAGTGCAGATTGAATGAGAGAAGGGGGTGTGGAGATTTGGAAAGTACCAGGGAGACAAAAGGAGGAATTCTAAAAAAGAGGTCGACTAAGCTGGAGTCTCAACAGTAGAGGAAAAAGAAAAGACACACACTTGACGGAACCGCTGAGGAAACTTTGCCTAGTCAGACCAGAGGATTTATTTCAGCTGCGTATTGCATGCTTTCAAACACAGAAATGGAGAAGTGGCCTTTCTCATGAAGATAAAAGGATGTTACGATCAGGTAAGAGAAATTCAGTGATGACATAAATTCAGAGTATGCAAAAGTTAATTGATTGATTCGTGGATTTGTATTTGTTTAATTCATTTGACCAGATTAGTGGATTTGTATTTGTTTAATTAATTTGACAACATTACCATTGTACTGTAATTCATATAGTGGTTCTGTAATTTGGATTTGTAGTTAATTTGCTCAAACTATTAATTAAAGCAACAAGTTAACATGAAGTCATGATGTTTCTCATTAAGCATGTGGCTGGAACCACATGGGCAGGACACATACATTTTTCATCCATTAACCTGCTGCATCTCTCTCTCTCTCTCTCTCTCTTTACTTCGATCTCTCACAGTTTTTCTGTTGCTATCAATATTGACACTCCAAGGTAGCGGATGTGATTACTTTTTGAGGGGGGTTGTCGATAATCTTCAAACCACCCTTAACTCAGACCACGCTGGATTTGTGAGTTGAACGTTGTGGCTATTCTTTTGTATCTGCATGCACCCTGAGTAATGACAGTGGTTTAAACAAATATGCGTTCACTTCCTAGTGGTTACATTTTTTTTATCAATTCGATGTTTTGTCTATTGGCATAGATACTCTTGTGAATACTGTGATTCCTGAACCAGTTTTTTCCTCCAAGCGTAAGGTGTTCCCTAAAGACTATAGGATTTCCCACCACTACAATGTCAACCTGCTGTGCAACACTGATCCGGTGAGGCACCATCTATTGATTAAATGACACCATTTTAATAAATAATTTATTCTCGTGTTTTATACAAACATGTCACACTTAGTGTATCTGCTATGTCTATCATTAAATCCTTAATTCTGATTCTCTGTTGAGCAATGCGGGAGGACCGGCTTGTGGTAATGGCTGGAGCGGAGTTTGTGGAATGGTATCAACCATTCGCTCCCTTCCAAACATTTTATGAGCCGTCCTCCCCTCCCGCAGCCTCCACTGGTTCCAGTACTCTAAAGTCTAAATTTGTGTTGTTGTCAGCGTTACTGGGCAGGATCATCAATAACCTCTGATTAGCACAATGATGATCAGCTCTGTGTGGTGCTGTCTATTCAAATCATCAGCGTAACCTCTGTGTCTAAAATTCTGCTTCTGCCTCGGCTGCCCCTCCAGTGTTGTGTGTTCCGAGCTGCGACTGTTCTCTCTGACTCCTGGCTCCAGCTCCGCAGCCAGCTGTGGCCAGAGCACCATAGCTTCGAATTCATCTCCAACCTTATACAAGCCCTGGGTGACAGGGGTATGACAAAATGGGTAGGTATTACCTTACCATGTCGTGGACATACTCTAGTCATAGCCGCGGGATGTTTGGGGCCGAGGGTCCCCCCCCCCCCCCCCAAAATGTAACTTTTTCACTAAAGTCGTGCATTGGTCCTGTATTAGCGAAACAATATAGCCGTCTGTATTGCCGGAAAATCTTTCTTCCCCAAACTACTTTCCGAGGCTATGACTCTAGTAGTCTATATGAACTGTTTTGGATAGATAGTGTACTGTAGGTTGCCAGTGGGGGTGAACAAGTAGCAGCATGTACTCAAAAGAGACGGACACAGCAGCCTTAAACATTTTGGACTAAGTTATGTAAAACATAAAACAACTATGCCCTAGCAAATGCAACAAAACAATATAAAGATGCCATGTTGTTGTAGTAAAAAACATGACAGAAAATGGTTAAAACAGGGGAGAATAACGTTTTTTCAAGGCTTAGCCAACCGTTCACATAACAACAGAATGCAGCACCCGACTGAAGAGAGAAGAGACAACAACAGCGCGCTCTGGAAAGAGAGTGGAAGGGAGGTTGCAAGTTCATTTACAGCAGCGCATCCCCTGAACGATAACGAGATGTAGGTGAGAAGCCTGACCACGGAGACGGGGGTGAGAAGGTGATGAAGTGTGTACTTCATGAGCTGTAACCGAAAAACAACTGGTATTTGGAAAGTTTGAGGTGAGGGAGAAAGTGTGGTGAAACAAATATTTTAAGTATCTTGCTAACGTTAGCTGTATCGAATTACCCGTTAGCTAGCCAGGGAAATGTTGAGCAACATTAGCCAACTTAACTGATCAAATAATTGAGTTTATGGTGTGAAAATTAGCTGGCTAATGAAGTCAGACAGCTACAACATCAGATGAGCTAACGTTAGTAACCTAACCAGTTACCAGTATTAACTGGTAACTTTATACGACTCCTTGCCGTTCCTCAAGTTATAAAGCGTTAGTTGCTTACTGGACTCTGGCAATTTGAAACGTTATCGTTAACTAGAAAACGAACTAACTACTATCTGTGAACTAATATTTTCCCTCTACAGTACAGTATGTGGTTAATTTTCAGAATGGGAGAATTAGGTGAAAATGAGGCGCTGCTTGTTAATTAAGCAGTTAAGTGGAGCTGAAGCTGGGCCTGGGTTAAACTGGATGTCACTATAGAGGTGAATGGAACACCACACACTTTCTCACTTTTTCAATCCGGCGCCAGTGGATAAAAAGGGCTATGCCAGGTGTAGTACTCTGCCTGAAAGAGATCAATTCTGCCAACAAAAGGTATCATGCTCTGCTGGCACATTGAAGAACAGATGTACTCAGGCAGAAAGTGTACAGTGTATTAATGTGCAGTGTAGCCCAAAGATATTGCTTTTGTTGTGTTGAATTTAACAGTAACACGTGTGTGAGTGAGTGGGGATTATTTATTTTTTTTACTCAGTGAATGTTATTTTTGCACACATGTAGCCTTGTGCACTGGATCAATGTCTACCATAGTGGCCGCTATAATAGAGCAAAAATATAATGCCTGTTTGTTTCTTTCTATTTGTACTAAATATGTTTGTTTTTTTCCCAAGTGCAATATTTAGATGTGTGTGGTCACAAGCATTCCATTATAAAGGCTGTCATGGCTAACTGCAATATTAGTAGATTGTTTTTTTCTCAAGACATAAGTGTCATTTGCAGTAAAGTCTAGGCAACAAATAACATTGGATTTCTTGCTTTACATTTTTTTAGCTGTGAGTTAGGTTCACTTTAACCACTTTTTTTATTTTGCACACAGTGACTGATCATGTAGATCATATTATTTGTTGTTTAATTAGTTAAAACCTGCATTTCCCCCTAGCAGGGATTTTTTTTGCATGTTTCAGGGAGGGGGGGAAAGTTTCACCTTTTTGGGCCCTCACCAGTTTGCATCCCTCTTTTTCTCCTGACCATGTGGCTTGACTATGCAATGACCAGTGCATAGTTTTCCTGTTTAGGTCACCTATAATGTATGCAATGTATATCACAGAGGTTAACTCCCCAGAGAACCGACTATCAATCAATGACAGTGCTTGCTCTGTATGTTTGTTTAATAACAACTCCTCTCCTCCCTTATCCCCCATTCCTCTCCTCCCTTATCACATCCCTCTCTCACAGAGATTTGAGGATCCTGACCCTTCAGTTCTTCCCTCTGTCTCCTCCTCTCCAGAGAAACTTCTCAACTTCACTTCATCTGTTTTCTCCAAATGGCTGGAGCTGGGGTGCTCGACCCCGGTGGACACTTGTCCTTTCCCCACTCTGGCCTCTCCTACTGGGGAGGAAGAAAGGGCAGCTCTGGAAAGTAAAAAAGTGAGGTTATTAACCACACGAGCAGTTCACATGGAGAATGAAGGGGAAATAGGGATGAGGTTACACACACCTCCACCAACCAATAGGAGCCCACCATCCAAAGGTGGGCTCCTATTAGTTCTTTCTGGGTCTTTTTTTTTAAACCTTTATTTAACTAGGCAAGTCAATTAAGAACAAATTCTTACTTACAATGACGGCCTACATTGGAGCCTCCTGTTATGTGGACTGCCTGGATGCTACTGTAGAGCTGTTGCTAAAGTTACTGAAGTGGATCTCTAATGGCGCACACAAAATGGTTTGGAGCACTTGTTGGCTTTTTCTTCTCAATCTGTCCATTCTAGCTGTTCTAATACAGTAAGCTTTGTCAATCAAGTGACTGACATGCACACTTAATTGTTGCACTGAATGTACAACTGCAGTCAAGATTATGTATAGAATAACAACCTTTTAATTTACTGTCTGCACACCAGAGTTCTATTATCGCCATAAGAAACTATTACGTTATACAACATAGCCATATGTATAAAAAGCCATATTCTATGAAAGCTAACTAAACACTAACAAGTGTTTTATATTGAGCAAGATACAGAACATAAATTATTGTCCAATATTTCTGATCAAATTCATATGATGTTTACAATGCAGTGGAATTTGAATATTTGTTTATTTGTTGGTCTTCAATGAATGTTGTTTTTTTCTATGAACTTTTGTACATACTGCATCTTGTAAATAAAAACCATGCAGCCGTTATGAGTTTCTCTGATGTAGTCTTGTGTAGAGATCCCTGAGTGCTGACTGTTACCATCCCCAGTGTGGGGAGTATTTTGCAATTGCTGCAGAGCTGCACTGCTGCCTGATTCTCAACAGCTATCCTTTTTCTTTCTGTCTCCTACAGGAAGACTTCTGTCATAAGTAAGTTGTAGTTCAATATAATATTTATGTCTGCAGCTACTGGGTAGGCCTACAACTGAGCCAAATCACTCATATTAATTACACACATCAACTATATGTACAGTGGGGCAAAAAAGTATTTAGTCAGCCACCAATTGTGCAAGTTCTCCCACTTAAAAAGATGAGAGGCCTGTAATTTTCATCATAGGTACACTTCAACTATGACAGACAAAATGAGAAAAAAAATCCAGAAAATCACATTGTAGGATTTTTAATGAATGTATTTGCAAATGATGGTGGAAAATAAGTATTTGGTCAATAACAAAAGTTTATCTCAATACTTTGTTATATACCCTTTGTTGGCAATGACGAGAGGTCAAACGTTTTCTGTAAGTCTTCACAAGGTTTTCACACGCTGTTGCTGGTATTTTGGCCCATTCCTCCATGCAGATCTCCTCTAGAGCAGTGATGTTTTGGGGCTGTTGCTGGGCAATACGGACTTTCAACTCCCTCCAAAGATTTTCTATGGGGTTGAGATCTGAAGACTGGCTAGGCCACTCCAGGACCTTGAAATGCTTCTTACGAAGCCACTCCTTCGTTTGCCCGGGCGGTGTGTTTGGGATCATTGTCATGCTGAAAGACCCAGCCACGTTTCATCTTCAATGCCCTTGCTGATGGAAGGAGGTTTTCACTCAAAATCTCACGACCCATTCATTCTTTCCTTTACACGGATCAGTCGTCCTGGTTCCTTTGCAGAAAAACAGCCCCAAAGCATGATATTTCCACCCCCATGCTTCACAGTAGGTATGGTGTTCTTTGGATGCAACTCAGCATTCTTTGTCCTCCAAACACGACGAGTTGAGTTTTTACCAAAAAGTTCTATTTTGGTTTCATCTGACCATATGACATTCTCCCAATCTTCTTCTGGATCATCCAAATGCTCTCTAGCAAACTTCAGACGGGCCTGGACATGTACCGGCTTAAGCAGGGGGACACGTCTGGCACTGCAGGATTTGAGTTCCTGGCGGCGTAGTGTGTTACTGATGGTAGGCTTTGTTACTTTGGTCCCAGCTCTCTGCAGGTCATTCACGAAGTCCCCCCGTGTGGTTCTTGGACTTTTACTCACCGTTCTTGTGATCATTTTGACCCCACGGGGTGAGATCTTGTGTGGAGCCCCAGATCGAGGGAGATTATCAGTGGTCTTGTATGTCTTCCATTTCCTAATAATTGCTCCCACAGTTGATTTCCTCAAACCAAGCTGCTTACCTATTGCAGATTCAGTCTTCCCAGCCTGGTGCAGGTCTACAATTTAGTTTCTGGTGTCCTTTGACAGCTCTTTGGTCTTGGCCATAGTGGAGTTTGGAGTGACTGTTTGAGGTTGTGGACAGGTGTCTTTTATACTGATAACAAGTTCAAACAGGTCCATTAATACAGGTAACGAGTGGAGGACCGAGCAGCCTCTTAAAGAAGAAGTTACATGCCTGTGAGAGCCAGAAATCTTGCTTGTTTGTAGGTGACCAAATACATATTTTCCACCATAATTTGCAAATAAATTCATTAAAAATCCTACAAATGTGATTTTCTGGATTTTTTTCCTCATTTTGTCTGTCATAGTTGAAGTGTACCTATGATGAAAATTACAGGCCTCATCTTTTTAAGTGGAGAACTTGCACAATTGGTGGCTGACTAAATACTTGTTTTGCCCCACTGTATGTATGCCAATATATGCACACACACACACAGAACACTTGCAAAATCTTTGATACAAAAAGAAGGGGCCCCTTTTTTCCTGCTGTTTAAGACAACTTCCATTAAACTCAGCCAGGTGCTCTCTTTAATGCACACAAACTTTTAAAAAACAAGGCTCAGAGACCAACAACAATACATCCAAGGCATGTCTCACATCCTTTTGTAAATGGAGAGGTAGCAGAATGAGCATCAGCCTTTCTGAGAAACTATGATAAACCTCTGCAGACACAGTTGAGAGAGTAATGGTGAAGGTGTGAACTCGGCAGTAGAAAGCCTAAACAGTATATTTGACCTTTCAGCTTCCCTATCAAATCTAAAAATGTCAAACAGACAACCTCCTAGAAGTTGAAGTGAAATGTCTACTATTTGCTGATGATCTGGTACCCTTCTGTACCCAGTCAAGGAGGACCTACAGCAGCACCTAGATCTTCTGCACAGATCCTGTCAGACCTGGGCCCTGGCCTCCCGAGTGGCGCAGTGGTCTAAACTGTGCCACTAGAGATCCTGGTTAGAGTCCAAGCTCTGTCGCAGTCGGCCACAACCAGGAGACCCATTGGGCGGCGCACAATTGGCCCAGCGTCGTCCGGGTTAGGGGAAGGTCTGGCCGACAGGGACGTTCTTGTCCCATTGCGCACTACCGACTCCTGTGGCGGGCCGGGCGCAATGCACGCTGACACGGTTGCCAGGTGTTTCCTCCGTCACATTGGTGCGGCTGGCTTCTGGTTTAAGCGGCCCGTTGTGTCAAGAAGCTGGGTTGTGTTTCGGATGACGCACGGCTCTCGACCTTCGCCTCTCCCGATGTGAAAAGACTGTAACTACCAATTGGATACCACGAAATTTGGGAGAAAAGGGGTTAAAAAAAAGAAAGACTTGGGCCTTGACAGTAAATTTCAGTAAAACAAAAATAATGGTGTTTTAAAGTAAGGTCCAGTTGCCAGGACCACAAATACATATTCCATCTAGACACACGAAAGAGCAAACGAAAAACTATACCTACCTCGGCCTAAACATCAGCACCACAGGTAACTTCCACAAAGCTGTGAACGATCTGAGAGACAAGGCAAGAAGGGTCTTCTACGTCATCAAAATAACATACAATTCGACATCCCATTTATGATCAAGCTAAAAATTGTTGAATCGGTTATAGAACCCATTGCCTTTCAATGTTGTGAGGTCGGGGTCTGCTCACCAACCAAGAATTCACAAAATGGGACTTTGCATGCAGAATTCTGCAAAAACATCCTCCATGTACAACGTAAAACACCAAATAATGCATGCAGAGCAGAATTAGGCCGTTACCCGCTAATGATTAAAATCCAGAAAAGAGCTGTTAAATTCTACAACCATCTAAAAGGAAGTGATTCCCAAACCTTCCATAACAAAGCTTTCACCTACATAGAGATTAAGCTAGAGAAGAGACCCCTAAGCAAGCTGGTCCTGGGGCATTGTTCACAAACACATACAGAAAACCACTTGTTCCTTTCCCACTCTGGATTCTCCTGCTTGTGAGTTGAACATTGTGGCTATCCTTTTGTACCTGCATACACCCTGAGTAATTGTCACACCCTGACCTGTTTCACCTGTCTTTGTGCTTGTCTCCACCCCACTCCAGGGGTCGTCCATCTTCCCATTATCTTGTGTGTATTTATCCCTGTATTCTCTGTTTGCCAGTTTGTCTTGTCTTGTCAGGTCTTACCAGCATTCTTTCTCACCTTCCTGTTCCTCTTCCTGTTCCTCGGTTATGACCATTCTGCCTGCCTTGACCCTGAGCCTGCCTAGCGTCCTGTATCTGCCTGACTCTAACCTGAACACAAACTGTGTTTCTAATGAATCATGTGAGAACTGTACTATCCGCCTCCCGTGTCTGCATCTGGGTCATATCCTGAGTCGTGATAGTACAAACTGGCCATGACTGACCTAGCAGACTCCGATCAGCTCCGCAACGCCATCTCCTCCCAGGGAGCCACCATTGGAAGACACAAGGAGTTACTTCAAGGTCTTATGGAAGGATTCTAGACCTTGGCGGAATGCCAGGATTGTGCCTTCAACATATTGCTGGAGCAATTCCGAGGATTGTCTGTGATGCAGCCCGCCACTACAGTAACCCCCCAAACTGTCAATTACCCCACTACCAGTGGCGTTTCTCCCCAATCTACCCTGGCTTCCCAAGAACCTCTCTTACCTCCTCCTGAGCACTATGCTGGAGATCCCGGAGATCCATCTCTCTCCCAGTGTTCTCTCATCTTTGAGCTGTGACCCTCTTCAATTCCCTCAGATCACTCGAGGATAGCGTACGTGATAACGCTGACGTCGACGAGTTCCTTCACGGGTTGTCGGAGGTGATTAAAGACATGCTCTTAGCCCGGGAGCTACCCCCGGACCTCGACTCCCTCATTGCCTTGACCATACGGATCGATGGGTGGTTACAGGAACGTAGGAGGGAGAGGGAGTCAGCTCCCTGTCACTGACGCGCGTCCTTGATTTCTACCTCGCCTCCGAGGAATCACGGAAATCCCAAAACCCACATTTCCAAGTGGATCCGATGTCGGACGAAGTCTCTCGGAGGGCACCGAGGGCTGTCGAGTCGTCTCCTCCAGAGCCCATGCAACTGGGCAGGGCTAGATTGTCTCCTGCTGAGCGCTTACGCAGACTTAACACCCAGAGCTGTCTGTATTGTGGAGCTACGAGACATTTTTTATCTATCTGCCAATTAAAGAACCAGGCTCATCAAGGATGTACTAGTACGAGTACGCTGGTGAGCCATACAGGGAGTTTCCCATCTTCCATTGCTCGTACCCCTCTCCATGCTACCCTGTTGTGGGGTGACCAGTCCAAATCCATCCAGGAGCTCATTGACTCTGGGGCCGACGAGAGTGTCTGAGCTGGGTATCTCCACTCAACCTCTTTCCATTCTGATGGGCGCTCTATTGGCAGAGTAAACCACAGTATGGTTCCTATCCACCAGCGAGTGTCAGGCAACCACAGTAAATCCATGCAGTTTCTGCTCCTGGAGTCTCCTCATGTACCCATTGTTTTTGTGTTTTCATGTTTCCTGAGGCACAATCCCTTTATTGACTGGGCTACAGGGTCCATTAGGGGTTGGAGCCTGCTTTTCCATGTATATTGTTTGAAGTCGGCGCAGCCTGCCCCGGGACATCTCCCTGCTGGCTTGGGAAAAACCTTAGCTCCACAGACTAACCCCTAGAATGAGTAGGGTGGGCTATAACTCCACAGACTGGCCCCTAGAATGAGTAGGGTGGGTAATAGCTCCATAGATCTCTCTGCCATTCCCACGGAGTACCAGGACTTACAGGAGGTTTTCAACACTGCCCAAGCCACATCTCTTCCACCGCATCAACCCTATGACTGTGCTATCAATCTTCTCCCGGGGCACCGCACCGCCTCGAGGGAGACTTTATTCCCTTTAGGGTCTAGAGACCAAGGCGATGGAGGGGTATATTGAGGACTCTCTCACTGCAGGAATATGCGTCCATCTTCCTCCACCGCCGGCGCAGGGTTCTTCTTTATGGAGAAGAAGGACAAGATCTTGTGTCCGAGTATCGACTACCGGGGTCTCAATGACATTATGGTTAAAAACCGTTACCTGCTGCCACTCATCTCCTCAGATTTCGAGCCTCTCCAGGGGGCGATCATCTTCTCCAAGTTGGACCTTCGGAACGCCTACCATCTGGTTCAGCTACGGGAAGGAGATGAGTGGAAGACTGCCTTTAACATGGCATAAGTATACAGTGCCTTGCGAAAGTATTCGGCCCCCTTGAACTTTGCGACCTTTTGCCACATTTCATGCTTCAAACATAAAGATATAAAACTGTGTGAAGAATCAACAACAAGTGGGACACAATCATGAAGTGGAACGACATTTATTGGATATTTCAAACTTTTTTAACAAATCAAAAACTGAAAAATTGGGCGTGCAAAATTATTCAGCCCCCTTAAGTTAATACTTTGTAGCGCCACCTTTTGCTGCGATTACAGCTGTAAGTCGCTTGGGGTATGTCTCTATCAGTTTTGCACATCGAGAGACTGACATTTTTTCCCATTCCTCCTTGCAAAACAGCTCGAGCTCAGTGAGGTTGGATGGAGAGCATTCGTGAACAGCAGTTTTCAGTTCTTTCCACAGATTCTCGATTGGATTCAGGTCGGGACTTTGACTTGGCCATTCTAACACCTGGATATGTTTATTTTTGAATCATTCCATTGTAGATTTTGCTTTATGTTTTGGATCATTGTCTTGTTGGAAGACAAATCTCTGTCCCAGTCTCAGGTCTTTTGCAGACTCCATCAGGTTTTCTTCCAGAATGGTCCTGTATTTGGCTCCATCAATCTTCCCATCAATTTTAACCATCTTCCCTGTCCCTGCTGAAGAAAAGCAGGCCCAAACCATGATGCTGCCACCACCATGTTTGACAGTGGGGATGGTGTGTTCAGCTGTGTTGCTTTTACGCCAAACATAACGTTTTGCATTGTTGCCAAAAAGTTCAATTTTGGTTTCATCTGACCAGAGCACCTTCTTCCACATGATTGGTGTCTCTCCCAGGTGGCTTGTGGCAAACTTTAAACAACACTTTTTATGGATATCTTTAAGAAATGGCTTTCTTCTTGCCACTCTTCCATAAAGGCCAGATTTGTGCAATATACGACTGATAGTTGTCCTATGGACAGAGTCTCCCACCTCAGCTGTAGATCTCTGCAGTTCATCCAGAGTGATCATGGGCCTCTTGGCTGCATCTCTGATCAGTCTTCTCCTTGTATGAGCTGAAAGTTTAGAGGGACGGCCAGGTCTTGGTAGATTTGCAGTGGTCTGATACTCCTTCTATTTCAATATTATCGCTTGCACAGTGCTCCTTTGGATGTTTAAAGCTTAGGAAATCTTTTTGTATCCAAATCCGGCTTTAAACTTCTTCACAACAGTATCTCGGACCTGCCTGGTGTGTTCCTTGTTCTTCATGATGCTCTCTGCACTTTTAACGGACCTCTGAGACTATCACAGTGCAGGTGCATTTATATGGAGACTTGATTACACACAGGTGGATTGTATTTATCATCATTAGTCATTTAGGTCAACATTGGATCATTTAGAGATCCTCACTGAACTTCTGGAGAGAGTTTGCTGCACTGAAAGTAAAGGGGCTGAATAATTTTGCACGCCTAATTTTTCAGTTTTTGATTTGTTAAAAAAGTTTGAAATATCCAATAAATGTCGTTCCACTTCATAATTGTGTCCCACTTGTTGTTGATTCTTCACAAAAAAATACAGTTTTATATCTTTATGTTTGAAGCCTGAAATGTGGCAAAAGGTCGCAAAGTTCAAGGGGGCCGAATACTTTCGCAAGGCACTGTAAGTACCTGGTGATGCCATTTGGACTGACCAACTGTCACGCAGTGTTCCAGACCCTGGTCCGTGATGTGCATCCGAGACATGTTGCGAACCGATTTTTGTTTGTCTACCTCGACGACATCCTAATTTATTCCCGGTCAGCTCAAGAACACGTCCTCCATGTCCGACAGGTCCTCCAGCGTGTCCTGGAGAACCAGCTTTTCGTGAAGGCGGAGAAATGTGAGTTCCATCGCTCCACCATCTCCTTCCTAGGATACATCATCACTGCAGGGAATATTCAGATGGACCCTGACAAGGTGAGAGCGGTGGAAGATTGGCCTCAACCCACATCCAGAGTGCAGCCGCAACATTGACATAACGCTGATAGGCTTGACGAGACAAGATGAACTGGCAACAACAGACAAACAGAGAATACATGTATAAATGCACCGGGAAGATGGGTGACACCCAGAGGGGGGCACAAAGACACGTGAAACAGATCAGGGTGTGACAGTGTCATTCTCTGCTCAGCTTCCTGACTGATTCCTGTGAGTAACACACTGACTGAACAGTTGCAGCTGCAGAGCTGAAGAAATAGGCTGTTGGTAAAGCACTTTGGATGGAATGTAGCTTCACAACTCAATTATAGGGGCTCTTCTCACACAAACACAAATCGCTCATGCCCATGCATGCACGCACCCTGACCCACCCAGACATGCACATGCACATACACACTTTAGACAGAACACTTGCAAAATATTTGATACAAAAAGAAGGAGCCCCTTTTTTCCTGCTTAAAGCAGAACTTCCATTAAACTCAGCCAGGCGCTTTCTTTGCACAAAAACTTTAAAAAGCAAGGCTCAGAGACGGACAACAATACCCCCAATGCATGGCTTACTTCCTTTTGTAAATGTAGAGGCAGCAGAATGAGCATCAGCCTTTCTGAGAAACTATGATAAACCTCTGCAGACACAGTTCAGAGAGAGAGAGAGACACAGTTGAGAGAGCGAGAGAGACAGAGAGAGAGAGAGGATGTTGCACAACATCAAAACAGACAGTGAGAGTCGAACAAACAGATGCACACAGATAATGTTTGCTGTCCTATCATGAGGAGAGGACAACCACAGAGAGGACAGAGAGAGAGTTTTCAGTTTTTCTTTCTGTTTTAATTAACTGTTTCATAGCCCCGGGTGTTGGGAAATAACATAAGACAGCAAAAATACACATTTACGAAAAATAAGGTCTGTGGTAAATACAGGCTTAGGAGATTTGATACGTTTTGTTCTATGAGGTAATCTTCATCAGCTAACGGCACTTTTTGTGAATTTTGAAGCATTTATGTGATCAAAAATGCACTTCAAGCACATAAAAGACTTCATAATTCATAAAGGTCGTGTTAACTGACTGATATCTCATAGAACAAAAAGTATAAGATCTCTGATCTTCAAAGCTTGTGTTAACCTTATTTTCGGCATTTATTACAAAACCTTATCCTTTCCCCATTCATTTTCCCAATAGAAATGGCTCAAGGAACCTGAGGTAACTCATTTCTGTTTTTGAGGATTACAAGCTGGCGAGCTCTATGGCGCTTCCTGTGTTAAATTAATACAACCTTTTGGCCACTAGAAGCCTCAATCATTCTCCATGGTAAATACCCATCACCATTACACCAGAAGTAAACATGATGATACGTAGTATAGTATTGATATTGCATGACTGAAATTGCAATAATAATGCTCAGGCTCAGCAATGCAAGTGGCTGGAGTTTGGACAGTAGGCTCAGTGGCAATTTTAGTATGTAAATCTTGGTGGGGCAAACTCCCCAAAAATGTTTTTGATGCATGCCAGCAAAGCCACAACACAAGAAAACACTAACAATACATTCATTCCACTATAATGGTAACAAACGGTGCCACAAAAACTGTTAGGGCCTACATAAAGCTGTCCCAATAGCAGAGCCTTCCTTTCAGCACCATGGAGTGAATCCTTACGACCGTAACACCTGGCTATCAGCTGTGCCTTGTCTGGCAGCGAAGAAGTTAATTCAGCCTAATTTACTGCCTTTAAAAAAAACATAGCTGATATGGCTGACTTGTTTATACAAATATGGTTTCTACTGACAATTGAGATGTACAAACTATGGCATAAGGGAACGATAAGCGGATAAGAGGCTATCGTAATTTCGATTAAGACATTAATGAGTGAGCTAAGATGGATGGCATCAATATAACTATTTGTTCAGCAATTTTGAAATGAAGAGCCAAAGAATTCAGAACATGGGCCGTTCTTACAGTATTTTCCCTGTACACCAAGTCAGAACCGTAAGATACAGTGCCTTGCGAAAGTATTCGGCCCCCTTGAACTTTGCGACCTTTTGCCACATTTCAGGCTTCAAACATAAAGATATAAAACTGTATTTTTTTGTGAAGAATCAAAAACAAGTGGGACACAATCATGAAGTGGAACAACATTTATTGGATATTTCAAACTTTTTTAACAAATCAAAAACTGAAAAATTGGGCGTGCAAAATTATTCAGCCCCTGTTCAGTTCAGTGAGGATCTCTGAATGATCCAATGTTGACCTAAATGACTAATGATGATAAATACAATCCACCTGTGTGTAATCAAGTCTCCGTATAAATGCACCTGCACTGTGATAGTCTCAGAGGTCCGTCTAAAGCGCAGAGAGCATCATGAAGAACAAGGAACACACCAGGCAAGTCCGAGATACTGTTGTGAAGAAGTTTAAAGCCGGATTTGGATACAAAAAGATTTCCCAAGCTTTAAACATCCCAAGGAGCACTGTGCAAGCGATAATATTGAAATAGAAGGAGTATCAGACCACTGCAAATCTACCAAGACCTGGCCGTCCCTCTAAACTTTCAGCTCATACAAGGAGAAGACTGATCAGAGATGCAGCCAAGAGGCCCACGATCACTCTGGATGAACTGCAGAGATCTACAGCTGAGGTGGGAGACTCTGTCCATAGGACAACAATCAGTCGTATATTGCACAAATCTGGCCTTTATGGAAGAGTGGCAAGAAGAAAGCCATTTCTTAAAGATATCCATAAAAAGTGTCGGTTAAAGTTTGCCACAAGCCACCTGGGAGACACACCAAACATGTGGAAGAAGGTGCTCTGGTCAAATGAAACCAAAATTGAACTTTTTGGCAACAATGCAAACCGTTATGTTTGGCGTAAAAGCAACACAGCTGAACACACCATCCCCACTGTCAAACATGGTGGTGGCAGCATCATGGTTTGGGCCTGCTTTTCTTCAGCAGGGACAGGGAAGATGGTTAAAATTGATGGGAAGATGGATGGAGCCAAATACAGGACCATTCTGGAAGAAAACCTGATGGAGTCTGCAAAAGACCTGAGACTGGGACGGAGATTTGTCTTCCAACAAGACAATGATCCAAAACATAAAGCAAAATCTACAATGGAATGGTTCAAAAATAAACATATCCAGGTGTTAGAATGCCATTTGCCGTCTTATCGGCTGCTATCTGAATAGACAATCGGACAATTTTTATTTTATTTTTATTTATTTATTTATTTTTCTTCTTGGGCCTCTATAACTATATCTATTGTTTTTATTTTTGTTGTTGTTGTGTGATTTGGATTAATCCCCTCTACCACACGGAAACCCACTAATCTACTGACGGAACGCAAGAGTTGGCTAATAACAGACCTCCATCCTATGCTAGCTTGCTACCGATTTAGCTGTCTAAATCGCCGTGACCCCCAACCAACCTCTCCACTCACTGGACCCTTTTGATCACTCGACTGAGCATGCCTCTCCTTAATGTCAATATGCCTTGTCCATTGCTGTTCTGGTTAGTGTTTATTGGCTTATTTCACTGTAGAGCCTCTAGTCCTGCTCATTATACCTTATCCAACCTATTAGTTCCACCACCCACACATGCAATGACATCTCCTGGTTTCAATGATGTTTCTAGAGACAATATCTCTCTCTTCATCACTCAATACCTAGGTTTACCTCCACTGTATTCACATCCTACCTTACCTTTGTCTGTACATTATACCTTGATGCTATTTTATCGCCCCCAGAAACCTCCTTTTACTCTCTGTTCCAGACGTTCTAAACGACCAATTCTTATTGCTTTTAGCCGCACCCTTATTCTACTCCTACTCTGTTCATCTGTCGATGTAGAGGTGAATCCAGGCCCTGCAGTGCCTAGCTCCACTCCTATTCCCCAGGCGCTCTCTTTTGACGACTTCTGTAACCGTAATAGCCTTGGTTTCATGCATGTTAACATTAGAAGCCTCCTCCCTAAGTTTGTTCTATTCACTGCTTTAGCACACTCTGCCAACCCGGATGTTCTAGCTGTGTCTGAATCCTGGCTTAGGAAGACCACCAAAAATTCAGACATTTTAATTCCAAACTACAACATTTTCAGACAAGATAGAACTGCCAAAGGGGGCGGTGTTGCAATCTACTGCAAAGATAGCCTGCAGAGTTCTGTCCTACTATCCAGGTCTGTACCCAAACAATTTGAACTTCTACTTTTAAAAATCCACCTCTCTAAAAACAAGTCTCTCACCGTTGTCGCCTGCTATAGACCACCCTCTGCCCCCAGCTGTGCTCTGGACACCATATGTGAACTGATTGCCCCCCATCTATCTTCATAGCTTGTGCTGCTAGGCGACCTAAACTGGAACATGCTTAACACCCCAGCCATCCTACAATCTAAACTTGATGCCCTCAACCTCACACAAATGATCAATGAACCTACCAGGTACCTCCCCAAAGCCTTAAACGCGGGCACCCTCATAGATATCATCCTAACCAACTTACCCTCTAAATACACCTCTGCTGTTTTCAACCAAGATCTCAGCGATCACTGCCTCATTGCCTGCATCCGTAATGGGTCAGCGGTCAAACGACCTCCACTCATCACTGTAAAACGCTCCCTGAAACACTTCAGCGAGCAGGCCTTTCTAATCGACCTGGCCGGGGTATCCTGGAAGGATATTGATCTCATCCCGTTAGTAGAGGATGCCTGGATATTTTTTTTAAATGCCTTCCTAACCATCTTAAATAAACATGCCCCATTCAAGAAATGTAGAACCAGGAACAGATATAGCCCTTGGTTCTCCCCAGACCTGACTGCCCTTAACCAACACAAAAACATGCTATGGCGTTCTGCATTAGCATCGAACAGCCCCCGTGATATGCACCTGTTCAGGGAAGCTAGAAACCATTATACACAGGCAGTTAGAAAAGCCAAGGCTAGCCTTTTCAAGCAGAAATTTGCTTCCTGCAACACTAACTCAAAAAAGTTCTGGGACACTGTAAAGTCCATGGAGAATAAGAACACCTCCTCCCAGCTGCCCACTGCACTGAAGATAGGAAACACTGTCACCACTGATAAATCCACCATAATTGAGAATTTCAATAAGCATTTTTCTACGGCTGGCCATGCTTTCCACCTGGCTACTCCTACCCCGGTCAACAGCACTGCACCCCCCACAACAACTCGCCCAAGCCTTCCCCATTTCTCCTTCTCCCAAATCTGCTCAGCTGATGTTCTGAATGAGCTGGAAAATCTGGACCCCTACAAATCAGCCGGGCTAGACAATCTGGACCCTTTCTTTCTAAAATTATCTGCCAAAATTGTTGCCACCCCTATTACTAGCCTGTTCAACCTCTCTTTCGTGTCGTCTGAGATTCCCAAAGATTGGAAAGCAGCTGCGGTCATCCCCCTCTTCAAAGGGGGTGACACTCTTGACCCAAACTGCTACAGACCTATATCTATCCTACCATGCCTTTCTAAGGTCTTCGAAAGCCAAGTCAACAAACAGATTACCGACCATTTCGAATCTCACCATACCTTCTCTGCTATGCAATCTGGTTTCAGAGCTGGTCATGGGTGCACCTCAGCCACGCTCAAGGTCCTAAATTATATCTTAACCGCCATCGATAAGAAACATTACTGTGCAGCCGTATTCATTGATCTGGCCAAGGCTTTCGACTCTGTCAATCACCACATCCTCATCGGCAGACTCGACAGCCTTGGTTTCTCAAATGATTGCCTCGCCTGGTTCACTAACTACTTCTCTGATAGAGTTCAGTGTGTCAAATCGGAGGGTCTGCTGTCCGGACCTCTGGCAGTCTCTATGGGGGTGCCACAGGGTTCAATTCTTGGACCGACTCTCTTCTCTGTATACATCAATGAGGTCGCTCTTGCTGCTGGTGAGTCTCTGATCCACCTCTACGCAGACGACACCATTCTGTATACTTCTGGCCCTTCTTTGGACACTGTGTTAACAACCCTCCAGGCAAGCTTCAATGCCATACAACTCTCCTTCCGTGGCCTCCAATTGCTCTTAAATACAAGTAAAACTAAATACATGCTCTTCAACCGATCGCTACCTGTACCTACCCGCCTGTCCAACATTACTACTCTGGACGGCTCTGACTTAGAATACGTGGACAACTACAAATACTTAGGTGTCTGGTTAGACTGTAAACTCTCCTTCCAGACCCATATCAAACATCTCCAATCCAAAGTTAAATCTAGAATTGGCTTCCTATTTTGCAACAAAGCATCCTTCACTCATGCTACCAAACATACCCTTGTAAAACTGACCATCCTACCAATCCTCGACTTTGGCGATGTCATTTACAAAATAGCCTCCAATACCCTACTCAACAAATTGGATGCAGTCTATCACAGTGCAATCCGTTTTGTCACCAAAGCCCCATATACTACCCACCATTGCGACCTGTACGCTCTCGTTGGCTGGCCCTCGCTTCATACTCGTCGCCAAACCCACTGGCTCCATGTCATCTACAGCTCACAGATTACTGCACCTGTACATAGCCCACCTATAATTTAGCCCAAACAACTACCTCTTTCCCTACTGTATTTAATTTATTTATTTATTTTGCTCCTTTGCACCCCATTATTTTTATTTCTACTTTGCACATTCTCCCATTGCAAATCTACCATTCCAGTGTTTTACTTGCTATATTGTATTTACTTTGCCACCATGGCCTTTTTGCCTTTACCTCCCTTATCTCACCTCATTTGCTCACATTGTATATAGACTTGTTTATACTGTATTATTGACTGTATGTTTGTTTTACTCCATGTGAAACTCTGTGTCGTTGTATCTGTCGAACTGCTTTGCTTTATCTTGGCCAGGTCGCAATTGTAAATGAGAACTTGTTCTCAACTTGCCTACCTGGTTAAATAAAGGTGAAATTAAAAATTAAAAAAATGGCCAAGTCAAAGTCCAGACCTGAATCCAATCGAGAATCTGTGGAAAGAACTGAAAACTGCTGTTCACAAATGCTCTCCATCCAACCTCACTGAGCTCGAGCTGTTTTGCAAGGAGGAATGGGAAAAAATGTCAGTCTCTCGATGTGCAAAACTGATAGAGACATACCCCAAGCGACTTACTGCTGTAATCTCAGCAAAAGGTGGCGCTACAAAGTATTAACTTAAGGGGGCTGAATAATTTTGCACGCCCAATTTTTCAGTTTTTGATTTGTTAAAAAAGTTTGAAATATCCAAAAAATGTCGTTCCACTTCATGATTGTGTCCCACTTGTTGTTGATTCTTCACAAAAAATACAGTTTTATATCTTTATGTTTGAAGCCTGAAATGAGGCAAAAGGTCGCAAAGTTCAAGGGGGCCAAATACTTTCGCAAGGCACTGTAAATAAAGGGGGCATACTGTATAAGCAGACAATGAAAGCTCTTAAAATATTAAACGATTACATCTGTCTAAAACAGGCTATACACTACATGTGCACCACCAAGTCAGAACAGTAGGCTAAGTTATGAGGTGGAAAGGGACCAAGTTATTAGTGTGAAGCACATGGGCTGCTAACAGCTTACTACACAACATACACTTAATATTACTTTCTTAGCTACAGTATACATATGTCCCTGTCATATTACAGCATTTATGCAGCAGCATAAAATACATTTTTGGACTCACTATTATGCTGTGCTCACTTGAACAGGAAGGTGGCACGGGGGTCCTTCTTGTGGGCAAATCTTGTCTGGCATTCTCTGGATTTATGGTTCTTTCAAGACAACTGGGAACTCAGAAAAAAACATGGTTGAATCAGGACGTCAGTGATCTTCAGGTCGGAGCTCCCGACTTGGAATTGCGAGTTGGATGACCGTTCAAAACGTATTTTCCCAGTTGGAGCTTGTTTTTTCCCCCCAGAGTTCCCAGTTGACTTGAACTCACTAAAGTCTGAGATTTCCCAGTTCCGAGTTTCCAGTTGTTTTGAACACGGCAGAAGTCATTCTGGATTGACAGCATGGACAATGTTTTCAGCCTTTTCTGGCCTATTGTGTTGCGTGTGAATGTTTATCCATTTAAGTTTGGAAAAGAGACTCTTAAACCCAGACTTGGACTACACACCCTCTCCAACAAATAGAAGGCTAGTGATTGCTTTGCAACACTTGCAGTTAGCCACTGATTCCTTCCAAACCACTCATTGTTGAATTTGCGATTTCCAACTTTCTGTGTAATGTTTATGTCCAATGGCCGATGAGCACTGATACGTTTTTTCTATAATTTCTCTTCATATGACAAGAATTGAAAAGGATTTGCCAGTAGATTGTCGACTTAATTCATGATGATGACTGCTTGTCTAACTTGCTAGCTAAGATTTTTTTAACGTATGATGTTGATTTTTAAAGTATGATCAGTCCAATTAAAGCTGCGGTAGATATAACGTGATTTGACGTCATTTTATCTGTGGCCAAGGACCTTGAGCCTTCTTGGATGGGCACTTCTTTTATGTAAATTTATGGCACCACCCAAGGGGCTTGAACTTTCTAGCTCTACCTGTAGCTTTTGTGGTGATGTAATTTCCCTATGAGTGACAGAACACTGAGCAAATCATGGCACAACTAGAGAAGATTACCAACTCCTACGCTCTGGCTGCCCCTCCACCACACAAAGCACTAAGCTATGCTGAAACACCTGCATTTCTGATCTGCCTTACTCAAGAAAGCAAAAAAGAGACCATGTTTGTATTATTTTTTACACTGTTTGCAAACTGATATGTGACACGTAGTAATGACAAAATAACATACGAAACAGGGGAACAAATATTTCAGCTAAACAGGTGGGGCTCAAAAACCCACCTGCCTTGAATGTTCGCTTTACATTTTGTAATACTTTTTGTTTATCCATAAGATTACAGTAATTCCTTCCTTGGTTAGATGCTTTTAGAATTAGTGGACTTTACTGGCAGTAGCAAGGGTCAGGAAAAATTCCAGGCTGTCTGCCAATGAGGTCAGGAATAGAGGGGGCTCATCAGCTGAATTATCGCAAATGAGCGAGCGAGAGACAAACCACGTGATCAATCCACCGGAAGTAAGCAAAGCCTGGCCCCTCTCAAAATGTCGGCGCCCGGAGAAGACACGCTTCCGAACGAAGATGGAGAGATAGAAGAAATGGAAGGGGGTGGCAGCGACGAAGACGAAATGGAAGAAGAGGGAAAGGATGGAGAACAGGAAACTCAAGTTTATGTCCCCGGAAAACAGCCTCTCCAACCCGGAGAGGAGCTCGAGATGGACCGGTCGGCTTACCGCATGTACCACGAGTGTCAGACAGGTTGGTCCAACAGTTAACTAGCTAATAGTTATTTTATTGCCCATCAAACAAATTAATTAGAATGTTTTAAACTTACAATGTCACGAACTGTTATTTCAAATGTATTGGATAGCTTGTTTGCTAACGTTATAGCATTAGTTTGTAATTCACCAAAGATTGATCTAGATGGGCACTTGCTGATTGTTTTGCTTTGTCACCATATACCCCCCGCCCCAGGTGCTCCTTGCCTGAGCTTCGACGTGTTGAGAGATGCGAATGGAGACGGCAGGGAACAGTATCCCCTCTCTATGCTGCTCTGTGCAGGCACACAGGCTGACGCTGCCCTCAGCAACAGGTAGCTGTCACACCCACCGATCCATAACAATGACACTCAGCATACACTCAGATTGCCTTCCTATTGTGAGGCTGATGTGAAGGGATCCCCAAATACTTACATTGAATATACTTTTTGCACACCCCGCTATTGGTAGTCCTTCATTGCCCAGGCCTCATTGACTTATCCTACCATAACTTTTCTCCTCCTTCTACTAAGACTGCTTCTCATACGCATGCACAACCTCCACGGTACTACAGAGAAAGTGAAGGAGGGGGACGAGAGCAGTGATGGAGAGAGTGATGAAGAGGATGATGATGAAGATAAGAAGCCACAGATGGAGTTGGCCATGATGCCTCACTACGGAGGGATCAACAGAGTCCGAGTGAGTTTAACTGTTCTCATTGTCTGAGAGTATCTGAATATCTCTTGCACCCTCAGTTTGTTCTTCTGTACATGCGCCCTGATTGGACTGTGTGTGATGTGAGGCAGCAGTGGTTTGAAAGGCTCAACATTAACGCTGTCTATTTTCCCACCAGGTGACCCATCGTGGAGATCAGTCATTGGCTGCTGTCTGGTCAGAGAAAGGTCAGGTGGAGATATTTGACCTCCGATCCCAGGTGGAAGCCGTCCACAGTTCAGCTGCCATGTCAACCTTTGTTAAACAGCAGAAGGAAGCCACGCCCCTCTTCAGTTTCTCGGGTCACATGAGTGAGGGCTTTGCCATTGATTGGTCGCCCAAAGTACCCGGTGAGTCGGTCCATTGCCACGTCTGATGTTTTGGTACGTCTAAAGCAGAGTGCATATTCCTCACCATCCGCTGTGTAGATACTGTTCTATGTATAAGGGGACGTCTACTATGTTGGCTTCCATCCGAAATTAATGAGAATGACTGGCTCAATCTAATTACCTTGATGATAAATGGTTCTGGGAAACTGTCCCTAAATAAATGTGAATACAAGAGTAGAATAATAAGCTCATTTATTAGTATGTTTTGTCTAAAAGGTCGGCTGGTCAGTGGCGACTGCAAAAATAACATCCATGTGTGGGAACCACAGGAGGGAGGGACCTCCTGGCAGATCGACCAACGGCCTTTCAGTTCTCACACCAAGTCCGTGGAGGACCTGCAGTGGTCACCCACAGAAGCCACGGTATGATGGGAGAAGCAGTGGGATGTTAGGCTGAGTGACAATATCAGTCACTTTTTTAATGTCAGAAGAAGCAGACATGAAATGAGGTCAGTTGCAGAATTATAGCTAGAACTGCAACTTTCTTTCTCGTTGTCCTCTTTTTCTCCCTCCTCCCTCTCTTTCATCCTACCCCCAAGGTTTTTGCGTCCTGCTCTGTGGATCAGTCCATCCGGGTCTGGGACACCAGAGCCCCGCCCAACTCCATGCTCTGTGCCAAGGAGGCACACTCCTCAGACGTCAACGTCATCAGTTGGAACAGGACTGAACCATTCCTCCTGTCTGGCGGGGATGACGGACTTCTGAAAGTTTGGGACTTGAGGCAGTTCCAGGTAAGAACTGCAGTGGGGTTAATTTGCCCCTAGACCTAGACTTAGACATTAGTCTAAGGTTGGGATTTAGGGAGAGTCAGCTGATCCTACGGTACCAACCAGGGCAAGTTTATTTTGGGAAACTGAAGGCTAAGTTTATCGTTAGAACCTTCGTAGGAGTATCATTACATCTCAGAGCTGTTTCCCAAAACCATCATTGCTAAAGTTGCACTTGAAAACATTTGTTATTTAGCATTTAAAGGCAGAGACCGTACAGGTGCATTAAAGCTGGGACTGAGAGACTGTAAAATAGCTGCTTTCTCTAGGCCATCAGACTGTTTAAATAGTCACCATTAGGGTTGCACATTTTAGGGAATATTCAGAGGTGAACATTTTCCGTGGGAATTAACAGAAATTAATATTAATACCATTTAAATGTAGATGTTTCTTTGCTTTGGATATACACTACCGTTCAAAAGTTTGGATTCACTTAGAAATTTCCTTGTTGATGCTGGCCTTCTAGGCAGAGTTGCAAATAAAAATCCATATCTCAGACTGGCCAATAAAAATAAAATATTAAGATGGGCAAAAGAACACAGACACTGGACAGAGGAACTTAGCATCCCCGAGTTGCCTCTTCACTGAAGCTGACAATTGGCGTCAGTACGCCTATGTAGATATTCCATTTACAACATTAACATTGTCTACACTGTATTTCTGATCAATTTAATATTATTTTAATGGACAAAAATATTGCTTTTCTTTAAAAAAAACAAGGACATTTCTAAGTGACCCCAAACTTTTGAACAGTAGTGTATTTTCCATATATGGAGACAGAAACATATTCCTTTTACCTTATCATAAGTAGACAGAATTGCAAATTATTAAATACTTCCAATAGACATTTTTAAAATGATTTAGTTGTGAATTGAACTTTTTAATTAAATGAGTTCACTGAACAACAAAAGAAAAGGAATATTTAATGGTCCCCAATGATCCATTGTAACCAAAAATGTTTTCAACATACATCTGTAAAATGATATTCTAGAAACAAAATATTTGGTTGTCTTCCGCTCAGGCTTCCATCTCTTCTCCCTGAATCTCATCAATGTTCACCTCTTGAACATCAGACTCTGAGGCCTCATCTTCACTATCACTTTCCAACCTTGTTGAGGATGGCTCGTTGTCAGGCTCAAAAAGCCTCAGATTTGCCTGTTTTTCAATTTTTCAACCCTTGTATTGGTCAGCCTATTGCGTGCTTTGGTGTGTGTGTTCCCAAACAAGGACCAGTTGTGCTCTGAGGTGGCTGATGTTGGTGGGATTTGGAGTATGATGGAGGCAACAGGGGAAAGAGCCTCAGATCCACAAAGTCCCTTCCACCACGTGGCTGATGAGATATGTTGGCACAACTGCCATATTGCATCTCCATCCCAAAGCCCTTGCATGGAAGTGTACTTCGCCAGACTGCCAAGAATCTTGCCCTCATCCAAGCCAAGGTGGCGAGACACGGTAGTGATGACACCATAGGCCTTGTTGATCTCTGCACCAGACAAGATGCTCTTGCCAGTGTACTTGGGGTCCAACATGTACGCTGAGGCGAGTATGGGCTTCAGGCAGATGTCATCACGCTTTTTGATGTATTTCAGAACTGCAGTTTCCTCTGCTTGGAGAAACAGTGAAGCTTACATCTGCAAGCAGTCTGAACATCAGACAGGATGGCATTGTCTCCCTGAATCCGTGCAATGGCTTCTGCTATAGGTTTCAGGAGTTTCAAGCTGTTACCACCCTCTCCCAAAATACATAATCCAGCAGGATCCTCTTGATGGGGCTTGTCCATATCGGCAGGCTGTGATATGGCCATTTCTTGGAGAGACTCCTTCACCTCCAGGAGACTGTCAAACATGATGACAACACCACCCCAACGGGTGTTGCTGGGCAGCTTCAATGTGGTGCCCTTATTCTTATCACATTGCTTGGTGAGGTAGATTTCTGCTAAAACTTGATGACCCTTCACATACCTAACCATTTCCTTGGCTCTCTTGTAGAGCGTATCTATTGTTTTCAGTGCCATGGTGTCATTGAGGAGAAGATTCAATGCATGAGCAGCACAACCAATGGGTGTGATGTGAGGTTAGGACTCCTCCACTTTAGACCAAGCAGCCTTCGTGTTCACAGCATTGTTTGTCACCAGTGCAAATACCTTCTGTGGTCCAAGGTCATTGACTGACTGACTTCAGCTCATCTGCAATGTAGAGACCGGTGTGTCTATTGACCCGTTTCTGTGCTCTTTTAGAATACTGATTGAGGGGTGGAGATGATGTAGTTAATTATTCCTTGCCCACGAACATCAAATCAAATTTTATTTGTCACATACACATGGTTAGCAGATGTTAATGCGAGTGTAGCGAAATGCTTGTGCTTCTAGTTCCGACAATGCAGTAATAACCAACGAGTAATCTAGCTAACAATTCCAAAACTACTACCTTATACACACAAGTGTGAAGGGATAAAGAATATGTACATAAAGATATATGAATGAGTGATGGTACAGAGCGGCATAGGCAAGATGCAGTAGATGGTATCGTGTACAGTATATACATATGAGATGAGTAAGTAAACAAAGTGGCATAGTTTAAAGTGGCTAGCCGGGGCGGCAGGGTAGCCTAGTGGTTAGCGCGTTGGACTAGTAACCGGAAGGTTGCAAGTTCAAATCCCTGAGCTGACAAGGTACAAATCTGTCGTTCTGCCCCTGAACATGCAGTTAACCTACTGTTCCTAGGCTGTCATTGAAAATAAGAATTTGTTCTTAACGGACTTGCCTAGTTAAATAAAGGTAAAATAAAAAAATAAATACATGTATTACATAAAGATGCAGTAGATGATATAGAGTACAGTATATACGTATGTATACATATGAGATCAATAATGTGGGGTATGTAAACATTATATTAAGTAGCATTGTTTAAAGTGGCTAGGGATATATTTTACATCAATTCCCATTATTAAGGTGGCTGGAGTTGAGTCCGTGTGTTTGCAGCAGCCACTCAATGTTAGTGGTGGCTGTTTAACAGTCTGATGGCCTTGAGATAGAAGCTGTTTTTCAGTCTCTCGGTCCCAGCTTTGATGCACCTGTACTAGCCTCGCCTTCTGGATGATGGTGGGGTGAACAGGCAGTGGCTCGGGTGGTTTTTGTCCTTGATGATCTTTATGGCCTTCCTGTGACATCGGGTGGTGTAGGTGTCCTGGAGGGCAGGTAGTTTGCCCCCGGTGATGCGTTGTGCAGACCTCACTACCCTCTGGAGAGCCTTACGGTTGTGGGCGGAGCAGTTGTCGTACGAGGCGGTGATACAGCCCGACAGGATGCTCTCGATTGTGCATCTGTAGAAGTATGTGAGTGCTTTTGGTGACAGGCCGAATTTCTTCAGCCTCCTGAGGTTGAAGAGGCGCTGTTGCGCCTTCTTCACGATGCTGTCTGTGTGGGTGGACCAATTCAGTTTGTCTGTGATGTGTACGCCGAGGAACTTAAAACTTACTACCCTCTCCACTACTGTTCCATCGATGTGGATAGGGGGGTGTTCCCTCTGCTGTTTCCTGAGGTCCACAATCATCTCCTTAGTTTTGTTGACGTTGAGTGTGAGGTTATTTTCCTGACACCACACTCCGAGGGCCCTCACCTCCTCCCTGTAGGCCGTCTCGTCGTTATTGGTAATCAAGCCTACCGCTGTTGTGTCGTCCGCAAACTTGATGATTGAGTTGGAGGCGTGCGTGGCCACGCAGTCGTGGGTGAACAGGGAGTACAGGAGAGGGCTCAGAACGCACCCTTGTGGGGCCCCAGTGTTGAGGATCAGCGGGGTGGAGATGTTGTTACCTACCCTCACCACCTGGGGGCAGCCCGTCAGGAAGTCCAGTACCCAGTTGCACAGGGCGGGGTCGAGACCCAGGGTCTCGAGCTTGATGACGAGTTTGGAGGGTACTATGGTGTTAAATGCCGAGCTGTAGTCGATGAACAGCATTCTCACATATGTATTCCTCTTGTCCAGATGGGTTAGGGCAGTGTGCAGTGTGGTTGAGATTGCATTGTCTGTGGACCTATTTGGGCGGTAAGCAAATTGGAGTGGGTCTAGGGTGTCAGGTAGGGTGGAGGTGATATGGTCCTTGACTAGTCTCTCAAAGCACTTCATGATGACGGAAGTGAGTGCTACGGGGCGGTAGTCGTTTAGCTCAGTTACCTTAGCTTTCTTGGGAACAGGAACAATGGTGGCCCTCTTGAAGCATGTGGGAACAGCAGACTGGGATAGGAATCGATTGAATATGTCTGTAAACACACCAGCCAGCTGGTCTGCGCATGCTCTGAGGGCGCGGCTGGGGATGCCGTCTGGGCCTGCAGCCTTGCGAGGGTTAACACGTTTAAATGTTTTACTCACCTCGGCTGCAGTGAAGGAGAGTCCGCATGTTTTGGTTGCGGGCCATGTCAGTGGCACTGTATTGTCCTCAAAGCGGGCAAAAAAGTGATTTAGTCTGCCTGGGAGCAAGGCATCCTGGTCCGTGACTGGGCTGGTTTTCTTTTTGTAATCCGTGATTGACTGTAGACCCTGCCACATACCTCTTGTGTCTGAGCCGTTGAATTGCGATTCTACTTTGTCTCTATACTGACGCTTAGCTTGTTTGATTGCCTTGCGGAGGGAATAGCTACACTGTTTGTATTCGGTCATTCCCTTGGTAGATAATGCGGTCGACATTTGATTGTGAGGAATTCTAAATCAGGTGAACAGAAGGACTTGAGTTCCTCTATGTTGTTGTGACCACACCACGTCTCGTTAACCATAAAGCTTACGCCCCAGCCCCTCTTCTTACCAGAAAGATGTTTGTTTCTGTCGGAGCGATGTGTGGAGAAACCAGCTGGCTGCACCGACTCCGATAGCGTCTCTCGAGTGAGCCATGTTTCCGTGAAGCAAAGAACGTTACAGTCCCTGATGTCCCTCTGGAATGCTACCCTTGCTCAGATTTCATAAACCTTGTTGTCAAGAGACTGGACATTGGCGAGTAGTATGCTAGGGAGTGGCGCGCGATGTGCCCGTCTCCGGAGCCTGACCAGAAGACCGCTTCGTTTGCCTCTTTTACGACGTCGTTGTTTTGGGTCACAGGCTGGGATCCATTCCGTTGTCCTGGGTGAAAGGCAGAACACAGGATCCGCTCCGGGAAAGTCATATTCTTGGTCGTACTGATGGTGAGTAGACGCTGCTCTTATATTCAGTAGTTCTTCTCGACTGTATGTAATGAAACCTAAGATGACCTGGGGTACCAATGTAAGAAATAACACGTAAAAAAACAAAAAACTGCATAGTTTCCTAGGAACGCGAAGCGAGGAGGCCATCTCTGTCGGCGCCGGAAGTATTTCAACCACCCATCAGAGATGATTGCAATAGTCTGCTTTCTCAATGATTTGCTTGACCTTCACTTGAACTCTGTTGAGCTCTGCATCCAGCAAATGAGTAGATAAAGCATGGAGGGGTGTATGCTGGGCAAAGAACATTCAGAAATCTCTTCCAAGACACATTGCCTGTGAGCATCAGAGAGGAACCAGTTGCATACACAGCTCGATCAAGACATTCATCAGCATTTCTCTGACTACGTTCCTCCATTGAGTAAAAAAAACTTCTGATTCCAGGAGGACCATGAGCTGTTTCTATCGGTAAGGTGTCTGATTCATCATTTTCACCTCGAATAGAAGTCGAGGGACTTTTGTCAACGGTTGCTTGTTGTGAGCGCTGAGAGAACTTTATGCACTTGGCCAGATGATTCTGCATCTTTGTTGCATTCTTCACATGATTTGGCACAGTATTTGCAAATGTACACAGCTTTTTCTTCTTCATTAGCTGCAACTTTAAATAGCATTTCCGGGTTGAACAGGAATACCAGGATGGTTGCAATTTTCTCAAAGGTATTTTTAAAGATTTTCTGGAAAATATTGAACCCATAAAAAGTAATGGAAGGATGGCAAATACCGTAAATGCCAACTTTGCATCATTATTGCACCATCTGGGTTGGTTTGTTTGTGTTTTAAAATGGCTGCAGTCCCAACACTCTTAACAGATTAATTGTCACTGCACGCCACTGTTGCTGAACAATCACACACTGCCATCAATCTCTACCTGTGTTTTCTGTGCATTGGACAATAATCAAATACAATTTTATTAGTCACATACACATGGTTAGCAGATGTTAATGCAAGTGTAGTGAAATGCTTTTGCTTCTAGTTCTGACCGTGCAGTAATATCTAACAATTTCACAACAACTACCTTGTGCACACACAAGTGTGAAGGAATGAGTAAGAATATGTAAGTATAAATATATGGATGGCCGTGCGGCATAGGCAAGATGCAGTAGATGGTATAGAGTACAGTATATACATATGAGATGAGTAATGTAGGGTATGTAAACATTATATAAAGTGACTTGTAACACATTTATTACATCCAATTTTTTATTATTAAAGTGGCTAGAGATTTGAGTCAGTATGTTGGCAGCTGCCACTCATTGTTAGTGATGGCTGATTAATATTCTGATGGCCTTGAGATAGAAGCTGTTTTTCAGTCTCTCGGTCCCAGCTTTGATGCACCTGTACTGACCTCGCCTTCTGGATGATAGCAAGGTGAACAGGCAGTGGTTTGGGTGGTTGTTGTCCTTGATGATCTTTTTGGCCTTCCTGTGACATCGGGTGGTGTAGGTGTCCTGGAGGGCAGGTTGTTTGCCCCTGGTGATGCGTTGTGTGATAAGTCCTCTTGTCTCCCCCGCCCCTTCTCTACACCCACGGCAATCCTGTCCTTTCCTGTATGATGGCATTTCAAGATGTGGGTGGAATGTAGAGGAAAGTTGGCTCCCACACACTGGCCCTCTTATTTTATTTATTTTTAGTTTCGAGGTTTAGAGATTTGATATTACTCTGATGTGCTGGAGGAGCACCAAATCAACAGTGGTTACATGGTCTGACTCGTATTGTGCTTTAGAACCCTTAACTTGGGAGGTCGCCCATAGGACTGGTCTGGGGTCAATGTGTGTTTGACAAGGCAGATCTTAAACATGGTTATGCAGTTATTCTAAACCAGAATGCTCACAACAGAAGTGAGGAGAGATGATGCTAAACTGTAATATTATCTACCTGTGCTTTCAGTCGGGCCGGCCGGTGGCTAACTTCAAGCAGCACAGCGCGCCAGTGACATCAGTAGAATGGAACCCTGTGGACTCCAGCGTGTTCGCCGCCTCTGGAGCGGACGACGTGGTCAGCCAATGGGACCTATCGGTAGAGTCAAGTGATGTTGGTGCGAGGGCGGAGGGGGTGAAGGACCTGCCCCCCCAGCTGCTGTTCCTGCACCAGGGTCAGACAGAGGTCAAGGAAATCCACTGGCACCCGCAGATACCTGGAGTGATGGTCTCTACTGCTCTGTCAGGCTTCAATGTGTTCAGGACCATCTCTGTATAGTTGTGTGTGTGTGTGTGTGTGTGTGTGTGTGTGTGTGTGAGAGAGAGAGAGAGAGGGTCTAAGTGTGTGTGCCTGTGTTTTTTACTTCTCAGTCCCCTCACTGCTCTGTTGGCATGCATTTACCATGTACTGTGCATGTATGTTATTCCTTCTGGCCTTCACAAGTAGCATGTGTACCAACATGTTCAAAATAAAACACTTTACCAAATTACTGTTTTGGTGTGTATTTTTTCTCAACCCAACAAAATGCCTGTTGGTTGACATGAAGGAATGAGATCATGAGCTATTCATTTCCATTGATGTACGCCCCCCTATGTCTTTATTTCTAGAGTGATGCTAATATTTTGCTTTTAGATCAAAGGGTTTAGTACAGTGTCACCTTTTATTTGAGGGTGTTTTTATCTTCAGCTGTGGAAAAGATGAAGAGACCACTGCAAAATGATCAGTTTCTCTGGTTTTACTATTTATAGGTGTGTGTTTGGGTAAAACATTTTTTTTGTTTTTATTCTATAATCTTCTGACATTTCTCCCAAATTCCAAATAAAAATATAATTTAGAGCATTTATTTGCAGAAATGACAACTGGTCAAAATAACAAAAAGATGCAATGTTGTCAGACCTCGAATAATGCAAAGAAAACAAGTTTGTAATCATTTTTCAACACCATACTAATGTTTTAACTTAGGAATATTTGGTGGAATAACCCTGATTTTAAATCACAGCGTTTATGCGTCTTGGCATGCTCTCCACCAGTCTTTCACATTGATGTTGGGTGACTTTATTCCACTCTTGGTGCAAAAATTCAAGCAGCTTGGCTTGTGACCATCCATCTTCCTCTTGATCACATTCTTGATCTGGTGGTCCTCCATCCACACCTTGATTGACCTGGCTGTGTGGCATGGAGCATCGTCCTGCTGGAAAAAACTATCCTCAGAAACCAATCCTCGCATCACCGATCCTCCACCAAGTTTCACAGTGGGTGCGAGACCAGGAGAGGCCTACAAGCCACAGTGTCTCACACCCACTGTGAAATTTGGTGGAGGATCGGTGATGATCTGAGGGTGCTTCAGCAAGGCTGGAATCGGGCAGATTTGTCTTAGTGAAGGACGCACGAATCAAGCCACGTACAAGGTTGTCCTGGAAGAAAACTTGCTTCCTTCTACTCTGACAATGTTCCCCAACTCTGAGGATTGTTTTTTCCAGCAGGACAATGCTCCATGCCATACAGCCAGGTCAATCAAGGTGTGGATGGAGGACCACCAGATCAAGACCCTGTCATGGCCAGCCCAATCTCCAGACCTGAACCCCATTGAAAACCTCTGGAATGTGATCAAGAGGAAGATGGATGGTCACAAGCCATCAAACAAAGCCGAGCTGCTTCAATTTTTGTGTCAAGAGTGGCATAAAGTCACCCAACATTAATGTGAAAGTCTGGTGGCTAGCATGCCAAGATGCATGAAAGCTGTGATTGAAAATCAGGGTTATTCCACAAAATATTGATTTCTGAACTCTTCCCAAGTTAAAACAGTATTGTGTTTAAAAATTCATATGAACTTATTTTCTTGCATTATTCAAGGTCTGACAACACTGCATATTTTGAATTTGACCAGTTGTCATTGTAAGTAAATGCTCTAAATGACAGTATTTGTATTTTGGAAGAAATGTTGTCAGTAGTTTATAGAATAAAACAAAAATGCTCATTTTATTCAAACACATACCTAAATACACATACATAAATAGTGACACTGATAATTTTGCAGTGGTCTCTTAATTTTTTCCAGAGCTGTATATGCACACAGTAGTCTTGTCCAAATACCCATAGTAGCATACTACATACTTAAACTCACCGTTGCGTTCTATTTAGCATGAACCGTTTAGTAAAAAGTATGCAGTATGCCACAGCTGCAACTCAGTAGCGGCTCCTGATTGGCTGAGTAGGTGGGGCGGGGCAGAATGTGGGTGGATTTTTTCCAAATTCAGCAGACATGCATTACATTAACCAGCCTAATAATAGTTAATTTCCGATTCGATTCATTTCTCTAAACTCTGAATAAAATAGGAATGGAGTTATAGGCCTACTCAGGCTGGTTATAGGAAGACTCACATTTGACCTAGACCATATAGCTCATCTATCCTATTTAAGGACTGAAGACAAAATTTGGTTCCATTTCAACAAAGTGCTGTAACAGAAAATAATGACATCAAACAGCCTAGTAGTACACACAAACGTTTAAAATGTTCAAATCAAAGGGCTATTGCACATAAAACGTGGACAGTCGGGTGCATGCAAATTCAGAACTGCTGGACAGCACCATAAACTGAAGTTGGGCTGAGGCTTGATCCATTCATTAAATAGATAGCCACGCCTACAACACAAAAACAATCCATATGTTCAAATCAAAAGGCCTGATTAATATGGCATTAATAACACAGCCACATACCAAGTCCCTGGTGCCTACACATTCACAAATCAAAAGATAGTTTAGTATTTAAAAGCACCGACGAAAGCCAAGAGAACAAGAAACACTTTTCAATTAGAAAACATAAATCCACGTAGTTTTTAAGGAGAAAAAAGACTAGTCTACGATGCGATACTCGTGATCATTGTAAGAACAAAAACGGCATTTGAACACCACCGCAAACAACCTGGTCTCAGAGCATTTTGTAGTATTCTGTATTTAAAGCAGATACACTCCATTTACAACGATGTTACGTTTCGTATTGTATGTATTAATTTTTGGATGTCCAATACACATTTCATAGCTTACGAATTTGCAAAACGTATGATATGTTACGAATTCTAGCTAGGTGGCTAATATTAGCTGGGATGGGCGTTCGGGTTAACAGAAGGGTTAGATAACATGCTAAGTAGTTGCAATGTAGCTCAAAAGTAGTTGAAAAGTTACTAGACGTTCACGTTATACGCCAACCCATCCTATCCACACGACCAACCACCCTCCTTTTGTTTTTGACTGAAGTAACCATCTGTCTTATGTAACCATACCAGACGTAACATATACTAAATGGAGTGTCCCGGATTTATATACACAATAATATAAAATGTTCTAAGACCAGGTTTCCGCAGAAGCTTGCTATTGGGCATCTTCCCAATTAATAATAGCCTAGTTTTGTTGAAAGAGAACTCGGGGCTTATCACTCGCAGCCCACCTCTTCCAATGCATTGTGGAAACGTGTGCATCGAATTCTACTATATGAAGAGCCAAAATTAGCATAACATTTGGCATTTAAACCATACACGATTTAAGAAAATTCACATAATATAAAACGTTCTATTGTCGCATAATGAGTGCGTCATGCTGGACTGCATGGTTTCGCATTTGTGACTAATTTCGGTAGCACATCCCTATTGATTATCAGCTGTTGTCAAAGCCGAAATGAGTGTGACATCTGCACATTTAAAGTATACTCGATTTTTGAAACGTCACATACTGTAAAAAAACATCCTATTAGCAGTTGTGGAAAAAGTACCCAATAGCCATACTTGAGTAAAAGTAAAGATACCTTAATAGAAAATGACTCAAGTAAAAGTGAAAGTCACCCAGTAAAATACTACTTGAGTAAAAGTCTAAAAGTATTTGATTTTAAATATACTTAAGTATCAAAAGTAAATGTAATTGCTAAAATGTACTTAAGAATCAAAAATAAAAGTAAAAGTATAAATAATTTCAAATGTCTTATATTAAGCAAAACAGATGGTACCATTTAATTTTTTTATTTACTGATAGCCAGGGGCACACTCCAACACTCAACAGACAACATTTACAAACCAAGCATTTGCGTTTAGTGAGTCCGCCAGATCAGAGGATGACCAGGGATGTTCTCTTGATAAGTGTTTGAATTCGATCATTTTATTGTCCTGCCAAGCATTCAAAATGTAACGAGATGTAACAACAACAACAAAATGTAACAAAAATATAAATAGTAAAGTAAAGTACAGATACCCCAAAAAACGACTTTAAAGTATTTTTACATAAGGATAAAGCAGTTGTTATCTAGAATGCTTACGCTCGTTGATATTGGCTGTAGCAAAAGCTAGCCGAAATATCCATTGGTTGAAGTATAATGCAGTGCATTTGCGATGATGACACAAACATTATATTAAGAAGGACATTCATACGAGCCTTAAAATCCAATCATAATCCAAAAGTAGTGTGAAAGGCACTCATAAACTACATGTAAATAGGCTTTTGTTTTTTGCTGGTGTTCGATCAGAACTCCCCCTTGTTCTGCCACCAACTTGCACAGCTTGCGCACAGCGCACTCATGCGGCAATATTTGTAAACACAGCTTGTTTTGGTTGTGTTTCGGATGATGTTTCTCCAATAGGAAGTGAATGGTGAATAATGTACTGTCATTTGAGACACTTTTATCGTAAGTTAAGGTGTTTGTGAAGACCTACATGAATAAGAATGATACCATGATTATAGATATGTGAATGGTGAGTGAGAAAGTTAGAGGGATGAAGATCATACCCCCACCAAAAAATGCTCATCTCCCCCATTATTGGTAATGGTGACAGGTTTGCATGCTTTGTTGGAGCCTAACTTTCACACTCATTATTCATGAATGATTTTTCTTAATCATGGTATTATCAGGATTGACTTAGAAGCGTTCAGAAACATTGTATCTACTCACTTAGAAAATGTCTCAAGTCATCATTCAGTTTCTATTGGGCAAAAAAAAAAAAAAAACTGCAAATGCATCCAATGAGTTTGTAGGGGGGGGGGGGGGGGGGGGGAGAAGAGACTAGATCTATAAAGTGCTTTCATTTCTAAACAGTAAAATACACTCAAATAAAAAGGTGACATTCTGTCCTGTCATCTCATATGAAACATTATCTCATATCCAAAATGCTGGAGAATATAGCCACATTTTAAAGGTTGGCATCTCTGTCCAAATACAGATATAGTAGAGTGTTTTCTCGCATTAATATTCCTGCCATCTTTCCACATGAAGTTAACGAGTACACTGACACAAGGAAACACTTTGCTGAAACATTACGCTGTAAGGAAATATGTTTATTGAAGTAACCAGCATATCCAAGAGGATCCATCACGAGATAAAGAACATGTCCAGAGACAATTCTTTCCAGACCCCCTCCTCTTCTCCCTACAGCATTACTTGTAAGGGGAAAGGGGGATACCTAGTCAGTTGTACACCTGAATGCATTCAACCCAACCCCCTTGTACAATGTTGGTCCAAAAGAAGCATTAAATATAAGGTCATACATGCTTTGCAACTGAAATTCAAAACATGAGATGAAGCACATCAATTTCAGAGATTGTCAGTGGTTGTTAAAAACAAAACTAAGAACTTCTGTAATTTGACTACACAGGCTAAATGCATTCAAATAAAAATAGGCCTACATTGGATGTAATTTAGGTCAGAAAAATTCTGACGTGAGAAATTAAATATTGGAATGTGAACAGTTCACAGTTTAAAAAAAATAGGAATGACAGATTTATTTAATGAAAACACCATAGATATTAAAGCTCTAAATAAGAGGAAATTCTTAAAATGAGGTATCCATAAACAGAGTAGGGTTGTTCCATGAAATTAGTTGCTTTTGCATCCTTTGATATTTTAAGTAGAAATTGTGCACCAATATTGGATTTAAAAGCCTGTTATATTAAAATTAAGTAGATTCTATAAATCCGATTTTTTTTATGAATAAAATTCAGCATTGACATGTCCCTCTGTGCACTGACTTCTTAGAAGATTTTAACCCACTTCACCCCAAAATTGTAAAACCCTAGTTATTCTGTTGCTTTTCATTTCTGAAGATAATTTATTTATTGAGTTTAGTGATTCATTAAGGTAAACATTTTTTTTTAATATAAAAAAAATAAAGATAAGTCACTCATTTTAAGGTCAACCCTGTTACGTGAACTGAACTTATCTTAATATCGTAAAACGACTCATTTTTAAATATTTTTTTCAAATAAACTAATAGTCAAATCATAGTGTAAACGAGAGCTGGTTTTACTCTTTTTGGCCATTTTCTGGTGTTTTGTGGTGAAAAACTGATACCCTGCTACAGGCTAATAATGTTTAACTTAATAAAATGTTTTGAACCTGGCATTCAATTGCCCCTCCCTTTTGCAAGCAACAAGCTTCCATTCCCCCTGTCACAAGGTGATTTATGGCTGATTTAAGATTAAATCATTAACCCTGTTACAGTCAACACTTATTTTATTTGGCAGTTATAGTATATTGAGCTGGGAAAACATGTTTTATTAAGTTGAAAATGTGCTCATCATTACAGAAAGTAAAATTTTTGGTGAAATATATATTTTTTAACCAAGTTACACTACCTTAAAAGGACTAATTTCGTGGAACAACCCAGTGGTATTTAACAATAAAATCACTCAGGAAAAAAACAACACTTTCCATGCATTAGGTGGAGAAACAGGTGGCAAAAAAATCTATATTTGTCCTAAAAAGGCTGATTCATTTAGTTTGTTTCTAAAGAGCATTAAGATGCAATGCAAAACGGACAACAAAGCAATTTGCTCTGAGCAATACATGATATGAAAATACAACATAAAGAAGGAAGACATGGCTATGGTGAGTTAAAGCACAGGGATATGAACAATAACTCCCTTTAAGGCACCTTCAGCATAAGATACTAGTCTTTCTGTATCATATGCACTTTCTCTTAAGAAACACCTTTGAACTGGTAAAAACTAAAACATGTTAGTTAAAACACTTTAATTTGCCTTAATCATTGTCATTTAAAAAACGGTCATTATATTTTACTGAGCACTGATTTAACAGTAAAGCTTCCAGTTTCTTGAAATTAATTAAAGTGCTGCAAACTAGGCTATTTATTCACTGAAAACCTGCTTGGCCTAAAACAATACTAGGCTATTCTTTGTATTTTCAATTGAGACATAATAAATTGAAGTACAGTGTCTGTTAAAAATGTAGCATTTCAAATCTGATGTCAATACATAGGTGGCTATTTCAAAGGTCATATTTTTCTGTCCATCAATTGGAGCTTATAAGATTGATTCAATGAAACGGATTCCTGTAGTAACTGTTTACTAACTGCATGTCTATGACTGAGGATCCAAAGGAGCAATTTGGTCCCAAAAACATTTCAACAGAGACTCTTCAAATATCCAGTTCTTCTGAAATACTTAGCTTTGGTTAAACCTCCCTTTTGAAGGATAATTTGCAGAACAATGCATAGAGGAAGTAAACTGTACATAGTTCACAACCAACTAGGAACCATTTTATCCTCTCATTGATTGACGTAAGACACTCTTAGCACTCTTATAGGCCGATTTCATCATCAAAATCATCTTCGAATGTGTAGCCCCGTCCATTGTCTCCCCCTTCCTCCTCCTCCTCCTCGGAATCAGTCTCTGAGTGACAGTTGTCAACCCTCCTCCTGTCCAATGGGGTGACACCCTCATACCCTGAGCTGTGTGAGGAGGCGGGACTGGAAGGTGAATCCGCCTTGTGGTTGGTGGGCTGTACCTCTATTCCCACGATTGGCAAGCTGATGACGTTGTTCCCTCTCTCTCGATCTTCTTCGGTGGGACTCACATACTCTTCCTCAACATCTAACCCCTGACCTTCCTCCTCTGACGCTTGGCGAATGATCTCCTCTCGTTTGTCGCTGAATCTCACCTTCGGCCTCTGGCCTTTGGCCTTGATCCCTCCAGTCCCCTCTATTATCCTTCCATCTCCCACCTCATCTCCCTCGATCTCTAAAAGCTTCTTCTCATTCAGCTCGTTCCTTATGCTGACAGACTGATCCTCCGCCGCCATTTTAAAATTCTCCACTTCAACGACAAGACTTTTGCTTGGACTGGAGACGTCTTCCTCATTAGCGCGAGTCCTAGTCCAGTCTGAGTTCAGCCCCAGTCCATCCATCACCCCCAGCACATCACCCATGATGGATGGGCCCAGGTCGAAATCCATATCGAGTGTGAAAGACGACACCGACTCGGAATGCTGAAGCTCACTGTTCAGTGGGCTTCCGAAGCCATCCGTGACATCATCAGTGTGGTTAAGTGGCGTCTCGGAATCAACGGGCGCCATTGAGTCGTTTGTTGCCGTGGCACCCGGAGACCCAGGGTCAGGGCTGGGGCCGACGGTAGCCAGGAAGGAGGTGTCACCGAAAGCATCTCCGCCTCTCCCGATGTGCATGGTGTGGCGGAAGTCCCCCAGTGGAGCTGAGATCATGGTGGGGTCCAGGCGAGGCGCCTTGTGGGAAGACTTGTGGAGTGGCATGACAGCTGAGAGAGGGAGAAAGAATTATGGAGAAAGGAGGCAAGAGGGAAAGAGAAGATGGGGTACAGAGGGAGAGAAAAAGTGGTGTAGAGAAGAGAGGGTGAGAAAAAATGAAAGAGTGACAGAAAGAAAGAAAGAGGCCAGAGACGGGGAGAAAAGAAAACCAGTTGGGTGAGACAACACATCAAGCAGAAACACTTCTATGCATCAGAAAACACACTGGCAGACTAAATGAAACTAACAAACTACCTTGATGTTCTTACTTTGACGTGATCTATTTATGCGGACACTGAGCCAAGTTCAGTCAGTGTGAGACAAATATCAACTCAATAAACCTATTTAGAAGACACATAACAGAAATAAAATACCTTCACAAAAAGGTATTTTGACAGTATATAAACCTACAGTGAACAGAGAAGTCCATTCTAGACTGTCAACATAGATAACAGAGAGAAAGTGAATGTGAGGGGCCCTGAGCCAAGCTGTCACTGAGGGGCCATTTCCCTTGATTAGTGTCACTGTACAGGGCAGACTTCTATGGTCTTATATACAGTGACCTGTCATGACAGGCCTACATGAAAACATCGCTGTTGTGCAAGAGTGTGAGAAACCAACTAGTCTTTGGCATTGATATTTATGCCAAGGCCATGCTGGGACTTGCAAGTGAAACATACTTCTGCCTGGATTCCTTCCCTCGGGGTGGGGGACTTTAAAGCCACAGACAAACACTATATAGGGCAATACTAAAAGCAATTACAATGATTCACTATTGCATTGAATTGAAAACTATATTGATAATGGACTCAACCCGGTGTTACTGAGCTTTTAAAAACAATGAGGTAGCCTACATTTAAAAAGCAGTCTGTCATTAGTTTACTATTTACCAATAACTTCCATCAGAGGATGAAACAGTAAGCGGTTGAAAGTTAATTAGTCCCTATGTGCGTCCCCTTGTCCTTGCAGGTGATGCCTAATCAAAGCAAAATCAAAAACTCCTCATAAAACTGATCGCTTTTATGCGGCAGGGCAGGCTACATTATGTCAAACTTACTGCCAGCCATAGCTAGGGACCCCATTTCAACAAATAATAATGGCTGCTTATTGAACTCTAAAACGTATCATATAGATTGCCCAGGAGTACTAGTCTATGGAAGGCCATAATGAGTGATGTCGATGGGGAGGGAGGAAAGGGGACAAAACTTGCGCTCCGCCGATCAAGTTTCTGAGGGGAGTGTTTCCAAAGCAGAAAAAGTATGGAAAACTTACTTTGATTACGCTTGTGTTTCTCTTCCTCCCGCCTCACTATCCCTCTTTTCATCGGTCTTTTCTTCTTTATCCTTTATTCTGGCTTGTTCTCGCTCTTTCCCAGCGTCGTTCGTCCCTTTCTAATATTTCTTTTTCTAAGGGATTGGCAAGGAAGTGACGCGATATTTTATTAGGGAGTGTTTTATGGAGGGAGAATGACGGGGTCTAGGGTCCACATCAAGTGCACACATGATCAAACAATCAATAACTAAATGTTTTTATACAAGGTTACAAGTATGTAGCATAAGGGGCTCCCGAGTAACGCAGCGGTCTAAGGCACTACATCTCAGTGCAAGAGGTGTCACTACAGTAACCTGGTTCGAATCCAGGCTGTATCACATGCGGCCGTGATTGGGAGTCCCATAGAGTGGCCCAGCGTCCTCCGGGCTTGGCCGGCGTGGGCCGTAATTGTAAATAAGAATTTGTTCTTAACTGACTTGCTTAGTTAAATAAAATACAAATAATTAAGCTACATTAATGAGAGATCTTCTCTCTCTCTCCTTCAGCCAACTCCCTTAAAGCTGAGGGTGGCAGTCAGAGGTTGGTGTCATTCCTTTACATGATAGAAACTTAGCTAATTACTATGGGTGTAAGAAATTGGCTACAATTCCTCCCTTTTCGGGAATGCTGTCAGGCAAGTCAGTCGACATACTCAACCACTGAGCAGCACAACATGCTTTGTCCTACAGCGCACTGCCTGTGGTGTCTAACACTCAGTTCCTCTTCGCTAATTTGGGTCAGTCCCGCTATTATCCTTCTTGAAAGGGGACTTTGAGGAAATCCTGGATCTAGGTAATCAGAATGCTGACCGCTGCTGTAGGAAGACCTTCCGCTTGTTGTGGGACAAGAGAAACTATCTCTGAGCTGCCTCCCCATTCAGCGCCATCTCATACTTCAGGGAATCACAGAATGGTGAGGCATGGAAGTGACTCACTGTTTTGTGGGATATCGTCACCCAAGGTTTACGTAGCTGTGGGAGGACGTGTTTAAAGGTTAAATTGAATGGGGGGGGGGGTATTCTACTACTGTGAGAATTGAAAATATGCTTGGCCTATCATGAGGGTGTCTGTGTATGTTAAAAGCAACATTTTGCATCATATGATGTGACTAGCGGAAAGGCTGTGGCTGGCCTTGAGGTATAGGTAGTTATCATGAGTTGTGGGAGACAGGTACAGACGTAGGCAGTTAAACATACTGTATTTTGTTAGAACTCAAACTTAGCAGTAACAAGAACCAGATGTGAGATAACGGTGAGCGTATAGATATTCTACCCAGCAACAACTACACCTGCCAAGGGGAGCGCCCGGGGGCTGGGACCAGTTGGGGCGCCAACAATCAACATAGATTGAGTAAATTTAAACCACACTTGATCTCTACTCTGACAGGCCAGCTCAGAAGCAGGAACTACTACTGTCAGAGTATTGTCAGAAGATATCTTTAGGGTGTTGGCCAGTTCTCTGTTTGCCCTGTGTGGTGTTACAGCGGACGCGCATATACGAAAATTGCATTTACCACTTATTACTTAGCTAATAAAAAATACATAGCATAAAATCGGTGACTCAGTGTCATACTTATCCTGATACCAGATTCGATCAGCGCAACCCTTTACACTACCCATCAAGTCCCAAATACAACCCCTGGATGAACCAGTAGACTAACAGGAACCAGTGAAGGTGCTTGTGGTCACACTGATGAGTGCCTATGGGAATGTTTTTATTTTTTTAATTTAAAATGTATTTTACTTAATTTAAATATTAATATAGGATACTGCATCTAAGTCCTTGCTCTCTGTCTCTCTGTGTCACACACACATCATAAGATCGTAAGATATCCTCCTTTGCTGACCATTTGTGTGTGTGTGGGTGCGTGCATTTGTTTTGCGTAGACACTGTGCCTAGGGTTGTGAGTTTATGAAAAGACATACATCCTGCAGCAGTCGAGGTGCAGGGCAGGAAATAGAGGGAACAGCAGGGGGGAGGAGGAAAAGGGGAAATTAGGTACAAATGTACGTGTGTTTATAACGCCATATTACTCACCTCTCCTGTGCTCTATTCTGTTTGCCAAACATCACCTCAGAAATATAATAGAGCCAGGTGGGAAATCAGAATCTGCTCAGTAATAAAAATATATAATTATTTGGTCTTATCTGACAGAAGTTGGACTTCTGTCTCGGGTGACATGACCTAGCCATTAGCCAAATAATGTTTAAAATGAAAGCCATGGGATTAGTGGCCCATATAAACTTATTTTTTTAAATTGTGTCTGCTGTTCAGTTCAATGCCACAAGAGGACGCTATTAATCTTTTATAGTGCTTGATTCCACCCGATTGTATTTTCTACTATCACTGTAAATCAACTGTTAAGGTTCATGAGTCAATGCATTTAAGACACTACAACATAGTATCAATATGTCTGATAAAACAGTGTCGGTTACGCATCAGTCATAATTTTTCTATGTCTGTCCTTACATTGTTAATGTATGGCTCCGTAGACAGGCTCATCGCTATTAAGACACCGACGTCTTGCTCCCAGACAAATTAAACAACTTCTTTGCTCGCTTTGAGGACAATACAGTGCCAGGGACACAGCCCGCTACCAAAACATGTGGGCTCTCCTTCACCGCAGCCAACGTGAGTAAAACATTTAAACGTGTTAAACCTCGCAAGGCTGCCGACCCAGATAGCATCCCTAGCCGCGTCCTCAGAGCATGCGCAGACCAGCTGGCTGGTGTGTTTACGGACATATTCAATCAATCCCTATCCCAGTCTGCTGTTCCCACATGCTTCAAGAGGGCCACCATTGTTCCTGTTCCCAAGAAAGCTAAGGTAACTGAGATAAACGACTAGCGCCCCGCCCCGTAGCACTCACTTCCTTCATCATGAAGTGCTTCGAGAGACTAGTCAAGGATCATATCACCTCCACCCTACCTGACACCCTAGACCCACTCCAATTTGCTTACCACCCCAATAGGTCCACAGACGACGCAATCACACTGCACACTGCCCTAACCCATATGGACAAGAGGAATACCTATGTAAGAATGCTGTTCATTGATTACAGCGGACAAGATTAATATGAAATTAATGGCGAGTTCCTAACGAGTTTGGGAAGCTAAGCTAGAGCTTTGTGAGACATTCGCAGCGATGGGGGTAGACGTTTTCATCAAGAGAGACCTTTAGAAAATATGCACATTTTCTCTAACACTAAACATATAAATATGCATTTCACAGTTACAAGGAAGGTGGAATCTTATAGTAAGTAGTTTTATAACTTGATTATGCTGTATTTAGAAAGCATATAAGTCATTTTAAGCCTTCTTCATACAGTTTTGTTGAATAGGAAATACATCACATAAAATATGTAATATGTTTATCGTATTTGTACTGTGTACTTGAGCTTGTGTCCTCAAAAGTGACTACACCTCAGCAATTTACAGCTATTTTAACCAGAAAGGTGAGATTTAAATATTTCTTTGAATATGGAGAACTTGTTGGGGAATAATCAGAATTAGGTGGTAACATAGGTAAGATGTTTTATATTCATCATATGTTTGTAAATTACTTCTCATCAGAATGTTATTTTTGTATAATACTGTGGCAGGGTTGCAATATCTGTTCTATGTCAAGACTAAGTTGTTTGGGCTGGAGAGGGGAGAGGTCAAGCGTGTATCTCTTGGCTCCACAATGTCTGTGTGCCAGTCAGTGTGTCACTGTGATCTTGTCAAGATAGGATGGATTTGATATATGCCTGTTAATATGGAGGATTGGTTTATGGTTCTGGGTTTGAGTAAGGAGACAAAGCTGAAGGATTTATTATGTCTATGCTGTCTGACAATGTGTGTTTTTGCTATTAAAGGATCTCAGCTGCAATGTGTAAGGGGCTCTCAGAGAATTCATGGATAGACACTGAATTGATCTGAGAGTCACAGGGTTGTGATAGAGCTCATATAATTAAAGATGGACTTTGATAACTAACTCTGACTTGTGTTGTGGTTTGCTCTCATGATTTGGTAAATAGAGGAAATTTCCACGACAAACTACTAGTTATTGTTTATGGCCCTCTCATGATAAATAATTACTTTTGGGGCTTACTTTTCTGATTGATTTAGTTACATTGAACTGGTTAAAGCCATGTTTTCAAAACGTTCAGAGAACATTAAGAAACAACGATCTTCTGTGGGAATTTCTGTACGTCAGCATAAGGCTTTGTGCAGGCTTCCTCATGTTTTTAGAACATTAAGAAAACGTTCCATAAAAACCACAAGAAAACATTAGTAACGTTCAAAGAAAGTTCGAAGAATATTATTTAAAAAGAACGGAAGTTAACATTTAGCCTTTTCTGGGAACTTACATTTTTAGTTTGCAGAGAGGTTCTGAGACCGTTTTACTATGGTTCCCTGGAAGTTTTCGTAGGAGGTTTTATTAACATTCTGAGAATGTAAATTATAGGCTATTTGGATGTTTTTGAAGAACATTAAAACTTTCACAGATTTTTTTTCTTCATAGGGCAACCAACCCATCATCAGCATCTGGCTCCGAGGCACATTCCTCTGAGACAAGGCCAGAACTCAAACTATTCAATAAAATTGACATCTTTGCCCAGTACGGGTTGTCATCCCTGGACAGTCCCATATCTCAGACCCTTTTCAGGTGTCCCAACTTTTCTTTTTATAAAAAATTTATTAATTCAGGTTACAAGAGCATAGACTCAATGACAATCGCTGAATGTCATTACACTTTTTGGTGCTTTGTAACAGATTCATCAAATTGCGTGAGTGCACAGTGCATTGTTTCGATGCTTGAGTGGATGAACATGCGCAGGTAGCCTACTTTGTTAAGTAATTTGTTTGACAATAAATATGAAAACTTAATGACTGGTTGTGTTCATGCTAAATAAAAAACAGGCAGTTAAATATCATGGCTTTACTATTAGGCCCATACATTTTTTGGGGTGTGCACACATTGGAGGTCCCATGAAATAAATAGAGACCCCCGAATGTCACAGTATAATTCGCCCTCTGCGAACAATGTTGCTATGACCCAAGTCAAATATTCAAATTGAACTGGCTGTATGTAGACCAGAGTTTAGACCAGGGATGGGCAACTGGCAGACCCCTTTTGTAGGCCCATGTATCAAGGACTAGGAAAGGCCCCGTGGGCTAAAGGCCCAGTGCAGTACTTTTAGACTCCAACCACCATAGACTATTTTTTCTGCTGCCGCACTGCAAGTGGTACCGGTGCATCAAGTCTGACTCCAACAGGCTCTTGAACAGCTTCTATCCCCAAACAATATGATTGATAAATAGCTAACAAACTTGCTTCATGGACTATCTGAGTTAACCTTGTAACTTTACACACAAGATAGACTTTATTGTCTCTATGTACATTCACAGGACCCTACACACTAACACACACTGTCACTCGAACACACTCACAAATACTCACTCCATCATTTGCTTGCTCACACATAATATGCACAGACATTTATACCGACTCCACACACTTGCACACTCACTCACATACAAACTGCTGCTACTCTGTTTATCTTATATCATGGTGCCTAGGCCCCTTACCCTTTTACACATCTACCTCCATCACTCCAGTATCCCTGCACATTGTAAATATGTTATTGGAACTGACTTTTAAAAATATTCCCTGTATATAGTATATTTACTTACTTATTTGATTGTTTATTTCATATTTCTTATTATTATTTCTTGTGTGTTTAAAAAAATAAATAATATATTGTTATTGATTATTGCATTGTTGGGTTTTGAGTTTTGAGTTTGCATGAAAGGCATTTTACCATACTTGTGCATGTGACATTAAAACATATAACTTTAGTGAGAATTTTTTGTTATTAATACTTTTTTACTTTCAGATTTTTCAGGGGGCACCCTCAGCATACCTACTTCCCACAGCTATATGCAGATCAATTTCCCAAAACCTAATAATTATTATTTATTTGTAATTCAGGAACTCTGTCGGGGTCTTGAATTACTATTTAGAGTTAGAATAGTAGAATACACAAGGTGCAATTTCGAAATTTGGTTGTGGATCAGCAGTTTTTCTCTTGTCAAGTTAGTCACTACACAGTCACTCAATTAGCTCATGTCAGATAACATTTTTTAAATTGGTCAATTATTCGAGCCAGCTATCTAAACTTGAAGTAATCATGGTCGAATTACCGACTGGGGGGCCACCCACTCTCACTTAGGGCCCCCAAAAGGCTATGGCCGGCTCTGACTGCACGTGTGGGTATGGATCTGGGTACAAAGACCAGCAAGCTACTGCGGCCCCTCATGATGAGTTCAGATTTTTTTGTGGCCCCCACTCCCATCAAAGTTGCCCATCCCTGGTTGAGACTATCTTATCACATTCACCTTGCATCAAGGGTTACGGTGTTTAACAGCAATAACTTTATTATGCAAGTGTAGAAGCAATAGTAGTAATGAGAAGGCAAAACTTACTTTGAAATCTAGGAACAAAGTTAAGTATTTTACTCCAATGAGAGGAGGCGAGGCAAAGGAAACGGAAGGCGAGGCATACTTTGTATATCTAATACAACTGCCATTTTGTTTTTCAGTTGAAGATCCAATGCAGCTACGGTTGTTATTGTGAAAATGGCTTTATTCGACGTTTAGATATTGCTTTTAGTGTGTTTTTTTCTTAAATTTAAAAACTGTCTTGTTGAGAAGTAGTGGATGGTAGAGTAAAAGACCGAAGGACCAACTTTCCTTGTATATTGTGATTTAATTGTTCATGTTTACGTTACGGGTCTTCTGGCCTACAACGTTCTATTAGATTGGTACTGTAGCTAGCTAGTTATCTCGGTGGCAAAATGGCGGCGAATACGACCCAGACAGCTCCAGCTGCTAACTGGTAAGACCTAAAATTATCAAGTTAAACATATCGAGCTTTAGAATATGTTCTCACTTTACTTTGACCTGTATTCTAGCTAGACATTAACATTTAACGTTCGAAGAAAGCCTGCTATTCGCAGAGTTCGTCTCGTTCCGTTTAGTTAACGTAGCTAGCGCTAACTAGACAGTAAATTAACGTTAGCTAACTCCTACTTTCCTGCAGCTTCGTATCGGCTAGCCTTCTCTACTAGCAACACCACCAACTATGTAGTATGTAGTTATGATATACAAGGTAATTAGCTAACTGGGTCACAGTACAGTAACCTAGTAACATCCATCCAATACTCTCACCAAGTTAACGTTATCTTCCTGGCCGGATCACAACAACTTCTAGTATCAACACGATTTTCATGTCTACGATGGGTCATCAAGAACTAGTGTAATATGGCTAATGGGTTGATTCCGGACCGGCCAGTTGAGCTTCTCTCTCAAAGCTTGGGCAGTATTGTCTAACTTGACAATGAATCACTTCTATAAGATTTGGAAATGGCCTAGCTAGTTGTCAGCAAGGTTACTGTCTCTTAAATATAGGCAGGGCCAGGCGATGACTGTTTTATTTTGTACTAGCAGGGGTTATTGCTATTCATGTGGAGTCAAAACACTTATTTTGAGATTCGCTCAACACACCCTCTGCTAACAGAGACCACCAATGAGAATGTCCCATTTTTATTTAGGGGCCACAGAAATAACAGGCTTTGAATTTTATGTGTGTGGCGGGGCCATGCTCAAGCAGCTGAGATGCTCATTCAACAGGTTACCTTACCAAAATGTATTCATATACACAAAGCAAAAATATGAACGCAACATGTAAAGTGTTGGTTTCATGAACTAAAATAAAATATTCCAGAAATGTTCTGTATGCGCATAAAGCTTATTTATCTAAAATGTGCAAAAATTACATATGTTAGTCATCATTTTGCCTTTGCCAAGATAATCCATCCACCTGACAGGTGTGGCATATCAAGAAGCTGATTAAACAGCATGATCATTACACAGGTGCACCTTGTGCTGGGGACAATAAAGGGTGACTCTAAAATGTGCCGTTTTGTCACACAACACAATACCACAGATGTGGGAAGTTTGGAGGGAATGTCCAACAGAGCTGTTTCCAGAGAATGTAATATTTATTTATTTACCATAAGCCACCTCCAATGTCGTTTTAGAGAATTTGACAGTAAGTTCAACGGCCTCACAAACGCACACCACGTGTAACCACGCCAGCTCAGGCTCTCCGCATCCGGCTTCTTCGTCTGCAGTATCGTCTGAGAACAGCCATCCGGACCGCTGATGAAACTGGGCTTGCACAAACTGTCAGAAACTGTCTCAGGGAAGCGCATCTTCTTTTATGGTGTCATTTGGGCAAGTGATTTGCTGGTGTCAGCGTTGTGAACAGAGTGCCCCATGGTAGTGGTGGAGTTGTGGTATGGGCAGGCATAAGCTACGGACAACGAGCACAATTGCTTTTTATCGATGGCTGTTTCGATGCACAGAGATACCATGACGATATCCTGAGGCCCATTGTTGTGCCATTCATCTGCCGCCATCACCTCAAGTTTCAGTATGATAATGCACGGCCCCATGTCGCAGGGGTCAATACACAATTCCTGGAAGCTGAAAATGACCCAGTTATTCCATTGCCTGTATACTCACCAGACATATCACCCATTGAGCATATTTGGGATGCTCTGGGTCGACGTGTATTACCGCGTGTTCCGGTCCCAGCCAATATACAGCGACTTCGCACAGCCATTGAAGAGGAGTGGGACAACATTCCACAGGCCACAATCACAGATAAACTCTCTGCAAAGGAGATGTGTTGTGCTGCATGAGGCAAATAGTGGGCACACCAGATACTGACTGGTTTTCTGATCCATTACTTTTTTTAAGGTGTCTGTGACCCAACAGATGCATATCTGTATTCCCAGTCATGTGAAATCCATAGATTAGGACCTAATGCATTTTTTTTTCGTTTTAGCTGCTGGGTTCCGTTTTAGCTCGTGGTGTTCTCAATTTTTATTAATCATCTGGGAAATGGGATGCAACCAGAAAAGTTGCATCTATATGCAGGTAGTCATACAGTTCCAGTCAAAAGTTTGGACACACCTACACATTCAAGGGTTTTTCTTTATTTTTACTATTTTCTACAGTGATGAATAATAGTGAAGACATCAACTGTGAAATAACACATGTGAAATCATGTAGTAAAATATAAAATATATTTTATGTTTGTCTTTATCGAAGTAGCCACCCTTTGCCTTGATGACGGCTTTGCACTCTCTTGACATTCTCTTAACCAGCGGTTACCATGCCTGGCCTGCTAGGTGGTTGCTACTTAGTCCCCAGAACATTTACAGTATTTGGCAAGACAGCATTCTCGTCTTGTGCACCAGAGGCATGGAATAGTCTACAATCCATGCTTCATCTAGATAAGTTAGTGCCACTGAATGAATTTTACATTTTGAAGGGAGTCTGTTACAAAGGAGTGTAAAATGCATTTTAAAGCTGGATCATGTTGTGTTGTATGTTTTAATTTTGTGATGTATTGATTGTTGCTGCTGCCTTGGCCAGGACTCTGGATCTCAATGGGCTTTTCCTGGTTAAAAAATAATAACAAAAATAATACAAATATTTCCTTTGAACTGTAACTCAGTAAAAGCTTTGAAATTGTTGCATTTATATTTTTATTCAGTGTAGTTACACATTTCCAAAAGTAATCAATCTTATCTCTTGTGTAAAGAATTGGTGTACTGTAAATATTGCTGTTTTGGTGGTAGTATCTTCCAAGTTAACACACCTGAAACTTGGTCATGTTATTAAATGTATCAGACATTTGTTTGGTTTCCGTACTGACTGACTGACAGTCACATGTCTCCTGTCTGTTGTAGGTCGTATGGTGCAGCAGCAGGTCCAGAGGGCCAGACGGTCTCGGAAAACCCAGAGTGGGAGAAGGCCAGACAGGCACTGGCCTCCATCAGCAAGACCCAGAGCGCCACCAAGACCGCTCAGGCCAACCGGACCACAGCACAGGTGTGTTTGCTTATGTGTCTGTTTTTTTGCTTCTCGGATGCTTTTGTTCACTTACTGTAAGGCACATTACCTACGATAATTAAGTGAAATTCTGCTTATGAAGGGGTTTCATGTCTTGCAGATGGATGGCAGTTCTATTAGTCTAATTCAGGGGTTCCTAAACTGTTTTGGCCCGCGACCCCATTTTGATATACACTGCTCAAAAAAATAAAGGGAACACTTAAACAACACAATGTAACTCCAAGTCAATCACACTTCTGTGAAATCAAACTGTCCACTTAGGAAGCAACACTGATTGACAATAAATTTCACACGCTGTTGTGCAAATGGAATAGACAACAGGTGGAAATTATACGCAATTAGCAAGACACCCCCAATAAAGGAGTGGTTCTGCAGGTGGGGACCACAGACCACTTCTCAGTTCCTATGCTTCCTGGCTGATGTGTTGGTCACTTTTGAATGCTGGCGGTGCTTTCACTCTAGTGGTAGCATGAGACGGAGTCTACAACCCACACAAGTGGCTCAGGTAGTGCAGCTCATCCAGGATTGCACATCAATGCGAGCTGTGGCAAGAAGGTTTGCTGTGTCTGTCAGCATAGTGTCCAGAGCATGGAGGCGCTACCAGGAGACAGGCCAGTACATCAGGAGACGTGGAGGAGGGCAACAACCCAGCAGCAGGACCGCTACCTCCGCCTTTGTGCAAGGAGGAGCACTCCCAGAGCCCTGCAAAATGACCTCCAGCAGGCCACAAATGTGCATGTGCCTGCTCAAACGGTCAGAAACAGACTCCATGAGGGTGGCTGCCTGCAACATCCTCCAGCATGACCGGTTTGGCGGTGGGTCAGTCATGGTGTGTGGTGGCATTTCTTTCGGGGTCCGCACAGCCCTCCATGTGCTCGCCAGAGGTAGCCTGACTGCCATTAGGTAGCGAGATGAGATCCTCAGACCCCTTGTGCGACCATATGCTGGTATGGTTGGCCCTGGGTTCCTCCTAATGCAAGACAACGTTAGACCTCATGTGGCTGGAGTGTGTCAGCAGTTCCTGCAAGAGGAAGGCATTGATGCTATGGACTGGCCCGCCCGTTCCCCAGACCTGAATCCAATTGAGAACATCTGGGACATCATGTCTCACTCCATCCACCAACAGACTGTCTAGGAGTTGGCGGATGCTTTAGTCCAGGTCTGGGGTCCGCCACCTCATCAGGAGCATGCCCAGGCGTTGTAGTGAGGTCATACAGGCACGTGGAGGCCACACACACTACTGAGCCTCATTTTGACTTGTTTTAAGGACATTACATCAAAGTTGGATTGGCCTGTTGTGTGGTTTTCCACTTTAATTTTGAGTGTGACTCCAAATCCAGACCTCTATGGGTTGATACATTTGATTTCCATGTATCATTTTTGTGTGATTTTGTTGTCAGCACATTCAACTATGTAAAGAAAAAAGTATTTAATAAGAATATTTAATTCATTCAGATCTAGGATGTGTTATTTGAATGTTCCCTTTATTTTTTTGAGCAGTGTATATAAAAATGCGACCCAACCATGTAAAAAAAAGTTGCCATCAACGGCAAATGTTCACTTTTTAAATTGGGGCTATGATCGTCTATTACAAGACAGTCTGACAGTACTTTTGACTAGGGATGCACAATATATTGGTGAACATATCGGAATCAGATGTTATTAGTTAAAAATGCCAACATCGGTATTGGCCCGATGTCTAGTTTAACGCCGATGTGCAAAACCAATGTCAAAGCTGATGCTCATACCTATATAAGGTAGGTACATGACATAATGACGCCACGTAACATTTTGCACTACACGTTCAACACAGCATTCCTAACCTAGCCAACAATGTCTGCTGGTGTGGATTGAGCAGTCAACAAGTAGAGCAGTCATTTGAAAGAGTAAGAACATTTCAGAGAGAGAACTCAAAGGCGAAATCCATTTACGCCAAGATAATGGAATTCATTGCTTGATTCTCCTTTACAGTCAATATCGAGGGTCTTATTCTGGTGACATGATCGATTGCTTGACTGCCGTTTGATAAATACAAATATCAATTAAAAAAAAAATATATATATTTCACCATTATTTAACCAGGTAGGCAAGTTGAGAACAAGTTCTAATTTACAATTGCGACCTGGCAATAATGTAGACTATCCTACCTGCACAGCCTACCTGCACTGTATCTGCAAGCTGTTGGCTAGAGTGCATGTGCCAAGACCAGAATAGGAAAATGTGCTATTTAACGCAAGTTTGTGACAAAACTATCGGTGGAGTTGAAAATTCTATGGAAACACACTGAATGTTTCATTTTTATTAGATATATAAAAACTTAAGCGAAAAATTACATTTTGTGTGCACTATGTCATAAAGCACAGATTTCTCCAACAAGTCCGTTTGGTGGAATCACACCACTGGAGGGAAAATTAGCATATTTTCTTTGTGGATTTTAGAATATGCACATTAAAATGTGTTGCCAATTGGATGGAAATCTAACTAGTGATGTGCTTTTTCCTCCAGTCTGATTTAGTGCCTGTTGGTCCATTCTGTTCTAATGAGTTCTGCGTGACTTGTGGGCATTGTAGAGTGAAACAGAATACACATATGTTCCTGAGGTTTCTGTTTTAGTGATGGGGCCATAATATTTTGTAGCTTAAACCATTCCAAAAAAGAGCCATATTTATAGTCAAAAGACCTGAAGCCGCTCGGTTTCTTACAACCCCATTTAGCAGCTACTGAATGTTGCTGACGTAACCCCGGTTCTATGAACCAAGCACTTTTATTTTTTTTACTTGAACGTTTCTCCCGTGATTTATTTTTAAATGAAATGCTTGTCTAGTTGTTGCAATTATTGGCATAGTAACAGTGCCTGTTTTTTAAAGCCGGGTGGACACTACACGACTTTCAAAGTCCTAACATCGCCGAGCCTCTAACATTAAATGACTGTCTTTCCTGTAGGTTTTTTTTCTTGCCAATGTAGTGGTCCGCACACTAAACGATGTGGCACAGACGGGGTCACACACTACAAGATTGTTGACCTGGTTGTGAGGATTCTCCGTACCATGCTGTCTTTCCAAAATAACAATGTTGTGATTACATTTGACGTAGCTACTAGCTGTGGCTCAAAGCAGCCTGATAAGTGTTTTGTCATTCACGCTTCCCATACAAATTTGAAATATCTAGCTTCCGTTTTGAATTAAATAACATTGCTTGTGAGCTTCAGGGCTTTAACAATTTGATGCTTTGGTTAAAGGCAAGTACAAACACATACTAGTAGTAGTCATCGCTCCTGCTCGAGTCATCTCACTGGCTTCTCTGGCGAGCTCTCATTGGCGATTGCTGATCATCGTTCTCAACTTGTCGTTGCACATCTCACACTACAAGACCATTGCAGATTTGCTTCCGATAAAATCAAACATGTTTGAAAATATCGGGATGTCTGGGATTGCTCAAAGACGAGATCAGTAGCCCTCAGATTAAGTCTCTGACCCGTTCACATTAAACAAGCATCGGTGACGGCCACGTGCCCCGAGTAGGCAATGACATGGAAATTTTATCTCCAATCTCAAAGACTTGTCTGGGACAGCTAAATCAGAGCCGAAATAGTGTAGTGTAGACCCGGCTTTAATCTCAAAGGCGCTTGTTATTGGGTCTAATGTATTACCTCAACAGTTGACTTGACGAACTGTGCAGCATGGACCATTTTTTTCCTTCCTGACACAGACATACAACTGTCTGATCTGGGCTCGTATCCACAAAGCGTCTCAAAGTAAGAGTGCTGATCTTGGATCAGGTCCCAACCTGTGTATGTAGTCTTATTGATTAAGATTCTAAAAGGCAAAACTGATCCTAGCTCAGCACTCCTACTCTGAGGCTTTGTGGATACGGGCCCAGGCCTTCCTGTCTTTATACCCGAATATGATTCAAATGGACGAGTAGGCTTTCATTCTGATTTAATCTCTCATCACTTAGTAGTTGTCTGTTTGTGTTTCCAGGCTGGTCAGTTTCAGCCTGTAGTAACTGAGTCCACAGCCATACAGCAGCAGCAACAGCAGCAGTACTACCAACAGTGGTACCAACAGAACCAGCAGCAACCGTATCCTGGATACACCTACCCCTACAATTACTACTACCCCATGGCGCCGGGCCCCGTACGTGTACATATCCTCCACACCCTCCACATTTCAGATTAACTGTAATGTAGTCCTTGGTAATGATCTCCGCGACACTGATGCCGGCTTTATGCACTATGGCATTTAGATAAGGAATTGGAATTGTTAGATTTAGCCTACACATTACAAAACCGGCACTTTGCAACTAAAAAATCAATGAACTGTTAATACATGATACCCCGACAGAACAAGCCAAGCCAGTACCATATTTGAAGTGTGTTTTCCTCTGATTCTCCAGTATGGTGGTGGTGGCTATCCTCCTCAGGGCCAGTATGGTGTACCTCCAGGACCTTACCCCTCTCCCACCACTCCAACTGGACAGGTAACCATCAGAAAACTGCTACTGTTGCTACTTAAATCAAGTTTTCAGTTTACTTCACTCTTCCTCTATTGCAGTTTATGAATTATTGACTAAATGAGTCCCCAATGCCAGGCGTTTGTGTAAAAATGACTTTCTGTGTCCGGACAGAAGTGCGCCAGGGATCAAATGCATGAATTAAGATGCTATTGATGACTGGCATTTGAATAATGTTGTATTTCTACACTGACAAGCGTCACAAATTATCTCACACTCTCAGGTACAACCCTACACTGTTGATTGGTCAATGTGTCATGCTGCCTTGTTGACAAAATTACTGAGCGGCACAGATTATTGTTTGGTTTGAGAAGGGGCACAGATTACTGTTTGGTTTGAGAAGGGGCACAGATTACTGTTTGGTTTGAGAAGGGGCACAGATTACTGTTTGGTTTGAGAAGGGGCACAGATTACTGTTTGGTTTGAGAAGGGGCACAGATTACTGTTTGGTTTGAGAAGGGGCACAGATTACTGTTTGGTTTGAGAAGGGGCACAGATTACTGTTTGGTTTGAGAAGGGGCACAGATTACTGTTTGGTTTGAGAAGGACGCTCCTCCCTCCCCGCTTTTGACCGATGGCGTAGCGGGCCTTTACCCGGTGCCTCGCGGCTCAGCATAATGTAATCCTCCCACTAAGAATCTGTCTGGAGCTGAAGTCTGTTGCAGTTAGAATGTTTTGCTCTTCAGTTCTCCTTTCATATTGAGATATTCTCAGTTTTAAGTTTTTGGAATCTGCAGTTTACCTTTTTCACAAGTTTCTTTTCCCACATGTATTATTTGTCCCTACCTTCCCAGCCTCCATCCCTGCCCGTGATGGATGACCAGTCCTCCAGCTACCCCTCTCAGCCCCAACCCCCTCCTCCTGCTGCACCTCAACCACCCCCCCAGAGCCCCACCAGCTCTGAGCAGCCCCCACCCCCCCCTCCCCCAGCCATCCCTCCCCCTCCCAACTCCCAGTACCCCCTTCCTCCAGGGCAGAACTCTTACAACCCCAACAACCCCATGCCCTACCCCAACAATGACCCCAACCAGATGAGAGGTTACAACCACAACCAGGGCAGGCCCAGCTATGGGCAGAGCTACCAGACTCAGAACTCGTACCAGCAGCAGCAGAATAACAACCAACACCAGCAACAAGGACAGGGTCAGTATGGACCAGGAGCTGGGAGAGGAGAGGCCAACAAAAACAAGAACCATCAACAACAACAGCCACAGCAACAAGGACCGCAGCTCTGGCACCGCATGAAACGTAAGTGTGTGAGGGTATTGAGTTGTGTGTGAGGGTATCTCAAGCATGTTTTTTTCTGTCAGCTTATTGTATTTGTTTCCCATCACTTGGTGTTATTTTCTTTATTTCAATGCCTTCATTGTTTTCCACAGAGGCACCTGGAGCAGGTGCGATGAAGTTCAACATTCCCAAGCGACCCTACGTCATGACCAATCAGAGTTTCCCTCCTGGGGAACAACCCACTGGATTGGCTGCTACTCCTTCCTCCCCAGCTGCTGCTCCTGCGACACCTGGCGGTGCCCAGACACGGTGAAGAGACCGCTACTAATGACACCAATATATCGGTCTTTACTATCCTTAATACCTACTGGGGAATAATTATGTATCTCTACTCATGATCAGAAGATGACAGGGGTTTAAAATCTGCATCCAATAGATTTCAGAAGTACCATGTCCCCCTAGTACTCCCAAACCAGTTTCCTTTCCCCCTGATTTACTGTTGCAGTGCTGATTATAAAAATGATTCCCTCAGGCCCCAGGACTGGCCCCAGGCGATGAAGGAGTATGTTCAGCGCTGCTTCACAGCCTGTGAGAATGAGGAGGACAAGGACCGCACCGAAAAGGGTCTGAAGGAGGTCCTACAGAAAAGACTACAGGATGGGTCTGCCTACACCATCGACTGGGACCGCGAGCCTCTGCCTGAGTGAGTGGAGCAGTTGTTCTTGAAAAAGCCTGATGTTTCACTGTCTAGGCACTTAGCCTGATGTTTCACTGTCTAGGAACTTAGCCTGATGTTTCACTGTCTAGGAACTTAGCCTTGGGTTTCACTGTCTAGGAACTTAGCCTTGGGTTTCACTGTCTAGGAACTTAGCCTTGGGTTTCACCGTCTAGGCACTTAGCCTGGGGTTTTACCGTCTAGGCACTTAGCCTGGGGTTTCACCGTCTAGGCACCTAGCCTGGGGTTTCACCGTCTAGGCACCTAGCCTGGGGTTTCACCGTCTAGGCACCTAGCCTGGGGTTTCACCGTCTAGGCACCTGGCCTGGGGTTTCACCGTCTAGGCACTTGGCCTGGGGTTTCACCGTCTAGGCACCTAGCCTGGGGTTTCACCGTCTAGGCACCTAGCCTGGGGTTTCACCGTCTAGGCACCTAGCCTGGGGTTTCACCGTCTAGGCACCTAGCCTGGGGTTTCACCGTCTAGGCACCTAGCCTGGGGTTTCACCGTCTAGGCACCTAGCCTGGGGTTTCACCGTCTAGGCACCTGGCCTGGGGTTTCACCGTCTAGGCACTTAGCCTGGGGTTTCACCGTCTAGGCACCTAGCCTGGGGTTTCACCGTCTAGGCACCTAGCCTGGGGTGTGGGGTTTCACCGTCTAGGCACTTAGAAAGCCTGAATCCCCTTTTGGAGACCAAATGCCTAATTTCTGCCTAAGCCCTATCAAGAGGTGCTAGTCATCCTAATCCCTTCTCTCCTCTCTCTCCGTCCAGACTGAAGGCCAAGCAGTCTCGCTGGGAGGCTGTACCCACCCAAAGGACTCTGGAGAGTTCTGTGGGCCGTGGTGGGGGTACAGGTGGGGCTACGCGTGGCAGGGGTGGTGGGGCCAGGCTGGGACACTACAGGAACGTCTTCTCCCAGAGAAGCCCCTCATCCAGCTCCTCAGGCTCCTCCTCTCGCTCCCCCTCTCCCTCCCACAACCGACACAGGGACCGCAATGGCCAGAGACACAGGCGCAGGTGAGAGACAGTGTGTTTGTATGTTTTGGGTTAGTCCAGTGATTATTATTATTTATTTATTTTCATAATTGTCTAGGTGTATTATTTGTCCCAACCTGCTTTGTTATAGGTCAAATATTCCCCTTAGTATAGTATAATCATAGCCACTCTAAAAAGAGAAAGTATGCTGTGTAGTTCTGTTGTAATGTCCTGTTCGTTCTCCTCTTCCAGTGACTCTGAGTCCCAGTCGGACAGCAGCATGTCCAGTGACCTCCGAACCCAGCTTCCCCGGCGCAATCAGAAAGGAGGGCGTGGCCGTGGGGGCGACAGGGACCGAGGCAGAGGGGGTGGAGAGAGGGGACGAGGAAGGGGCGGAAGAGGCAACAGAGGACGGAGGTAAACAAGCATGTTTTGGCCTAAAGAAAAATTCCAGACTAAATGTTTTGCATGTCAGCAATCGAGTTTTCAAGATATGCAACTTTCAAAATACAGAAATATAGCCAGAATAATGCATTTTGCATCATATGATGCCAAACTTGGCTGTATTTTGAAAGTGATACATCTTGAAAACTTGATTGCTGACATGCAAAACATTCTGGGACTATATCAACAATGGACTAATGAAACAAATAATAAAAGCTAGTTTTGGGTGAGATCTTCTTTCAAGTCATTGGCCTTGACTCACCCACAGACTGATATTCACCTTTCCCTCGTTGTGCTGATCACATTTTGGCTTCTCTTCTCAGAAACATGGATGACGCTAACTCCACCGTCCTGGGCAAGAAGAGAAAAGGTGGGAACGCCGGCCTGGACTTCCACGACCCCCACCGGGAGGCCAAGAAACAAAGCCGAGCGGCACGCTTCCACAACACCAAGATGCGCTCAGAGCCCCTGGTGCTGTCCATCAACAACCTGGAGCTGCCCAAGGAGGACCTGAGCTGGGACGACTGCCCCATTGTGGGCACCTGCCAAGAGATCACCAAGATCTACCTGAGACTCACCTGTGCCCCTGACCCTGCCACCGTGCGTCCCGTATCTGTGAGTATCACCTGTCACGTGGAATGAGAGGATCCTTATTTGAGGCCTCCCTTCAGATTGTGTGATGTTTGTCTCCTAATCCCCTGTCTCTGGCCAGGTGCTGAGGAAGTCTCTGTTGGCTGTGAAGGCCCACTGGAAGACCCGTCAGGACTACCCCTACGCCTGTGAACAGATGAAGTCCATACGACAGGACCTCACGGTCAGTTTACTACATGTCCTTTTTAGTTTAGTCGAACAGGCACTTTGTCCTATCTCGGTATATGAAAACAGGAGGCGTCTCTCCTCCTTTCAGGTCCAAGGAGTTCGTACAGAGTTCACAGTGGAAGTATACGAGTGCCATGCACGCATTGCTCTAGAAAAGGTGAGAGGTCCTCTCCATACACTGTCCCCTTTTCGCTACCTCGTATTTGATGTCGGGCGCCGTTTTTGAGTTTAAAGGTGCGGTGTCGTACTAGATGTGCATTCTTCTCTAAATGTTTGCGTTACCAGGGCGACCACGCAGAGTTCAACCAGTGCCAGATGCAGCTGAAGGCCCTGTATAAGGACAACCCGTCAGAGAACATAGGGGAGTTCACTGCTTACAGACTACTCTACTATATCTTCACTAAAAACTCTGGAGGTAACTTACCACCTGCCTGATGTTCCTCATCAATCATATTTCTGCATTGGATTTTGGCTCGCATAGAATTGAGCTTAATGTCCTGATTTTCTTGGTTGCGTGTTTGCCCCCCACACACAGACATCACGACTGAGCTGGTGTACCTGACTGCGGCGCTGCGGGCGGATGAGTGTGTGTCCCACGCGCTCTCCCTCCGCGCCGCCTGGGCTCTGGGAAACTTCCACCGGTTTTTCCAGCTCTACCGGAGAGCCCCACGCATGGCATCCTACCTCATAGACAAGTTTGTAGAGAGGGAGAGGATGATCGCTCTCAGGGCCTTATTCAAAACGTACGTCAGAGGCCTTTCATCCAAACTCCATGGTTCCTAACAATTCATCATTTTATGTAATTGTATGTAGGATAGAAATGGTCCCACTTTAAATTGCCTCTCCCCCTCTGTTTTCCCAGATTCAGACCAGACTTGCCGGTGGAGTATGTGCAGTCCAGTCTGGGCTTCCTTTGTTTAGACTCTTGCATGGCCTTCCTCACAGGCCTGGGGGTCACCTTCTTCCCCTCTGACCCCAGCAAGATAGACTGCAAGATCAGCTCAGCCTGTCTGGCAGCCTCCTGAGGGGGTGGGGTGTTTACCGGGGAGGGGGGAAAGCACACTAAAGTGAGATAGACAGGGTCAGGAATGTACCCTACAGTTATACTGCACTACACTTCAGGAGGGAGGCTAGTGGTTAGACTGAAACTACAATTTAGTCCTGTAGAAAGAGGGAGATATGCACTAGGACCCACTAAATCACTTAGGGCTGAAAATTCAGTGAGGATCCCACCCACAGATGCAATGTGCTCACAGATATGGACTGTATAACAAGAGTGGGGGAGATTATCTGCATACATGCTGCACATCAAATACATTTAGAATAGCTTAGTCCCACACATCTCTGATCAGCTCAAGATATTAATTATACCTTCGACTTAGAACATTTTAATGACGAACAGATGATGTTAGGCATTAGTTCAATGTAAGACCCGAAGATCAAGCACCAACTCACACAGATCAGGGAAGAGTGTAGCCTCAAGGTCTCCCATCCACTATCGCTCTCAGAAGTTTTAAGCTAACAGTGTTCTGTTATGTTTTTCCTTCCCTCAAGTCAACAGCCTCAAAACTCATGCGAAGACAAGCCTTGAGAACCCAAGAGGGAGATGAAAACGAAATGAGCTAAAGTCATCCCTCAAGCCCTCATCCAACAGGCTGCTCATCCACTCCAAAACCAAACCATCAACCAGAGAAGAGGTTTGTCTGTTCAGGTGTTCAGCTCTAGAGACTGTGCTAGCCCTTTGCTGCCTTCAGGAAGCCTTCGTGATCCAGCGTCCAATCCGGGAGAGGAGGAGATGGTGGTTTGTATGTCCTGTCCCCCCTTCCCTCAAGCTGTCTACGATTGGCGATCAGGTGGGGAAAGTTACCCCCACTTCCTGTTCCTGCGTAGCCCTGCACACTTGTCACCCCTGAAAGGTATTGACTGAGAAATCTAAAGGTTCTGATTGGCTCCTTGCCCAGGTTGGCCACAGCCATCCTTACCCCACAGTTGTCTGCTACCCACAGTCCCCTGCTTCACCCTTCAACAGTCGTCACCCAGAGTTCACCAAAGTTTGACCACAAAGTTCACAATATAGAAGATCTCTAATATAGAAGATCTCCAAGCTTGGCGTCTAGTCCCTTCTGGTAGGCATTGACTTATAAAGTGTGATGGTGGATACAGTCCCCTAATATTTACCAAGAATGGCCTCTGCAATCCCTCGGTATGTGTCCAGGAGGCAGGATATCCACCTATAGTCCATCTATCCCCTGAGAGCAGACAAGGAGGCAGTCTCCCACCCCTTAAGAGTACCAAATAACCAAGTTGAGGCCCTGAGCGAGCCTGTGGTGTTTCCTGAGTTACCCGATCAACAGCCCCCTCAGCAGCATGGAATAGCAGTCGTCAAGCACTCCCATCACACAGGAAGAAGTCAGCTCCATCAAGATGGTGGCAAAGTCTTCACCTTCAAATATGGTGGCTGGATCAGTCCCGCCACACAACAGACGGAGATGAGATCGCTGTCTGTGCAGATGGCAGCAACGTCTGGGTTTGTATGCTCCACACTCCGTTCAATAAGGCTGAGTATGTATGGCTGGTAAGAAAAAGGACTCTTGGTGTGCTGGAAGGAGGTGGAGGACAGCACGGCAAAGATCACCTGGTATTCACTATTGGCTCATTCACAAACACTAACCATTGGTTTGGGTTAAGGTGTATGATATCAAGTTTATGGTAATTACTTAAATTCCATCCACATCATGATAGTGTGTCTGAAATTGTGATATAAAATTAAGGGTGCCAGTATTAACCCCCTCATTTTTAAAAGAATGATGAAGCCAAACTGTCAAATTATACAGGTGCAGATACACAAATTCAGGTTTAAAAGGTAACTGTCCTCAATTGAAAATTGTCATTCTGCCACAAAACATTAGTTTAGGACATTAATGTTGACGGCTAAAGCATACAAGACTCTGCTTATCAAATGTTTGTCTGTAATCAAATAATCTGCTTATTTATTTAAAGCTAAGAAATCATGTGATATTTTTAAAACCCCATTGCAGACATTTTGGTTTTCAGTAAAGGCAGGTGAGAGTGAAGGATTGTAGAGTAGTTATTTTGGGGTCCTATCCAGCAGTTATACATTAGGCTACATCCCTGTGTATACTCTTGATAAGATCTGATGCGAGGAGACTAGTGTGGAGAGTTAATTGTAAATCAACATAATTGTCAATACATAAATAGAACCTAGAAATGGAACATGGGTTGGTGATATCAGTTGGTGATATCAGTTGATCTAAAACCCCTTGTTTTCAGGCATGACCTTGAAGAGTATTAACTTGATTCACATCAAAGCTCGAGGTATTTTAGTGAGTTCAGTTCCATTGCGGAGATATCAAATGTATTTGTCACATGCACTGAATACAACCGGTTCAGACTGAAATGCTTCCCTGCGAGCCCTTTCCCAACAATGCAGAGTTAAAAAGAAAAATTATATAAATTCAAAAAGGATTTGGTAACACAATAAAATAACTAACGAGGCTATACACAAGATAGGACTCAACTTTCAGGATGACCAGAAGTCTGTGCTGTAACAAATGTCCTGTGTGCTCATCTATAGAGTCTGTGTCAGTATCTAATGTACATTGTTATGGATTCAGTTGGCCTTGTTATGGATTCAGTTGACATTGTAATGGATTCAGTTGGCCTTTATTCATTGGACATTTTGATATGTTTTATGTTTACCAGGGCAAGTGTAATTTTGACAAACGTATATGGTGAATGAGAAGCTGAAGCATTTTAGATATGGGTAATAAAAAATGTGTTCTTAAGACAATTGATGTGAAAATGTAAATTATAGTTACAAATCTAAAGTTGGATGATTTGGAATACATTGCCTGTTTTTGATATTGCCGTGGATTTAAATGGGGAATTGATAGTAACTGCTTTTTGTAGTGCAAACACTTGCGTGGTTTCTACACTATATTTTTGACCGCTCATTCAATAAGTGTGCAGTGCAGGTTTATACTTTGGGCTTTTACAGGGATTGAAAATGGGATATTTGCTGTATAAACCAAATATTTTTCTTGCCAAATTTCCCTTAGATATGAACACTTGGTTGACCACTTTCATTTCTTACTCATTTTTTTAAATGCTCATCTTTTGTAAACCATTTTTGTTTTTAGATTTGATTTACTGCATGTCTGTGTCATCTCAACCTTTCTGGCTTTCTGTACTCATGAACCTCTTGCAGTGGTATTCAAAGTCAGCATCGCGACCCATGAGGGAAATGCAAAAACATTCATAGGTCATATTGTATGGGACAATATAGAAACGATTTTGAAAAGGATAATTTGAAAAATCCATTTTTATTGAGCAAATGTATTTATTGGTTTATTTTCATTTCGATGAGATGAACATGTAATGAATTGAAGGTACATTTTTTTTAAAGGGTGTCAGTAGGTTTGGAAATTCTGCTGGCCAAAAAAATAGTTCCCCAGAAATTCTGGTGGAAAATAATGGTGTCCCCACTGAAAAAGTTTGAATATCACTGCCTTAGAGATAAGTAATGTACTAAAACCCCCACACAACATCCTGATGGCAAGAGAAAGGTTTGGTTGAAGGCACTGCACTCCCATCAGCCAAGAAACAAACTGTTACGGTTTGTGTTGCTCAAGTCTCCCGTTTGTCAATTTCTTTGGAAGTAGTTTGTCAAGGAGCAAACCCAGACCTGTTTCAGATTAACAGTGGTTTGGCTGGTGTGAGTCAGTGTTTTGATATGGGAACATATCAATATGGTACCGTCATTATGTTATTAATATTCTTAATGATTGGATTGAGAGCCTGTGAGAGAGAGATATATATATATATATATATATATATATATATATATATATATATATATATATATATATATATATATATTATCGACTGCAGGATCCGTTTCAATATGAATGTCTGGATGAGTAATCAGTCGTCTCAGCAACTCGTCTACCCATTTATAGATCCCTTTGTTTCATTTGACTGGCACTATTTTGTGTGATATGTGCTCTCTTCGGTCATTAATTTCAGCAGTTGTACTCATGACTCAACTTGTCCCTTCTCTCATCTTCTTATTCTCTGTCCCTCTTTACTTTGCCCCACTCCCGTCACCAGTCCTTTTCTCTTATTTTTCTTCTTGCAGTACTGCATTACAGGAGCAAAAGGAATGTGAAAAGAGAGCACCTCCTCCCAGCCTCCAGAAGCAAGCTGGAGAGAGGGAAAAGTGTGAGAAATGCAAGACTTGATACTGGCAACTCAAGTTCAAGCCATTTTGTCAATATGACCTGAAATGTTGCTGTGTCTTATCCATGGGAGCCTGACTTCAATTGTTTTAGTCAAGTCTTTTGAATGTATTTTATTTGACTATTCTTAACTTGAATCAAGAAAACATTCAATGTCACATTTTTTTCCACTCTAGTTTTCCAGAAACAATTTTGGAACACTGTTGCACGTTCTGTCTATAGTTAGGAAGGAAGGCCTATACCTCTAAACCATCATATGTGTTAATGTATACTGTTTGTCCAGAAACATTTGCATGTGTTCTTGTTTTTCATAACCAGGGTGTTCTCTAGAAATTGCTTTGTCATTATGTCAACTTCTCAAGTACAGATAAATATTTGGTATGGCAACCTTTTTTGGTCAGTGAATATTTGGCGTCTCTGTAACCTTGATGTATTTTTGTCAGCTGCCTCGTGGTCTACCTGTAAATTAATTTGCCTGCATTTGGTATTTGTCGTAATACAATGGGAGTTATTTTAACTTAGAAACCCATTAATTGGTATCTCTAGCATGTAAACTACTTTTCGGGATTTGAAATGGATCTGGACATACAGCACACAATTTCCATTATATCAAGGAAAACACATTCTAGATATTTTTTTTTCTTATCTGCTTATATTTGGTCACATTCCTTTTAAGTTTTGAGTAGTCCGGTAGTAGTTGGCTCCCATATCAGAATGTTGCTCTGTCTTGCTCTGTACCTTTCCTAAACAGGATGCTTTTCTGTCTTGTCTCTATTGATTTCAGACACCTCTTCAACAGTGAAGTCAAGTTCATGTAGCGTGCTATCTCCTGGTCAGATGTTTAACATTGCAGAACCTCTCATCTCACATTGATGCTTTAGTTCTGATACATTCATATTTTTTGTTCAATAATGGTTTATAACTGTACATTTCCATTTAACTAACAATGCTTCTCCTTTTTAAAATGTGCTGCTCCTTCTTACTCTCTCAACTGTTCCTTCTGACACCTGTGGGTTTGTTTTTTTCCCTCTCTGGAACTTCTTGAAGCCCATCACTGTGTAACTCCTGCCTCCATTTGTCCTATTAGACTGCACTTGAACAATTCCCTTTTACTTCAGCCTGATGCGCCGGTTCATTTTTAATTCTTCAATGTCTTTAGTGGATTTATTCTGTTGCTCCTTTTCTCTCCTCACTCTTCTTACCTGCATGTGTCCCCTCCTCTTCCCTTCTATCAGAATATCTCCTTTCTCCACCCTCTTCATGTTGAGTATCTGTTTGCTAGTGACTATTGTTGCTGAGTAACTATCCATTCTCGGTAGTAAGTATTGCTTCTACGCTGCTCAGGTGGTTTCTGTTGCAGCTAGCTGAAACTAAAGGATATACTTGCAAAATATCCCTCCCCAGTCTCAACCCTCCATGGATTGTATTTGAAATTAAATACTCCTGTTTTGTAAATACTGTGTACATATGTATTTTTGTCTTGAACCTAATAAAATAAAAGTTTAGAAATAAGTATTTGTTTTGAGTTATAGAAATGACATGTTGCATTTCTACTTAATGTAAAAATTGTTGCTCAAGATTGAATCAAACCCAGAAGACTACTCAAACTAAACATTGTTAAAGGCATTTTATTTTTTTGAATCCGAACTGAGAGACAGCGATGGACAATCATTACAGGGACAGTTCAGTGAGTTGATTGACGTCAAAATCCTGAAATTCTGGCTTTCATGTCACTGATTAACATTATTGCACTGTTTCTAGGGATTGGCACTGAACTTAAATTCAAGGAACAATATTAAATGTCAACAATGGCCGAAGTAAAAAAATTAAAATAAATAGCTCCGTTTGACCAGAGAGCAGTTGGAAAAGGCATGCAAAATAAGGAAGAGGAAATTGAGTAGGCTGATAGCTATAGGGTGAAGAAGCAACAAGCACTAAAGCTACAAGCCAAGGAATAGCTAACTACTAAAAGATGAAAGCAGTTTTTCACAGGAGCTAAGAAGTCAGGAAAGAATTCAGAACAGGTAAATGGAGAAGAAAAACAGCATAACAGATAAAGAACTAAACACAAAGCTGATAGAGGACCTAAAAGGGACAGAGTGGAGCAGAGGACCTAAAGAGGGGGATGAGAAGAGAGGACTAGAGGAGGAGCAGAGGGAAAGAGGACCTAAAGAGGGGGATGAGAAGAGAGGACTAGAGGAGGGAAAGAGGACCTAAAGAGGGGGATGAGAAGAGAGGACTAGAGGAGGAGCAGAGGGAAAGAGGACCTAAAGAGGGGGATGAGAAGAGAGGACTAGAGAGGAGCAGAGGGAAAGAGAAGGACCTACAGTGCCTTGCGAAAGTATTCGGCCCCCTTGAACTTTGCAACCTTTTGCCACATTTCAGGCTTCAAACATAAAGATAAAACTGTATTTTTTTGTGAAGAATCAACAACAAGTGGGACACAATCATGAAGTGGAACGACATTTATTGGATATTTCAAACTTTTTTAACAAATCAAAAACTGAAAAATTGGGCGTGCAAAATTATTCAGCCCCCTTAAGTTAATACTTTGTAGCGCCACCTTTTGCTGCGATTACAGCTGTAAGTCGCTTGGGGTATGTCTATCAGTTTTGCACATCGAGAATTTTTTTCCCCATTCCTCCTTGCAAAACAGCTCGAGCTCAGTGAGGTTGGATGGAGAGCATTTGTGAACAGCAGTTTTCAGTTCTTTCCACAGATTCTCGATTGGATTCAGGTCTGGACTTTGACTTGGCCATTCTAACACCTGGATATGTTTATTTTTGAACCATTCCATTGTAGATTTTGCTTTATGTTTTGGATCATTGTCTTGTTGGAAGACAAATCTCCGTCCCAGTCTCAGGTCTTTTGCAGACTGCATCAGGTTTTCTTCCAGAATGGTCCTGTATTTGGCTCCATCCATCTTCCCTGTCCCTGCTGAAGAAAAGCAGGCCCAAACCATGATGCTGCCACCACCATGTTTGACAGTGGGGATGGTGTGTTCAGCTGTGTTGCTTTTACGCCAAACATAACGTTTTGCATTGTTGCCAAAAAGTTCAATTTTGGTTTCATCTGACCAGAGCACCTTCTTCCACATGTTTGGTGTGTCTCCCAGGTGGCTTGTGGCAAACTTTAAACAACACTTTTTATGGATATCTTTAAGAAATGGCTTTCTTCTTGCCACTCTTCCATAAAGGCCAGATTTGTGCAATATACGACTGATTGTTGTCCTATGGACAGAGTCTCCCACCTCAGCTGTAGATCTCTGCAGTTCATCCAGAGTGATCATGGGCCTCTTGGCTGCATCTCTGATCAGTCTTCTCCTTGTATGAGCTGAAAGTTTAGAGGGACGGCCAGGTCTTGGTAGATTTGCAGTGGTCTGATACTCCTTCCATTTCAATATTATCGCTTGCACAGTGCTCCTTGGGATGTTTAAAGCTTGGGAAATATTTTTGTATCCAAATCCGGCTTTAAACTTCTTCACAACAGTATCTCGGACCTGCCTGGTGTGTTCCTTGTTCTTCATGATGCTCTCTGCGCTTTTAACGGACCTCTGAGACTATCACAGTGCAGGTGCATTTATACGGAGACTTGATTACACACAGGTGGATTGTATTTATCATCATTAGTCATTTAGGTCAACATTGGATCATTCAGAGATCCTCACTGAACTTCTGGAGAGAGTTTGCTGCACTGAAAGTAAAGGGGCTGAATAATTTTTCACGCCCAATTTTTCAGTTTTTGATTTGTTAAAAAAGTTTGAAATATCCAATAAATGTCGTTCCACTTCATGATTGTGTCCCACTTGTTGTTGATTCTTCACAAAAAAATACAGTTTTATATCTTTATGTTTGAAGCCTGAAATGTGGCAAAAGGTCGCAAAGTTCAAGGGGGCCGAATACTTTCGCACGGCACTGTAAAAAAGGGACACAGAGGAGGACCTAGAGAGGAGCAGAGGGACAGAGGAGGATCTAAAGAGGGACAGAGAGAAAGAGGACCTAAAGAGGGACAGAAAGGAGCAGGGGGAAAGAGGAGGACCTAAAGAGGGATAGAGAGGAGCAGAGGGAAAGGGGAGGACCTAAAGAGGGATAGAGAGGAGCAGAGGGAAAGAGGAGGACCTGAAGAGGGGAGCAGAGGGAAAGAGGATGACCTGAAGAGGAGCAGAGGGAAAGAGCGGAGCAGAGGATGACCTGAAGAGGGTCAGAGGAGCAGAGGGAAAGAGGATGACCTGAAGAGGGACAGAGGAGCAGAGGGAAAGAGGATGACCTGAAGAGGAGCAGAGGGAAAGAGCGGAGCAGAGGATGACCTGAAGAGGGTCAGAGGAGCAGAGGGAAAGAGGATGATCTGAAGAGGGTCAGAGGAGCAGAGGGAAAGAGGATGACCTGAAAAGGAGCAGAGGGAAAGAGGATGACCTGAAGAGGGTCAGAGGAGCAGAGGGAAAGAGGATGACCTGAAGAGGGTCAGAGGAGCAGAGGGAAAGAGGATGACCTGAAGAGGGTCAGAGGAGCAGAGGGAAAGAGGATGACCTGAAGAGGAGCAGAGGGAAAGAGGATGACCTGAAGAGGGTCAGAGGAGCAGAGGGAAAGAGGAGGACATGAAGAGGGACATGGGAGCAGAGGGAAAGAGGATGACCTGAAGAGGAGCAGAGGGAAAGAGGATGACCTGAAGAGGGTCAGAGGAGCAGAGGGAAAGAGGAGGACCTGAAGAGGGACATGGGAGCAGAGGGAAAGAGGATGACCTGAAGAGGGTCAGAGGAGCAGAGGGAAAGAGGAGGACCTGAAGAGGGACATGGGAGCAGAGGGAAAGAAGAGGTAATAGAGAAACAAAAAATAGAAGAAATAGACAGCACAGTAGAGTGAAGGAAAGCAATGATGGCTGAGAAATAAAAGATGGACATAACATTTAGAAAACTTTAAAATTGGAAAGCAAAATAAAAGACAGAAAACAGAAAAATAAGAAATTGGAAATGGCTTAAAGCAAACAGAAAAATAGAACTCACAAGAATCAGGAGGTTGTGATGTTAGTATTAGGAAATAGTTTATGTTAATAGAGAAAGTATATACCAAAGTGTAGAGCGAAGCAGAATTACAGAAATGATCAAAGACAAGAAATGTAAAAGTGGCACAGCTAGATGACTACAAGACAGCGAAGAGAACAGTGTGTAAAAGTGGCACAGCTAGATGACTACAAGACAGCGAAGAGAACAGTGTGTAAAAGTGGCACAGCTAGATGACTACAAGACAGCGAAGAGGACAGTGTGTAAAAGTGGCACAGCTAGATGACTACAAGACAGCGAAGAGAACAGTGTGTAAAAGTGGCACAGCTAGATGACTACAAGACAGCGAAGAGAACAGTGTGTAAAAGTGGCACAGCTAGATGACTACAAGACAGCGAAGAGAACAGTGTGTAAAAGTGGCACAGCTAGATGACTACAAGACAGCGAAGAGGACAGTGTGTAAAAGTGGCACAGCTAGATGACTACAAGACAGCGAAGAGGACAGTGTGTAAAAGTGGCACAGCTAGATGACTACAAGACAGCGAAGAGAACAGTGTGTAAAAGTGGCACAGCTAGATGACTACAAGACAGCGAAGAGGACAGTGTGTAAAAGTGGCACAGCTAGATGACTACAAGACAGCGAAGAGGACAGTGTGTAAAAGTGGCACAGCTAGATGACTACAAGACAGCTAAGAGAACAGTGTGTAAAAGTGGCACAGCTAGATGACTACAAGACAGCGAAGAGGACAGTGTGTAAAAGTGGCACAGCTAGATGACTACAAGACAGCGAAGAGAACAGTGTGTAAAAGTGGCACAGCTAGATGACTACAAGACAGCTAAGAGGACAGTGTGTAAAAGTGGCACAGCTAGATGACTACAAGACAGCTAAGAGAACAGTGTGTAAAAGTGGCACAGCTAGATGACTACAAGACAGCGAAGAGGACAGTGTGTAAAAGTGGCACAGCTAGATGACTACAAGACAGCGAAGAGAACAGTGTGTAAAAGTGGCACAGCTAGATGACTACAAGACAGCGAAGAGGACAGTGTGTAAAAGTGGCACAGCTAGATGACTACAAGACAGCGAAGAGAACAGTGTGTAAAAGTGGCACAGCTAGATGACTACAAGACAGCGAAGAGGACAGTGTGTAAAAGTGGCACAGCTAGATGACTACAAGACAGCGAAGAGGACAGTGTGTAAAAGTGGCACAGCTAGATGACTACAAGACAGCGAAGAGGACAGTGTGTAAAAGTGGCACAGCTAGATGACTACAAGACAGCGAAGAGGACAGTGTGTAAAAGTGGCACAGCTAGATGACTACAAGACAGCGAAGAGGACAGTGTGTAAAAGTGGCACAGCTAGATGACTACAAGACAGCGAAGAGGACAGTGTGTAAAAAGCAAAAGGAGAGTTTAGAAAGAAAGAGTCAATCTGAAACAAAGAGGAAAGAATTGCAGAATATCAGTAGCAGAGGAAAAGTGGAATAAAATTCAGAAACAGAAGTTGGGAAAAGAAAAAGCAATATTGTGTAAATAGAAGACAGCAAGAGGAAAAATTAACCTAGAAAAAGGACCATTTAGGGGAAAATAGAGAAGAGGACAGCAGAAGTAAGAGGCGAGGAAGGTAACATTACAGTGAAAGAAACTAGCAAATGTACAATTTAGAGAAATACATGATAAGATACAGAGTCAAGATGCTGAGGAAATGATTTGAAAGCGTCAAAGCAGAGAAATAAAGTTTAGAAAATGAAGACAAATGTGTCAGTAAAGAAGAAGACAAAGGGTGAAGAAAGAAAGCCATAAGATGAATACAGAAAAGGTGAAACGGATAAAGAGTGAAGAAACACGAGAAGAAATGAAGCTAAATAAGTTTAAAATTGCCATTAGATTGAAAGAAAGGGCAATTATAAATCTGAAAGCCATGCATAAAGAAAATAGAAAAATAACAGACTTGAAAGCAGAGGAGTTTGAAAGAGAGAGCGAGAGAGAGAGAGAAAGAACGAGAGGACGAGAGGACAGCAGAGTAGAAGTAAAAAGGCATATTATTCCATATTATACATTTTTACTAGATGTCAAAATACCCATCACAGTCAAACCGTTGTTGAAAGTGAATAATACCATGATAAAGTGTGACTTTAGTTTCTATTTCAAATTGATATTGTAGGCATGGTTATCTAACCCTCAATTATATCTCGTAGGGTTAAGGTTAGGGTTAAGCTCCCCTTAGAAATAGTGAGAAAAAAACAGAACAACAACAGTAAAGCTTGGAAAGAGAAGTCTTTTTCCACTTCCTAGAAGATAGGAAAATGAAGCAGTAAAGAAAGAGGGGAAATTGGTATACAAAAACTAAAGCTGAACTTTGCATAAAGAAGAGGTTTAGCCCATAGGTTGAAACACACGCAGTAAGACCACACACTACAGCAAGGCAGGTACAGGGCTGGGTGTCTAGGGTAAAATACTGTTGCCCCCCTAGAACTCAAATATGAAGTTATATGCGCTGATTTTAAGTTAAGATTCAGTCCATACAGTACAAAGGTACTGAACCAGAAACAGTTGCATAAACATATGCAGACAGTCATTTCTGTAAAACACCCACAACCTTCTTGCACTGGTATCAGTCAGCCTCAAAACGTACAGTTATGTTGAGAAAAGGAACACTGAGAATATAAGTTTGAGCAGAAGAGTGAAGGACTGCAAAAAGAGGCATTGAAAAAGAGAAAGGAAAATGACATGAATCAAAGAGAGGAGAGGAAAGGGAAACAGAAACAATGTTTTATTGAGAGGTCAACAGCAAATAAACAACAGTGAAGCTCGAGTACAGGATGGAGAAGGAGAGATGACCCATAGAACTAGAACTCATCTGATTATTTCTATGGATGGAACACAGATCCTCAAACAGAATGGAGAGAAGCAGGCGAGAGAACAGGAAGAGGAAACCAGACAACGTCCTAGAGTTTAACAGGACAGAGGAAATAAGGGAAAGCACCATAGAGGTTACAGGCTCGTCAGGCAGAGCGAAGTAAAACCCAGAATGAGGCTGCCATAGAAAAATGATAAAGTGGGGTGAGCATTATGCAAAGCAGAGAGAAGATGGATAGAAGCTCAACAATGAAAATAAGAAAACATGTTTTGTTACAGTTAATTAGTTGAGAGAAGTAATGGCTCCTGAATGCTTTTTTGACAAGTGAAACATTTTTAGAATCAGAGGTAGATTGTTAGGAAAGCAAAAACATATGTACATTTTATGCAAATTATAGTTTTAGGGTTCTAGAAGCATTTCAAAAAAGATTACTGTGCACATTTACAATACCAGTGCCATTGCTGTCTCTCATAGCTTGTGTTTTGAGTATTGATGTCGTCACATACTCCCACACACAAGCACACACACACACACACACACTTCAACGTCCTCAAACAGTGCTCTACATCATTGACAAAACCAGTGTCATCAAAACTAAGTAATTTAACTGTATAAAATGTCATTGTACTCTACAATTTGACTCTTGAAAAGTCAAAAGCTCAGACGTTGATCAAAAACGTTTTTTACAAAGGTCAACATGTAGAGAAACCAGTATTGTTGTGCCACTTGAGTTGCAGTATTTCACCATGAAGTCCAGCCAATGAAAAATAAAATGGCTCACATTCAACTCTCTCTGTTAGAATAGTGAAAGAGTAGCTTATAACCCAGGTACGGAGGCAGAAATCTTTACATTCTTAAACCCTGGAACAAATCTGTGGCACAAACAATACAGATTAAGTGTAAAATAAAGATTTTAAATAACTGTCTATACATTAGATCAGGCTCTTTATCCTATATGTATTCTCTGATAGAATAAATAGTGAATAACTACTACAGTATTTACACGTCCAGTCGGTTGGATCGGTCTCCAAGTGGAGGGAGTCAGACAGGAGGTGACACAGAGCTCAGTGATGTCATAACCTGTCCTGAGTTATTGTCCTGGGACTGGCCAATCCCGGATGAGGTGGCGGGGTCACAGAACGGCTTCCAGGCTCTCATTGGGCAGCTCAATAAGGGGTGAAGCGGTTGTATCCTCCTCTGTACAGACTGGCCTAGAAATAAGTAGAAGATATGATGGTGAATCGGTGCCCACTGGCGGGTTGAGACAGATTCCTTTTTGAGGCTCGATTAAAGTCTGGCTCGTGGCTAGAAACAATGGTCTGGATGACTTAGTGGGTAACATGAACACTTTAAACGTTGGAGAGGTACTGCTTATGAGTTTTAAAGGGGCTCACCATTGTTCCGACGCCGTATGTTGCCGTGGGTCCCACTGAATGGTGGTAGGGATCCGTTGCAGCAGCATAAACTCTGCCATATCTGATGGACAGACAAAACAAAACCCCAAATGAGAAAACATACTAAACCAGCATGGTCTCATAGACTAGACGTAACATAGTTAACAAAAATCCGGGACACTCAAATTAGTATGATATGTTACGTTTGGTACGGTTATATTTGACAGAAGGTTACTTAAGGCAAAAAGGAAAGGAGGGTGGGTGGTTC
>NC_048566.1:18399808-18614808 GCF_013265735.2 Oncorhynchus mykiss | reverse complement strand
GAGGAAAGGATGGGGAGAGGAGGAGGATAGAAGGACAGAGAACAGGAGAAGAAGGAGGAAAGGATGAGGAGAGGAGGAGGATAGAAGGACAGAGAACAGGAGAAGGATATAAAAAAGGTTTCAACGGAAAGGCAGAGAAAGAAGGGGGGAGATTACAGAGGAAACTAAGGACATGTTGCCAATTGGTCCATGCACTTGTACACCTCTGAATAGACAACTAATAAAATTCCATCGATTCCATTCCAGCCATTACAATGAGCCCGTCCTCTTATAGCTCCTGCCACCAGCCTCCTCTGCTGTACACTAACTAAATATTAGGCTACATAGTCATGTTGATTCAGTTATAACAACCAGCCAACACCGAAAGTAACAGCTTCCCCAACAGAAATACTTTGGAGGAACTGTAACTAAATACAATATCATACTGAACATAATTGTGATGAATTATACTTAGAAATTCATAATAACTAGGTAGTTCAGGTGACATAGATTATATAGACACATAAACAGTAAGCCTGCAGGAATACATTTTCATAATATAATCTCATTAAAGTGCCCCCATGCAAAACCATACAGGATATAGTAATGTGCTTCAAAACCAAAACATCCACTATCCCAAAATGCACCACGATGCCAGTGTCTGTCTATTGGTCCTCCAAAAACCAAGGGATTATATGAGTCCAAACAAGAAAATTAAGATGAAAAAAACATTACACAAAAAAATGAGTGAGCGAGAGCAGTGGGGGAGATAGGAGAGAGGGAGATAGCAGTGGGGGAGATAGGAGAGAGGGAGAGAGCAGTTGGGGAGATAGGAGAGAGGGAGATAGCAGTGGGGGAGATAGGAGAGAGGGAGAGAGCAGTGGGGGAGATAGGAGAGAGGGAGATAGCAGTTGGGGAGATAGGAGAGAGGGAGAGAGCAGTGGGGGAGATAGGAGAGAGGGAGAGAGCAGTTGGGGAGATAGGAGAGAGGGAGATAGCAGTGGGGGAGATAGGAGAGAGGGAGATAGCAGTTGGGGAGATAGGAGAGAGGGAGAGAGCAGTGGGGGAGATAGGAGAGAGGGAGAGAGCAGTTGGGGAGATAGGAGAGAGGGAGAGAGCAGTGGGGGAGATAGGAGAGAGGGAGAGAGCAGTGGGGGAGATAGGAGAGAGGGAGATAGCAGTGGGGGAGATAGGAGAGAGGGAGATAGCAGTTGGGGAGATAGGAGAGAGGGAGAGAGCAGTGGGGGAGATAGGAGAGAGGGAGAGAGCAGTTGGGGAGATAGGAGAGAGGGAGAGAGCAGTGGGGGAGATAGGAGAGAGGGAGAGAGCAGTTGGGGAGATAGGAGAGAGGGAGAGAGCAGTGGGGGAGATAGGAGAGAGGGAGAGAGCAGTGGGGGAGATAGGAGAGAGGGAGATAGCAGTGGGGGAGATAGGAGAGAGGGAGATAGCAGTTGGGGAGATAGGAGAGAGGGAGATAGCAGTGGGGGAGATAGGAAAGAGGGAGATAGCAGTGGGGGAGATAGGAGAGAGGGAGATAGCAGTGGGGGAGATAGGAAAGAGGGAGATAGCAGTGGGGGAGATAGGAGAGAGGGAGATAGCAGTGGGGGAGATAGGAAAGAGGGAGATAGCAGTGGGGGAGATAGGAGAGAGGGAGATAGCAGTGGGGGAGATAGGAAAGAGGGAGATAGCAGTGGGGGAGATAGGAGAGAGGGAGATAGCAGTGGGGGAGATAGGAGAGAGGGAGATAGCAGTGGGGGAGATAGGAGAGAGGGAGATAGCAGTGGGGGAGATAGGAGAGAGGGAGATAGCAGTGGGGGAGATAGGAGAGAGGGAGCAGAGTGCAATGTGAAAGGAAGAATAAAATGGCAAAGAAAAAAATAGCAAAAGTGAAAAATATCTTTAAATTGAAAATCAAAGTGAATGCAGGCTTGAAAGAAGTCAGATAAATATTAATGCAAATCAAAATACAGATCCTAATATGCAGAAATGAAAACAGGTATTATTAGCATTATAATATAGGAAGGCTGATAGAAAGAGATGTGCACAATGTCCTCAGAGCAACGATAAGTAATAAATTAAACAAAAAGATAAAGTGAACAAGGCAGGAACTTGCGCAAAAAGCTTGGGTTGGGGTGAGGAGTGGGAGCTGGGAGGCATAGTGCCGGGCAGGGTCAAAGTTGAATGTTCTAAATGTCAGTTTGGGGTCACGGTGCTGCTTATTTCTGCCAAAGGTTAAAGATCATTACTCAAGATTCCGAGGGGGCATGTATTAATAAGTGGGGTAGAAACAGAGGGAGAGGGATAGAGAGACACATTCACGCAGAGAGAGAGAGAGAGAGAGCGAGACAGCTTCACACAAACACATACAGTACATACAGGCTACTGCTGTGTTGTTATATACTGGCTTCCCATGGCAGCATGGTTCACACAAACACCACCTCCTCATCATCCTCACACACATACACATACCAGAAACATGGGAAGTGGGACAGTGAAGAGAGGGGAGGGGGGAGTGGAAGAAAGGGGTGGGTGGGTTGGGTTGGATGTTGGTGTCATGTCACGATGCAAAATTGATTTCTGAACCTGGCCAATATTTCGGAGGGGGAGGGGTCACCCGTTCGGCCTCCCCCGTTGACCCCACCTCCATGATGTGTGGCGGCGTCTCAACTTTCCCCGAAAATCAGGACGGACCTTGTAAGTCAGGGGCTCTAGTGATGGAATATATAAATGTGGCCATAAAAGTCAGTTATGACATCAGAAAGAGCTGCTGAGGCAGGGAAAAGGACTTCACAGTCACAATGCATTGACCTTGATTCACCATTCACCTCTGTCTTTGTCTAGATTAATAACCTACAGTATATAAAGCCTACCAGGACACTGGACATAAACATACATGTACATGTTTTCCTCATTATAAGTTCAGAAACTAGGCCTTGTTCCTAATGAAATTACATAAGATCCCATCAAATACATGTCATTTTGTGCTGTAGACTATATGAAAATAAATAGTAGGAAATATTGAACCTTGATAACTTACCTAATAACTTATGCCATACAATATACCAAAATACATTTAAATTATAATCTTACATTTAAATACTGTGTTGTTCCATTCTCCTGTGTTTTTAACTTCTCCTTTCTCAACTTTCTTTACCCCGAACCCCTACCAGTAACCTCGGTGCATGATCTTACACAGACATACTGCATGTTAACGGCTTTGGGGTTACCTGCTCTATTTCCAGATAAATGGGAGAGGGAAAGAGAGAGAGAGAGATGGGGGGGATTCACTTTCAAAAATGAATCTCCTCTCAGCTGCCCCTATCTGCTCTGCTGGGTGTCAGAGGAGATTCCCCTACATGGGCACAGGAGTGGAGTTGGGGAGCTAAATATAGAAGTAGGGTCCTCTGTGTGTGTGTGTTCCATTGTACTGACAAAGAATTTCCTCAAACTTTGTATGACATGTTGTTGTTGATTAGAATAAAATCCCCTCCTAGAAATATGTTACAAACAACATGTGATTCCCCCATATACACATAGAGTAGCTACATATCTTGATTACAAAGTATCTCTGTCTCTCTATCTTTCCTGGACACTACTTCTATAGTCCCACACCTCCAGTCTATCATGTTGTTCTTACCGTGCTAATGGCTGCCAGAGTGTCAGCCCCTTCGTGTTGCGGGCCCTGATAGACTCTGAGCTGGTGATGCTCCTGGTACTCTGAGTTGGGGTGGGCGGAACTATAGTCTAGAGGAGGAAGTCTGCCTGCCGGTGTGGGAGGAGCTTGTCCTGGTGGAGGGTATGAGGGAGGCTGGGCATAGACCTGTGGGAGGGTGGGGTCACCACTGCCGGGGCAGGCCTCCTGCCCAGGGCCTCCCTGGGATTGAATGAGAGAAGAGAATCAGTCAATAATCAATCAAAATAACATTGTCATAGTATCTATCCAACCTAGCTGTAGGATAAACCATATTGAAATTGTAATAGTGGTTGACACTTATTATAAGAAACAAAATAATCAATTACTATCACCAGATTATTCATGAATTACATTAAAAATATACCTTTTTGATTCACAGCATACTGCCCATAGAATAATCTCTAATGTAAGCACAAAGACCTCGGGCTTCATAAAAGTCATAAAAGTCAAAAACTCTTCATAAGAGTCGTTGAGTCTAAAATATCACCTGGGTAATGTCTAATGGTTGAGTGGTGCTGGGCAGTTTAGATTTGCACAGCTGGTACAAAACTAGAGGACCTTAAGAAAGATCCACACAACAGACTCATACCTACAGTACAGCTCACTATGATACGTATACTATTCCTTTTGAGTATTCATTCAGGATTCAGCATCCTTTGGAAAAGAGTATCTGGCAAATATCCAATAGTTTACCACTTATGCCAACTTAATTGTAATGAAAAATCAACTCAGCACAAAACTGATCTCAGACTAATACCTTCAACATCATCATCATCATCTAATCAATGTACCAAATCCATTCCAATCCATTGATTCTTCAATGTACCAAAAATAAACAGCAAGAAAGCAGAGTTCACACAGTGACGTGACCAGTTGTCACACAATGAAAAGTGATAGTGGTGACACAGACACAACAGGAGAATAGATGATTGTCTTACCCTGTCACTGCATATCTGATTCTCTGGTACATTGTCCAACAACTTCCACATGTTTTAATGCCGGCTTCCACCCGCCCACTACACCATAAGTTCTACTTAACCACCAATCACATGACAGGAGTGCTGGGGGGAGGTGGAGCTGTGGGGGCTATGCCAGCTGTGGTCATTTGTACCTGTCAATCCCTTTTAACCACCCCCCCTCCGCACAGAAACACACTAAAAACTTAGGAGCTACACAAAATGTGTAATTTCTACATTAAAAGCTAATACTGTAGCCGTACTTCAACTTGCCTACTAAAAGGCCACCTCTAAGAATACTATCCTTATTATTACCCTGTAATTGCTGACGTACTGCCTTTTAAATATTCCTATGCCTTGTAAATATTCATATCATTCCAATATCTTCTTTTTGACCAGACTCTTTGAAGAGACAAAAGCAGGCAGGAAATATTTGGGTAGTTTTATATCTTTCACATTAAAACACAGTAATAAACTCTTATATCTCTACTCTGAAACCGACCAGCGGTCAACCAGAAGATTGGCAGAGCCATTAGAAGATTTTTATGTTGTCCTTTACAGTTGTAAACATAGTAAGTGTCAAGGCCTATATATCAGACTGGCTGTAATTTAATACAGATTCATGTTGTTCTCTCCAACCTCTTCTCCTCCTCCTCCCCCTCTATCTGTCCATCAGCTGTTGCACTCATCGAATGGGTGAGATAGGACTGATGGTGAAATTGAAGAGGGCGAAGTGGAGGAAAGGTATGAAAGCTGATCTGATCATTAAACCTGATTCTGATACGTAACGCAGGGAGAGTGTCCTACATTCTCATAGGTCTAAGAAGACAGTGTGGCTACTGCAGGTAAAACCACAGCATCAAAGGCCTTACTATACTAAGATATGAACTAACACTCACACTTGTCTTTTCCTACTAGCACTGACTTTGCTGATAACTTCATTTATTGAGGAACAACGTAGTTGCTATAACTGTGATGTGTGGTTGTCCCACCTTGCTATCTTAAGATGAATGAACTCACTGTAAGTCACTCTGGATAAGAGCATCTGCTAAATGACTAACATGTAAATGTAATGTTAAATATAAGATATACTATCTTAGTTCACTAGGAGTGGAAAAGGAACACCTTGTCTGTGTAGGTCTCAGATTCTTCCTATCAAACATCAGGGGTTTCAGTACAAAGTACACAATTTCTCTTGACAGACCACACAGGTGTTCCTCCTATACCTCTGAATTCTTACTTTAGAAATTCCACCGGGAGATGGTCAGGAGTGAGACTGATACCATCTTGAATGTATTAGGTCTCTAGAATAGATTTACAGGCATATCATTTACAAGGTTGGTCATTTAGCACATCATCTTACATATAGTGCTTTCAAATGGGCCAAAACAACAACCATGTAAAAAATCAGAGTAAAACCTTTAAAGATAACATGTTTTTACATGTACTACTCTGCATCCTGTCTGCTGATATTGGAAGGCATGTGTGTTGTATATCTGGGTTTATTCCAGGGTTGACGCATAATCATTCAGAAACTGTCCTTTTAGCTTTCACATGGCAGATCCTGGCAATCAGTACACACAGTCACTATGTTAGAGGACATGTCAACACCGACACACATGCCTGTATTGTGTCCCCCCCCGCCCCACCTCACCCCCCAATATCTGACCTTCCCAAGCTCACACCATACATGGAGAGTGTCTGACAGGGGGAGATAATAGAATCTATTTGATACTAGCACTGGCCACCTTCACACACTCTCTCTCTCTCTCTTTGTCTCCCACTCCCAGTACAGTATTACATTGTCAACAAACAAACATTATACACAGTATCTCTCCATGTGTCTCAACTTTATTCCTTGCAGTCTTTTTTTGATTGCCATTTGTTCCCCTCTGTCCTTCCTCCCCCTATTCAGCTGTCAGGACTCAGGGTCAAAGGTCACCGGCTCTGAGACAGGTGGTTGCTAGGACAGCTGCTGGAGGATTTACACTCCGAAGATGACAGGAAACTGCTGATGTGCCCTTTAAGAGAGCTCATAAAGCAGGGGATACAAACGCACAGACAAAAACACTCACACACCCTATGGTCTACTCTATTCAGTATGTTTACACTGAGTGTACAAAACATCTTTCCATGACATAGACTGACCAGGTGAATCCAGGTGAAAGCTATGCTACCTTATTGATGTCACCTGTTAAAACCACTTAAGTCAGGGTAAATGAAGGGAAGAAGACAGGACAAAGAATGATTTGTAAGCCTTGGGACAACTGAGACATGGATTGTGTCAGTGTGCCATTCAGAGGGAGAATGGGCAAGACCAAATATTTAATAACGGGGTATGGTAGTAGGTGCCAGACGCACAGGTTTGAGTGGGTCAAGAATCGCAACGCAGCTGGATTTCACGCTCAACAGTTTCCCATGTGTATCAAGAATGGTCGACCACCCAAAACACATCCAGCCAATTTGGTACAACTGTGGGAAGCACGGGAGTCAACATGGGCCAACATCCCTGTGGAATGCTTTTGACACCTTGTAGCGTCCATGCCCCGACAAATTGAGGCTGTTCTGAGGGAAAAGGGGGGTGCAACTCAATATTAGGAAGGTGTTCTTAATGATTTGTACACTTAGTGTATATTACATACAGTACAGTAATATGGAACAGGTAATATGATCATAAACACAGATCGTCAGACATTTTACTCCGCTGGTATGTTCTGATCATAGCACAGTACACTGGTCTTCATCCCCTACTTAGGCTACACACTATCAGGATATCAGTGTCCCCCTTATCTGCATGACATGGGAGCCTTCTCTCTCTGTGTTAATCTACTTTTCAAGGAACAGGCTAAAAATACAGGGGCTGTGACACAGAGAGACAAGGAAGACAGATTCCAGACACACATCATATCTGTGCTGGCATTCACCAACGGGTTGTCAGGGACTCTGTCAAACACACACACACACACACACACACACACACACACACACACACACACACACACACACACACACACACACACCTCTGCTGGCACCACTGAGACCTGCAGATTAAATATAACTGCCAGTGTGTCATTGCAATTAAAACAAATGGGTTTGGCCCTATCAACAGTATATCTCATGACACAAATCTACACTGGCAACCAGTTGCTGTGAACAACCACGTCATTAAGCTGTGAACTACTCTGAACTAAACATCATAATTTGGATTATTTTGAAATCTAGTTCAATAAACCACTTTGCTATCATCACCATGACAAACACAAACAGTATCATTTCTAGTGTGTAATACTGGGCCTGAATAGATTTAATCTGAATGTCCCTTTCCATTTCACAAACAGGCCCTCCAACCTGTTGTTTGTGTCATGATGACATGTCATTCCCCGGGCCAGTGATTCAGCATATCCAGTGACTCAAAACCAAACTATCTCAATGACGCTTGAGATGAGAGCCATGTATACAGAATTCAATGGGGGCCCATGTTCACACCAACAGCTATGCAGGATAGTTTGCCCATCTCTGTATGTGGCTCTGGGTCTACTGACAGAGTACTAAGAAAGACATCCAATGCTACACACCCGGCCTAAAACATGGTAGGAACCAGGAGAGAGAAGGAAAAGGCAAACAGAGGGATTGAGAGACAGAGACAGAGGTAGATTACCTGTACTAGGCTGGGGTAACATTGGGCACCCTGGGGATAGACGGGCAGTCCGTAAGGCTGAAGAATCATTGTAGGAGAAGAGAGCATGGTGCATAGCCCGAAAACCACCAGGACAGAGGGAACGGTGGGGAGATGGGAGGACAAGAGAGGGTGAAGGGGGAAAGGGAGAGAATGGTATGCTCAGAGGAGATGAAAAAAACAAGGCAGGAAAATCTAAGAAGTTTGAGTAGAATCCAAGTGATGAAAACACAGAAGGTCCAAGTGAATGAGAGGAAGAGCTGTAAAGTCAGAAGGATAACTGTCAACAGTCAACCTCTCAGCTTAAAACAATTAAAACAAACTCCCTGAACTAAGAAACAGTCAGCCTGTCTAGATAGGAAGACAGGAAGTGGCAGAGAAGTTAGAAATAACACTGCTGTGTGTCTGTCAGCCTGTCAGTTGGTCGGCCTGACAGACAGAAACACATGTAAAGGGTCCCGTTTCAGGGTGTTAGAAATAGTCCCTCTCTCTCTCTCGCTCTTTCTCTCTGCCACCTCCAACCCCCCCCCCCAAGCCACCACTGTCGGAGATTAGTGACAGCTGGGTCTCTTACACTTACACACACACACACACACACACAGCCCCTACATAGGATCCCGGGCTAATACACATAACGTTACACGTTTTTTTTTCGTTTTTTTTAAACAATGTTCAATAACCAAACAGCGGCCTACACAACAGCTCACAAAATAATACATGGCATACCTAGGTGATCCAACGTTCATTCCGTGTAGTACACTAGACTAGATAGTTGTTTGAAAAGTTAGTTGTTCTTGTTCAGCAAGTAAACAGAAACGGTTTTAGTTTGACGAACAAAGCTGTAGTTGTAAAGTTGAACAACAGATGGAGGTATTTCACCAACTGCTGCTTTGAAGTGGTGTCGTCACATATTTTTGGGAAATGTAGTTCGCGGGATCCATATAAATATTGGAGAGATCCAACTTGACTTCCTCTTTATCGTACTGGCCTGTGGGAGACAGGTAATAGCGTATTATGCTCTTTAGTCTGTCTTGTTTTTCCATAGAAGTAGGGTCGCAATGTTGAGAAGTAATGTATTTATACGTTTAGTTGTGCAGTTCGTTTACACCGACCAACATCTTTTGTATATTTTTGGCTTAACTTCTGCCTTATTCGGTCATGTCAGTCGTCCACGCACTGTACAACGTGGTTAGCACGCTAACGTTAGCTAGCTAGTAAGAGTGAGCTAGCGCCGGCACGTTACTGTGCTGTAGTCATCTCTGCATCTTAAAAGCTTTACCCTTTATCAAACTACATTTACAATTTAAAGTTGTGTAGGTTGGGAAACCAATTCCTTAATATAAATGTTATTTGACGCTAGTTAAATGGCTAACACGTTTCCACTTGGTTTCGCCAGCCAAATTACGGAGTACCACTATCGGAGCCTGTCAGTGAACCGACCCTGATCCATACAATTAAATGTACTTGTATTTTGATAATAGCGTAACTGTCTTATGTTAAACATGTTAAGTATTAATGGGTGTATGACTTAAGATGGTCTGCAGAAAAATTAACATGGGTTGGAATTCAGTATAATCACTTGTGTAATCGAAATGTTGGAACTGAACAGCCATATCAATTATTATATTCCTCAGGCACTTTGATCCACCATGCCCGTTGCCAGGAGTTGGGTTTGTCGCAAGACTTACGTGACACCCCGCCGCCCCTTCGAGAAGTCTCGTCTCGACCAGGAGCTTAAACTTATCGGTATGTGTGCAAATAGCAGGTTTTTGGTTTATATTGAATCTGCTGGTCTCTAAATACCGTGTCATTTTTTTCATTAAATTAACTTTAATCTCTCAGGGGAGTATGGTCTGAGAAACAAGCGTGAGGTGTGGAGGGTGAAGTTCACCCTGGCCAAGATCCGCAAGGCCGCCAGAGAGCTGCTCACTCTGGATGAGAAGGACCCCAAGCGTCTTTTTGAAGGTACACCACAGCTAGATTGTTCTCTGAACTATATTTTGACTGTAGAAGTCCTTTGAGCTGTTAGCTAGTGCGATATCGGCCAATGATTTAAATATTCGATATTCAGATTGTCTGTGTTGTCAAGAATTCCTCGTGAATGAGGCCGTCAGTCAGATTTCCAGATGCCTTAAATCGGGAGTATTCAGATTTTACCTTAAGAGGTCCAGATTACTGCTGGTTCTACCTGAATTAATTGCACCCACCTGGGGTTTCAGGTCTCAATCAGTCCCTGATTAGGGCCAGTTTAACGGGCCCTACTTTGATCAGTGACTGAATTGCTGCATCCTGTCTCCTAGGTAATGCCCTGCTCAGGCGTCTGGTGAGGATCGGTGTGCTGGATGAGGGCAAGATGAAGCTCGATTACATCCTGGGCCTGAAGGTGGAGGACTTCTTGGAGAGGAGGCTCCAGACTCAGGTTTTCAAGTTGGGCCTTGCTAAGAGCATCCACCATGCCCGCGTTCTCATCCGCCAGAGGCACATCCGGTAAGCTGTTGATGTTCACTAGATGGCCATGCTAGAAAGGACAAGTCGATAGATCATTACATAGGTCTGTTATTTTAAATAGGCTCTGATGAACTTGAGTGGTTGTTAAACCATTTGTAACATGTACATTTCTAAAATTCTCTCGCCTATATTAACTGTTCAGGTAACTGAGGTGAAACTGCACAACTCACGAGTTACTTTCTCAATCCTTAGAGGGCCTCACAAACGATAGCTCACCCCTGAGTATGGTTTAACATTTCAGCAAGGTCAATTCGGTAACAAACCGTATACCTTGTCAATGACTGCCCAGGGCCAATCCTGCCCATCAAGAGTAGGCAAACCAGTTTCAGCAAGGTCAATGCAGTAACAGGCTGTGTGCCTCGTCTATAAGCCTGCCCAGAGCCAAGTGAGAGGCAGACTGCTACGGTCTTATTTGCTGACAGGTAATGTATGGAGGATTGCACCTCAAGCAGATGTGGACCAATGGTCACAGCAAACTGTCAAGTGTATTTGACTTGTCAGGCAATTGCATGGTCTTCAATTTAGTTTGGTTAGAGTACTTATCCTCATCAGGCAGGCCGATGATTACAATTCATATGCAGACTTCCTGTGGTGTCAAGAATTCCTCGTGAATGAGGCCTGTCATTGATGCCAAATTATTCCCATGTAGATGGTTATTTGTCTATGATATTAAGTGGGGAGGAACAAACCACTCATTGAGATCTCCTTTCTCTCCAGTGTGCGCAAGCAGGTGGTCAACATCCCCTCCTTCGTGGTGCGCCTGGACAGCCAGAAGCACATTGACTTCTCCCTGCGTTCACCATACGGTGGCGGACGCCCCGGCCGTGTCAAGAGAAAGAATGCCAAGAAGGGCCAGGGTGGTGCTGGGGGAGCTGATGAGGAAGAGGAGGATTAAAATGGAGGCTGACTGACACTTCCTGTTTTTCAATAATAAAAACATTTGACCACAAATTTAAGTGATCATTTTTACTTGATATGTGGTGGAAACTAAGCTAGGTAAGGTCTCTGCACAATGATTGACTTCATGTAATGGCTACATTAATTTTGACTTTTGCTCAGTTGGCTATGGGAGTGACTAAACAGGTGTAGAGTAGACAAACTAAACTGCTTGCTTATGGGGTGTTCCCAACAGTGGAGAGAAATAAATTAAAAGTAAACCTGGCTAACCATAACTTGACTAGAGACATGGTACCAGGTTGTGTGGGGGTATTAAGGAATTTAAGTAGATGGTAAGTGACTAGGCAATGGGATGAATGGTGAGAAGTCAAGAGGACAAAAGGTGAATGCAGATCATCTATAGCTATTGGGGCGGCAGGGTAGCCTAGTGGTTAGAGCGTTGGCCTGACTGCAGTTCTACGTTGTAACCGACCTAATGGCCACTGGCATGCCGGAGAAGTGTGCCCTTCATGGATGAATTCCGGTTTCAACTGTACCGGGCAGACGGCGTCATGTGGGTGAGCGGTTTGCTGATGTCAAGTTGTGAGCTGTGCCCCATGATGGTGGTGGGGTTATGGTATGGGCAGGCATAAACTGGAAAAATGAACTCAATTGCATTTTATACATGGCAATTTGAATGCACAGATACCATGAGGCCCATTCATTGTGTTCAGTTTTTTTACCATCGGGATCCAACATAAGCTTGTTTTATGCCATTGTAACTAATGTTAAACATTTCATATTATGGATATTTGTTCCTTGCATCCATAGCTGTCTGAATGAGTTTACATTTCTCCAGCCCCATAAAGGAGTGGGGGGATGACTGCCTTATCATTTTAACTGCAGATTGGCCTAAATTTCAAGTGTCAAATTTATGAATCATCAATCTAACTAGGCTGTATGATAAAACATGCATTTTACCTACATTTCTTCCCCATGAATCCACAATCTTATTGGAGTGTTATGGCAGACAAAGCACTTAGCCTGTGCTATTTGCTTATTCTTGAGACAGCCTACAGGGAGGTCAGATCTGGTAGTGTGGTGCCGGGACAACCTCAGCAAGACAAAGGAGCTGATCGTGGACTACAGGAAATGGAGGGCTGAGCATTCCCCCGTGCACATTGTTGTGGAGCAGGTCGAGAGCTTCAAGTTCCTTGGTGTCTACACACACGTTTAGATTTGGCATGGGCCCTCAGAACCTCAAAGTCCTACAGCTGCACCATTGAGAGCCTCTTGACTGGCTGCATCACCACTTGGTATGGGTACTGCTCAGCATCCAACCGCAAGACGCTCGAGAGTAGTGCTTATGGTCCAGTACATAACTTGGGCTGAGCTCCCTGCCATCCAGGACCTCTAACCCAGGCGGTGTCAGAAGGCCCTAAAAATTAAGACTCCAGCCACCCAAGACAGTTCTGATAACATGGAGAACTGATGCACCAAGTCTGGAACCAATATGACACTGCACAGCTCCTACCCACCTGCTAGTTAACCAATTATTGTTTTTACCTTTAACTAGGCAAGTCAGTTAAGAACAAATTCTTATTTTCAATGACGTCCTAGGAACAGCGGGTTCAAATCAAATTTTATTTGTCACATACACATGGTTAGCAGATGTTAATGCGAGTGTAGCGAAATGCTTGTGCTTCTAGTTCCGACAATGCAGTAATAACAAGTAATCTAACTAACAATTCCAAAACAACTGTCTTGTACACAGTGTAAGGGGATAAAGAATATGTACATAAGGATATATGAATGAGTGATGATGGTACAGAGCAGCATAGGCAAGATACAGTAGATGGTATTGAGTACAGTATATACATATGAGACAAGTATGTAAACAAAGTGGCATAGTTAAAGTGGCTAGTGATTCATGTATTACATAAGAATACAGTCGATGATATAGAGTACAGTATATACGTATGCATATGAGATGAATAATGTAGGGTAAGTAACATTATATAAGGTAGCATTGTTTAAAGTGGCTAGTGATATATTTACATCATTTCCCATCAATTCCCATTATTAAAGTGGCTGGAGTTGAGTCAGTGTCAGTGTGTTGGCAGCAGCCACTCAATGTTAGTGGTGGCTGTTTAACAGTCTGATGGCCTTGAGATAGAAGCTGTTTTTCAGTCTCTCGGTCCCAGCTTTGATGCACCTGTACTGACCTCGCCTTCTGGATGATAGCGGGGTGAACAGGCAGTGGCTCGGGTGGTTGATGTCCTTGATGATCTTTATGGCCTTCCTGTGACATCGGGTGGTGTAGGTGTCCTGGAGGGCAGGTAGTTTGCCCCCGGTGATGCGTTGTGCAGACCTCACTACCGGAGCCCGACCACTGCGGAGCAGTTGCCGTACCAGGCGGTGATACAGCCCGACAGGATGCTCTCGATTGTGCATCTGTAGAAGTTTGTGAGTGCTTTTGGTGACAAGCCAAATTTCTTCAGCCTCCTGAGGTTGAAGAGGCGCTGCTGCGCCTTCTTCACAATGCTGTCTGTGTGAGTGGACCAATTCAGTTTGTCTGTGATGTGTATGCCGAGGAACTTAAAACTTGCTACCCTCTGTGTTAACTGCCTTGTTCAGGGGCAGGGGCAGAACAGATTTGTACCTTGTCAGCTCTGGGATTCAAACTTGCAACCTTTCAACGCTACTGGTGACAAGCATGTGTAATTTTTTTAGACATGTTAGGATGTGCATCTCTGTTCAAAGGATGTAGCTAAACTTCTAGAGTAAACGTACTCACGTTTAAAATCAGGCCGACATTCAATATAGTTAACAATCCCTGGAACAAATATTCAAGCACAGTGATGATTTGGTAAATCCCATTTCCTACTACCGCAACAACGTGTCAATCACAACCAAAACCCCGCCCATGGACACTGCCCACTCCATAAATGAAGGCAGTACACTTAAAAAATAATCAATAATTCTGCTTGAAATGGTTTGGAATTTTACATTAATATAGAGAACCCATTGATTCTTGAGGAATATTACTTAATTTCTCATAAGCTTTGTTCAGCTGTCATACCCAATGATACAGTATACACTGAACAGAAATATAAATCAATATGTAAAGTGTTGGTCCCGTGTTTCATGAGCTGAAATTAAAGATCCCTGAAATGTTCCAAATGCTTTTCTATCAAATTTTGTGCACACAGTTGTTTATATCCGTTAGTGAGCATTTCTCCTTTACCAAGAAAATCCATCCATCTGACAGTTGTGGCATATCAAGAAGCTGATTAAACAACTTTATCGTAACACAGGTGCACCTTTTTCTGGGGACAATAAAAGGCCACTCTAAATATTTGTCACACAACACAATGCCACAGATACCTCAAGTCTTGAGGGAGTGTGCAACTGGCATGCTGACTGCAGAAATGTTCAATTGAGCTTTTGCCAGAGAATTGAATGTTCATTTCTCTACCATAAGCTGCCTCCAACATAGATTTAGAGAATTTGGCAGTATGTCCAACAGGCCTCACAACCGCAGACCACATGTTGCCAGGCCAGCCCAGGACCTCACCTGCGGGATTGTCTGAGACCAGCTCATTAAACTTTTTTGTTTGTTGCAAACCTTAGACTTTCTGCACAAACTGTTAGAAACCGTCTCAGGGAAGATCATCTGCGTGCTTCATGATGTATAATAGGCCTATCTGCTCTGCTCTGAAGGTTCATTGTAAGTGAAATGTGTGTGGGTGTTATTGTTGCTGTAGGTCCTCCAGTGAAGCAAGAGCAGCTGGCGGTGAGACATTAGTGATGGGGGGGAAGAAATCCATGCAGTTACATACGAGATATTATTTTTGACGATATGTTGTATCGTTTTGACAATATCGCAATGATTTTTTTGCACTGGTTGGCTGTATCTGCAACACAACTCCAGTATTTTTTCTTCATAACGTGTTCATCTTCTTTTTAAATCCGGAGCCGATTTGTTTTCAGCACTTACTTCCATGACTGATTACAACTTGTGTTCTCAATGGCGGTCCCTTTGCAGCAGACATATGGTGAGCAGTATGTTTGGAACATCGAATCGCAAAAAAATCACATTATCGAATCGCAATACATATTGTATCAGCTCCAAAGTATCGTGATATTATCTTATCGTGAGGTCCCTGGCAATTCCCAGCCCTAAGAGACATTATTCAAAATGTACAAATGATATACAGTTGAAGTCGGAACCTTACATACACTTCGGTTGGAGTCATTAAAACTCGTTTTTCAACCACTCCACAATTTTCTTGTTAACAAACTATAGTTTTGGCAAGTCGGTTAGGACATCTACTTTGTGCAAGTCATTTTTCCAACAATTGTTTACAGACAGATTATTTCATTTATAACGTACTGTATCAGAATTCCAGTGGGTCAGAAGTTTACATACACTAAGTTGACTGTGCCTTTAAGCAGCTTGGAAAATTCCAGAAAATGATGTCATGGCTTTAGAAGTTTCTGATAGGCTAATTCACAATATTTGAGTCAATTGGTGGTGTACCTGTGGATGTATTTCAAGGCCTACCTTCAAACTCAGTGACTCTTTGCTTGACATCATGGGAAAATCAAAAGAAATCAGCCAAGACCCCAGAAAAAAAATTGTAGACCTCCCCAAGTCTGGTTCATCCTTGGGAGAAATTTCCAAACGCCTGAAGGTACCACATTCACCTGTACAAACAATAGTTCCCAAGTATAAACACCATGGGACCACGCAGCTGTCATACTGCTTAGGAATGAGACACGTTCTGTCTCCTAGAGATGAACATACTTTGGTGCGAAAAGTGCAAATCAATCCCAGAACAACAGCAAGCAAAAGACCTTGTGAAGATGCTGGAGGAAACAGGTACAAAAGTATCTATATCCACAGTAAATTGAGTCCTATATCGACATAACCTGAAAGGCCGCTCAGCAAGAAAGAAGCCACTGCTCCAAAACCGCCATAAAAAAGCCAGTCTACCATTAGCAACTGCACATGGGAGGACATTTTTGGGAGAAATGTCCTCTGGTCTGATGAAACAAAAATAGAACTGTTTGGCCATAATTGTTGTTATGTTTGGAGGAAAAAGTTGGAGGCTTGCACGCTGAAGAACACCATCCAAACCGTGAAGCACGGGGGTGGCAGCATCGTGTTTTGGGGGTGCTTTGCTACAGGAGGGACTGGTGCACTTCACAAAATAGATGGCATTGTGAGGTAGGAAAATGATGTGGATATATTGAAGCAACATCTCAAGACATCAGTCAGGAAGTTAAAGCTTGGTCGCAAACGGGTCTTCCAAATGTACAATGACCCCAAGCATACTTCCAAAGTTGTGGCAAATGGCTTAAGGACAACAAAGTCAAGGTATTGGAGTGGCCATCACAAAGCCCTGACCTCAATCCCATAGAAAATTTGTGGGCAGAACTGAAAAATTGTGTGCGAGCAAGGAGGCCTACAAACCTGACTCAGTTACACCAGCTCTGTCAGGAGGAATGGGCCAAAATTCACCCAACTTATTGTGGGAAACTTGTGGAAGGCTATCCGAAACGTTTGACCCAAGTTAAACAATTTTAAAGGCAATGTTACCAAATACTAATTGAGTGTATGTAAACTTCTGACCCACTGGGAATGTGATGAAAGAAATAAAAGCTGAAAAATCATTCTCTCTACTATTATTCTGACATTTCACATTCTTAAAATAAAGTGGTGATCCTAAGTGACCTAAGACAGGGAATTTTTACTAGGATTAAATGTCAGGAATTGTGAAAAACTAAGTTTAAATGTATTTGGCTAAGGTGTATGTAAACTTCTGTATGTGACATACAGAACTTAACTATATGCACTTGTTAATGCATACACAATCACCTCACATATAGGTTACGTTTTCCCGAGGCTTTCAGCAATATCTAAAAGGCCTCGGTTCCACACATTTCTACTGCATTGGGCTAAATCAGGGTCACATAATGTTTCTTGGTAGTCTTAAACAAATCTCCTTTGAAACTAAAATACACACCCCATACACATGGTAATGGGCTTAAAAAACAAAGACCCCTGTACCATGTCACGTAGGAGTTGAAATGTATTACATTCTGACATTGCATGCCATTATGTTATTTTTATTTAAATTAATTCTGAAAAATATGAATAACAATCCAGGGCTACTGTTGTAGTTAATTATGTTGCCTTCACATTCACAACATGGCCCTGTGACCCCTGTCTTTGCAGGACACTTTGGCGGTGGTGTCCAGTCCTACTTCATGTTCCTGCGCTTCCTGGTGGTGCTCAACTTCCTGTTGTTTTTGCTGATTGCTGGGTTCGTCCTCATCCCCAGTATCATGTTCAGATCCACCAGCACCAGTAACATGACAGTGGACAGCACTGGTAAGGCCAGCATTGGAGGATGTATTTTCAAACCAGGCCTATGATTGGTTAACGGGTCATGGCATTGGAGTGACATTCACCATCTCTATTCCAGTCCAGTCTATTAACATTATTCTGTGTATCTCCAATATAAAACAATATCTTCTCACTGTTCCCTGTAGCAGTATCATAGCAACAGATCTGCCTTAAGAGGATGGGCTTTTAATTGAATTGAGGGATTGAAACTGCAAATATTGCAGCAGTTGTTACTGGTATTCTCTCACGGGTTTGAGAATGGAGTCCCTAACAAATTAGCAGATTATGGAACTGAGGTATTCGGTGGGAAACATGATCAAATGTGACCTTGGCTTATCTTCAAACAGCTGAGAATATGTGTGGTGTGTGTCTCAGGTCTAGAGGAGTGTAGGGTCTATGATCCAAATCTTCAAGGTCTGGTGGTGTTTTACCAGTACTTCCTGGACTTACTCTCTGGAACGGTGAGAAAACACAACGTGTAATCTAGTCCTGTGTACCACTGGTTATAGATATACTGAATACAGCAGAGAACAATACTTCTCTGAAGTTCATTATGCTTCAACGCCATACAACACTCCTTCCATGGCCTCCAACTGCTTTTAAATGCTAAGTACATGCTCTTCAACCGATTGCTGCCCACATCCTTGCTCCCGACTAGCATCACTACTCTGGACGGTTCAGACCTAGAATATGTGGACAACTACAAATACCTAGGTGTCTGGTTAGACTGTAAACTCTCCTTCCAGACTCACATTAAGCATCTCCAATCCAAAATTAAATCTAGAATCGGCTTCCTATTTCGCAACAAAGCCTCCTTCACTCATGCCGCCAAACATACCCTCATAAAACTGACTATCCCACCGATCCTTGACTTCGGCGATGTCATTTACAAAATAGCCCCCAACACTCACTCTACTCAGCAAACTGGATGTAGTCTATCACAGTGCCATCTGTTTTATCACTAAAGCCCCATATACTACCCACCACTGCGACCTGTATGCTCTCGTTGGCTGGCCCTCACAACATATCCGTCACCAAACCCACTGGCTCCAGGTCATCTATAAGTCTTTGCTAGGTAAAGCCCCACCTTATCTCAGCTCACTGGTCACCATAGCAACACCCGCCCATAGCACACATATTTCACTGGTCATCCCCAAAGCCAACACTTCCTTTGGCCGCCTTTCCTTCCAGTTGTCTGCTGCCAATGACTGGAACGAATTGCAAAAATCTCTGAAACCGGAGTCTTATATATATATATATATATATACTGCTCAAAAAAATAAAGGGAACACTTAAACACAATGTAACTCCAAGTCAATCACACTTCTTTGAAATCAAACTGTCCACTTAGGAAGCAACACTGATTGACAATACATTTCACATGCTGTTGTGGTCAGAAACAGACTCCATGAGGGTGGTATGAGGGCCCGACATCCACAGGTGGAGGTTGTACTTGCAGCCCAACACCGTGCAGGACGTTTGGCATTTGCCAGAGAACACCAAGATTGGCAAATTCGCCACTGGCGCCCTGTGCTCTTCACAGATGAAAGCAGGTTCACACTGAGCACATGTGACAGACGTGACAGTCTGGAGACGCCGTGGAGAACGTTCTGCTGCCTGCAACATCCTCCAGCATGACCGGTTTGGCGGTGGGTCAGTCATGGTGTGGGGTGGCATTTCTTTGGGGGGCCGCCAGAGGTAGCCTGACTGCCATTAGGTACCGAGATGAGATCCTCAGACCCCTTGTGAGACCATATGCTGGTGCAGTTGGCCCTGGGTTCCTCCTAATGCAAGACAATGCTAGACCTCGTGGCTGGAGTGTGTCAGCAGTTCCTGCAAGAGGAAGGCATTGATGCTATAGACTGGCCCACCCGTTCCCCAGACCTGAATCCAATTGAGCACATCTGGGACATCATGTCTCACTCCATCCACCGCTTACACCACAGACTGTCCAGGAGTTGGCAGGAGCATGCCCAGGCGTTGTAGGGAGGTCATACAGGCACGTGGAGGCCACACACACTACGGAGCCTCATTTTTTATTTATTTTTTATAAAAAAATATATTTTACCCCTTTTTCTCCCCAATTTCGTGGTATCCAATTGTTGTAGTAGCTACTATCTTGTCTCATTGCTACAACTCCCGTACGGGCTCGGGAGAGACGAAGGCTGAATGTCATGCGTCCTCCGATACACAACCCAACCAGCCGTACTGCTTCTTAACACAGCGTGCATCCAACCCGGAAGCCAGCTGCACCAATGTGTCGGAGGCTACACCGTGCACCTGGCAACCTTGGCTAGCGCGCACTGTGGCGGGCCGGGTGCGCGATGAGACAAGGAGATCCCTACCGACCAATCCCTCCCTAACCCGGACGACGCTAGGCCAATTGTGCGTCGCCCCACGGACCTCCCGGTCGCGGCCGGTTACGACAGACTCTGATGGCACAGCTGGCGCTGCAGTACAGCGCCCTTAACCACTGCGCCACCCGGGAGGCCCTGGAGCCTCATTTTGACTTGTTTTAAGGACATTAAAGTTGGATCAGCCTGTAGTGTGGTTTTCCACTTTAATTTTGAGTGTGACTCCAAATCCAGACCTCCATGGGTTGATAAATTTGATTTCCATTGATCATTTTTGTGTGATTTTGTTGTCAGCACATTCAACTATGTTTTTTTTTAAAAAGTATTTAACAAGAATATTTCATTCATTCAGATCTAGGATGTGTTATTTTAGTGTTCCCTTTATTTTTTTTGAGCAGTGTGTATATATATATATATATATAATTATTTTTTAAACAATTTTTACCTTTATTTAACTAAGGCAAGTCAGTTAGGAACAAATTCTTATTTTCAATGACGGTCTAGGAACAGTGGGTTAACTGCCTGTTCAGGGGCAGAACGACATCTCCCTCAGTAACTTTAAGCATCAGCTGTCTGAGCAGCTTACCGATCACTGTACCTGTACACAGCCAATCTGTAAATAGCACACCTCATCCCCATATTAATACTTACCCCTCTTTCTCTTTTGCACCCCAGTATCTCTACTTGCACATCATCTGCACATCTATCACTGCAGTATTAATGCTAAATTGTCATTATTTTCACCTCTAGGACCTATGTATTGCCTACCTCCCTACTCTTCTACATTTGCACACACTGTACATAGATGTTTATATTTTTATTTTATGTTGTGTTATTGACTGTATGTTTGTTTGTAACTCTGTGTTGTTGTTTTTTGTTGCACTGCCTTTATCTTGTCCAGGTCGCAGTTGTAAATGAGAACTTGTTCTCAACTGACCTACCTGGTTAAATAAAGGTGAAATAAAAAAATAATGTACAGTCTGTCTGCTTGTGGGTTTGTGTCATTTTGTGAGTTTATGTCAAGTCTGGCACGCTTCTAGTCTCGTAGGCTCCACTCTCACCACTTCCCACCCTCCACCTATCACCCTCTCCCAGGGTTTCATGGAGTACTCCTACATGTTCTATGGTTACTATAACAACACTGTGGCAGAGAGCAGTGGCTTCCACTACAACCTGCCCCTGGCCTACCTCCTCACCTCCGTCTTCTACTTCGCCTTCTGTCTCATCTGCATCATCGCATGGTACCTTCTGGAATGCCCTACACTTCCATCTGCATAGAAATAAAATGGATAGAATGGACATTAACCCTAATGACTTACTGACCCCCCCCCCCCCCCCCCCCCCACACACACACACACACACACACACACCACACCACACCACTCTGATTGGTCCCTTATACAGCATGGGGAGTGCACTTCGCATTGCTGTGGCAACAGGCAGAGGTCCTGCCGGCAGTTACAGCAAGATGGTGTTCACTGGCTGGGACTACGGTTGCCAGGGAGACCTGGCCACCAAACTCAAACAGAAAAGCATCCACTACCAGCTACAGGTAGGAGCTCTGCCTCTTACTGCAGGGTCACTGAAGATGCACTCCTCTTTCCTCCCCTCTAATTTCTCTGTATGATCTCTCCCCTCTATTCCTCCCATCTCCAGTCTCTCTCCCCTCCTCTATCTGTCTCCTCCCTCTGTCAGGTGGACCTGGAGGCTACAGAAAAAGGCTTTGTCTCTAACCTTAGGTCAGACAGTGGGTCTGTGTTCTCTACGCATCAAACTCATGCTCGTCTCCCTCGGTCCTCATAGGAGGAGCTTTCTTTGGCATCTTCAAGGCTACTGTCTTTAGCCAGGTAAGTCAAAAACACAAAGAAACCAAACAAAAACTACTGATTGAATGTTTGTCCTTTCATCCTCTCCATGTCATATTGAGTAGGTACAGGGAGGTGGGTAACTCAACAAATGGGAGGCCCATATCTGCATAGACTCATATGGTCAGCATGGGTTATTTCCATGTGTTCAGATTCCTGTACATAACATTCTGACTGTGTTTGTTGCATAAACATTGCTCTCCTCTGTCTCCCTGTCCTGATATTGTGGTGCTGTGTTACGTAGCAGCTCTAGCCGCAGTCTATGGGAAGAGTGTTGATCTGCTAAAGGCCCAGCTTAAACTGGTAAGTGATGGATGGGGAGAAATCCTACATGACATGATACAAAAAATATATGTTTGAAACAAAACCAAGTCTATGGCCCATACTCAAGCTTAACCTTGTATAACAGTGTGTTCAACTCTAACAGGAGGGATGTGATAAGCAGTTCCTGGTCAAGCAGAATGAAGAGCTGAGTAGAGAGATGGGGGTTCCAACAAGGGACCAATTGGACACATTTGACACTGGTGCAGCAAACTGACTCAGACACCAGGCTCAAACCCACGGCCCATATCCCGGCCCAAGGCACTTCTTACAGATTTGAAAGGCTTAGATAGGTTTTGCATGTGGCAATAGCACATCTACAACTTCACAAATCACTTTACAATTGTCACTCTAGTGTACGATAGCTACATTTGAGGCAAAGTTGTACTTATTATGATTGAGTGGTGGTTGTCTCACCTAGCTACGGTATCTTAAGATGAATGAACCAACTGTAAATCCATCTGGATAAGAGCTTCTGCTAAATGACTAATCTAAATAATCAAATTTAGTTTGTTACCCTATTTCTCTCTCATAATACCTGTAACATCAATTGCCATGTTCATTGCCTTTGCATTCTCTTCCTCACCTCTTGCCTAAACATCAGACTGTGACCGTGTTTACACAATGGTTATTCCGTGTGAAAGAAGTCGCCCTAAAAAAGAGGCAAGAGTCTCTACAAGCCAGAATGTTGAATAAAATTATATTTACACTTATCGGTTGTCCGTCCTTTTGACGGTAGGAAGTGGAGATAAAATATCCACAGGAAATACTTGTTGCTGCGGCGGTAGGTTCTGTCGACCGAAGCACGTTCCCTCGCAGTCAGCTGGGTGTGATTTGTGGAACGTTCCAACAGGAATCTGTTCCAAAAAGTTCGTAAATAACAAGGTTGCCAGCAAACAACGGATACAAAATTGTATAGCGGCAGAATAAGATACCGGGTAGGGAGTGGGCTATTTCATTTAGTTTCTAACTCACCACGTTTATTCCGAAAAATGTCTGTCCTCACTCTGGTAGCCTATGGACAAACATTAAGAATAAACTACGTGGTGAGTTGATGCCTATTCGGCAGCTAGTTAAATAGGTGAATTTATCATGCTACGTTGAAAACAACATTATACTTTACGAAGTTTTTGGAACAGATTCCTGTTGGAACGTTCCACAAATTATAGCCACCCATCAGCTAGAAGTGCTTGTGAAATTTGCCAGTTGATTGTGTGGGACATCGTTCGGTCTGTGATTCAGTTAAGCTCGGCCATTACTTGCATATTGGGCAAGTGTTTGTCATGTGCGAATTGTGCCAGTACTGAAAATACAAACGAATATGCAGACCAGTCCAGTGTATTGAAAGTTAGGTTAACACTTCCCTGTTGATATTTTGCCTGTTTACTTCCCAAAATAAGAACACAATCAGCGGACAACAGGTAAAGCAAGTTGAAATAAAGATTATTCAACATTCGGACTTGTAATGGGACTGCTCGGGAATGCTGAACCTACATGTTCGATACAAGAGTGTAAGTCTTTCACTCTCGGATTCCAAAAGAGGATACCTCTACCCCACCTTTATAACATTAAATGTGTTTATTTTTCTAAATTGATTTAAATATTGTTTACATATATGTTTAATGTTCTTCAGTTTAACAAGTTCTCTCTCTCATATATATATATATATATCAGTATCTTGTGTATGTAGATCTCTGAAATAAATACACAATTATAAGGAACAAAATGCTAGTATTATTATTTCTGTCATGTGCAACGTGCGCCCCCTGCTGACCCGTGAGAGAACTTCTACAAAATCGATCTAGTCACGTAGACGTTATGACGTAATACTATTTTCGGGTGTATGTTTCCGGTTGTGGTTGAATAGCTCTTTTGTTGCTTGTTTACCTTTCAGATGTGTTAAATATATTTTCTTTGGTTTTATGCAAATATTTTATTCAGTCGGTAACAGCTGTACAAAACCCAGTGTCAGAATTACATCTCTGCGATTGAAATAGCTGTTAAAATGTTGTTGTTTTTACAGGAAATAGGTTAAGGCTAGCTAACGTTAGCTAGCTAGCGAACTGGAGTTACAGTAGAGACTGACTGAATTGCAAACAACAGAAGTCAGGGTATGTTACGTTTTTGACACATTTTTGTTTAACTGTACAAGCCCTGGTCAAAACAAACACTCAACTTCAGAAGACAAATGAATATTCTACCAAAAAAGAGCTGGCATGTTCGCAACAAGGACAACGTCGCGCGCGTGCGCCGGGACGAGGCACAAGCCGCAGAAGAGGAGCGAGAGGTCCAACGCCGTGTGGAGCGAGCAGAGCAGGAGGTAACCATAGCAACGTTGCCTCCCCAAATTGATACATTCCTCATAATTGATTTAGCATGGTCTGAAGTGACAACCAAACTTTGTGTGAAACGATGTATGACAGGTGCGATTTTTTTAAGAGAAGCGATGTAAGAGGCATTGTTATAATAGTATCAAGTCATACAAGTGCATATAATGTGTATATATGCTTCATTATTGCAATTGAATGTTATGTAGGTAAGTAACCTCTTTGCTGTAGGCGCGAACAGAGCACCTGAGACAGAAGTCACGAGCTGCACTTCAACAGTCTGGAGCATGGAAGGATGAAGGAGAGGGAGGTGAGAGAGGAGGGGAGGGGAGTGGAGGAGTGGTGGAACACCTCAATCTATTTCCTCTGGAGGAGTCATCTGAGAAGAAAGGAAATGCAGAGTACCTCAAAGACCAGAAAGATGAAAAGGTGACCTTCCTGTCATTCTGTTATGCTTTTCCCCCTTCACCTGTGTAGAAATCAAGTTTCTTTGTGCACATGGCTACTGTTTTTTTCATCACGCTCTAGGTAACACACTTCAAAGCTTTTCTCCAGTGGATCTAGCCAGCCAATGACAGTGCCTGGTTTATTTAGTCCAGAGACATTTCTAAACAGAGATTGGCCAATTCAGTTTAAGATTTTGAATGTAAACGGGTACCATGTTGGCAATTGAGAATGCATATTGGAATTTAAATATCATGGAGTGTTCGGTGCTAATATGGAAGATTTTTGAACAGATTTAATGGACTGATGCTTATCACATCAATGGAAGGATCAGAGAATGATCTGTGAATAAATGTATTGAACTTTCCAAATAGTAATAGCTGGTCCTGATTCCTCCCGTCACAGATCATTACTTTGAATGATAATATTCTACTTATTCTAATGCTATGGTGATTCTGTTTTTTTAGGAGCGCGAGGAGCGTGCTATTGGTCTGCTAGTGTCCCTAGGCCCCCAACCCGGGACAGAGGTAACTCCATGGTACATGAAAACAGGCCAGGAAGAAGAGAAAGACAAAGAAAAGGAGAAAGAGAAAGACAACAAAGGAAAGAGACTGCCACTCAGTCAAGAGGAGAAGGAGAAGAGAGACAGACGACTGAAAGACATGCTGGACCCCTTGAAAGAGATGAAGAAAGCACTGGCGGTGAAGGATAGAAAAGAACATAAGAAGAAGAAGAAGGAGAAGAGGGATAGAGGGGAGAGGAGAAGCAGTGGTGGAGAAAGGTGAGAAGTTTGAATCTTTATCAAGACTAGGTGTCTTGTCTGTATGTCTGGGGGTGTTTTGTGTTTCTTTGATCAATCATAAGACCAATTAGCTTTGACCTAAAGGGGCAATCAGCAGTTGCTACATACATTTTTAGAATTCTAAATTAATGATGTGTACCAAATCATTCTTGAAGAATATAAGTTATAAATGCCTCATTAGCTTCGTTTAACTGTCATACTGCATCAGAACTCTGTTTGCAAACCAAGTATATGTAAACAAATACTATATTGCCCCAACTTTGTTATAACTATAATTGTTTGTATGGTCAGTCCTTTCATCCATAGCTCTGTCTATAATTTTGTGTATGGTCAGTCCTTGCATCCATAGCTCTGTCTATAATTTTGTGTATGGTCAGTCTTTGCATCCACAGCTCTGTCTATAATTTTGTGTATGGTCAGTCCTTGCATCCATAGCTCTGTCTATAATTTTGTGTATGGTCAGTCCTTGCATCCATAGCTCTGTCTATAATTTGAGTGGTTACATTTCTGTCTATAATTTTGTGTATGGTCAGTCCTTGCATCCACAGCTCTGTCTATAATTTTGTGTATGGTCAGTCCTTGCATCCATAGCTCTGTCTATAATTTGAGTGGTTACATTTCTTCAGCTTTTTACCGAATAGGGCAGGGTGGCTCTTTGTTATTGTTTCAACTCCACTTGGATGCATATCCAAGAGACCAAGTACACAGAGCCAAGTGTACTAGAGCACAACCAAGTGTACTGAGCCTCTGGATAAACATGTATGGTTGATGGTAACCACCTCTTCTCTCTTTTCTAGCTCTATTGAAAGGTTGCGAGCGGAGCGACTGCAGAGAGAGGCGGAGGAGAAGAGGAGAGCCCAGGCTCTGCTGGACCAGAAGAATGGAACAGGGAAAGAGAAGGAGCGACCAAGGGAGACAGAGGAGAGGGAAATGCCGTACAACAGTGCTTATTTCCCAGAGCTGGCCCGCAAGAGGCAGAGGAAAGACCGCAATGCCTGGAGAGATGGCATCTTTTGAAGTCATACATCATGCGATCATTGTTTGGGCAACGGACAGAGAACATTGAGGCATTCAAGATACATTTATTAGTATGTGAAAGACGCCGAAGACTTCGACAAGGACTAGAGAGCCTGGAAGGTTATTCAGTTGTATCCTAAGCAGACTTATTAATGTTTGTTGTCATTGAATGAACAATGCTATTTCTAATGAGGTAGAAAAAGAAAGGAAACCAATCAAGAGATTTGGGACAGCTGAGTTGGAGTCTGTCTGGCACCCTGCTCAAGTGTGAGACAATACAGAGATCATTTTGCTCCACAACACAAGACCACTGTTCAAGTTGGAGTGTGTTGGATGTTTTACTATTGATGGCAACATTGTGTCAATTCAAGTCTGTCAAGTCTTTTTTGTTTCTGATAATAGCATGTGCCAATTTAGGAGGTGTGTGTGTGTACATGCATCTGTTCTATTTCACTATCTGATGTAGACAGAGTTTAGGGTGGTTGGCTCAACTATTATTGCACATTTTCCATTTCAATTAATTCAATAAAACTGTTAGGCCTGCCAAATAACAAAATCATGTTTTCTCCGTTATTTAGCTTATTTTATACATACCCCATATCCATGCACCACCCACATGATTAACCTAAAACATTTGAATATAGCAATTCCAATAGATTGTGCTACAAAACAGAGTTGCGGCAGTATAATACATTCATTTGTCTAGCAGGTGCATACAGACGCACAGCACCGCGAAATAAAACGGGCCCGAGACAGCAGAGTGTAGAAGCGAGACAGACGCACTCGCATGAAACCACGGGCGAACCATGATAATGCAAGCTCACTTTTGTCTGACGTAGCCGATGTTTAACGGGAGATAAATACTACAGTCGCCCTCATACTGGTGTCGGAGGGGAAAGAGCCGAAACGGGGGAAAATAGCGGATGGTTTGACCTCATTGGGGTTATTTGTTGTTTTCGTCGCCGTTTTGTGGAGAGACCACTGATGTAACGGTTCTGGATTTGATGGGTTGGGTTGGCAGGACGGGATGCACAAAAGAGCGTCTCTTACACGGTGTTTAGTAGCGGACTAGGAGAGGGGGATCAAACGGAGGAGGGGAAGAGGGGAACACAACAACAAGGAGACGTTCTTTATTAGCGGGGGAAGACAGCGCCAGATCAGTATACGGTAGCGGAGAGAAGGAGAAGACCGAAAGCGTCGCTCGAATGATTGTGCTGTGGTGGATCCCGCGACGATGCGACGACACTGCTGGGTGATAGTGCTGGCGGGGATGTTGTCGTACTTCAACCCAGAGAGAGCCCTTGGAGCCCCGCAGAGAGAAGGTGAGTGGTGTCGGTGAGCTGGAATGATATTGACGCTGGGAGAAAGAAGAGAGGGGAGGTGGGAGAGGGGATAGATGAGAGGGTTATGAATAGGTACTCGGAAATATTACGGCCAAAACACACTGACACAGCCTCAACAATAATACGATATATTGTATCTTTCTAAACTGATATGATTAGGCTATGGTAGGCAATATGCCTTTATAACACTGGGGAGGAAATCAGAAAGACAATGGCCACATTATTATCATCAAGTAGCCAGGAGAATTCGGTAGGATCTGCGACCCTATTTCGGTGATATTTATCAATAGCCTCGATGGCATGTCAAAACGGAAATTCGCCCAATGAATATTAAATTAATCGCCACTGTATTATTCATGTGTATATCAAATCTATATTGTCCCACTTGGGTTTAATTATAAAAATCTTTGAATTTCCATTTAAAATCCACAAAATCCGTTTTATTTTGTCCTCCTTTTATTAGGCATCGCAGTGTTTTGTTTGTGTATTGTCGTTTGCAGTCATGGTGTTCTGGTGTATTGTTTTGATAAGAGCCGTAAACTGGAGCTGGTGGAATAGGCCCCTGCTATGTGTACCTATTTATATGCAGTGTATGTCTGGACAGCTGTCTAGGGATAGAATAATAGAATTGCCCAGGAATTGTGCATCTATACTGCCGATGGATAGGCTACATAAAATATTATTATATTCTAAAATAGACTTATGTGAAAAAGAGTTTGAATTTCACATAGGCCAACATGTTTTTCCTATTTTAACAGTTTCCAATGTAATTCTACTGCCAGGCCATAGGCTTGCATAGGCTGCAGTCCAGTACATAAGTCAACGAAATTATTACACATTTATGATGAGCCAATAAATTCATCTTTCTCAAATTCATACTCGTGATTTTTAGTAGCTTTTCTTACTTAGAATTTACAGTCACTCTTGAATGTGTTAGAATAACATGGACCGTTATGTTTTTAGGCCTTCGTAGAGGTTTGAGTGTTTTTCTCATCAAACAGCTATTGGAGGATGGAATCATACAACATATGAGCTCAAGACATCCTTAATGCTAATTACAATGTTCGATGTTCGATGATGTTATTTATATATTTTAAAGCAGTGCTCAAAGTGCTTCATAAATATATTTTTACAGGTAACTTGCATTTTCCACTCATGAATGATCTCATGAAAATATTCCATTGATCAGAAAAGCCTATTTGTGATTGGATTCCCTTTCAGTGTGTTATTGGACGTCTCTGTAAGATTTGTGTCTAGAGGGAGAGGCAGAGGAGAGGATGTGCCAAAATGGTTCATCACAGTTAAGCTTACACATTGATCTACCAATAGGGTAAACATCAATTAAAGCCTTTTGTTTGGACCATTATTGGACTGTTGATGCATCTTCACGCCATGCTTTCAGTAATCAATGAGCTCATGAAATGGATGGGGAAACGTACAGTTGGTTTTGCATTATCCATTACTGTGTCGTAATAGTGAGTCAATATCTAGAAGTAGTGATGAATACAGGGCATGATGGAATAGGATGAGCAGGGGAGAACAGAGTAGCTCTAGTACTTGCGTTTTCTGGTTCCAATGACACTGAAAATGCTCACACTGTGGTTGATATTCATAAGTACTGTACTGAATTGGCACTTGACCTGCAAGTGTATTGACAAGTATGTGTTCACCTTAGTATGTGTTCAGAGGTTCACCTTCTGGAGTTGGAGAAGTGTTTTTGTAAAATTGTATATGGGGAAAAACAAATAATATTGACAACAAGTTCATTTAGAAATATGCATTTTTGATTGTGGCGATGCTGGTTTTGATTTGAGGGTTTAATATTTAAAGATACAACAAACAAGTAGTAGCCTACTGTTGTGAAGGGTTTTTAACCACCCTGCCCTCCCCCTTCTCTTTTTCACAGATGGTTCGCTCCTCACAAACGGCCAAGTTGAGGTACAAATATATAAAAAAAACGCCCCAAACTCCTCCTTCTCACCTAGGTAGCCAACCTCCCTGATTTGAGTGATTATTTTCCAATTTTCCAACCCTCCCCCGGTAGCAATTTCCCCAAAATGACAACGCCACCCCTCCCTGCTTTTCAACTGTGTTTCCTGGAAGGAATGTTGTTTTTTTGGTACCCCCCTCCCTCCTCCCCCTCTTTCCTAACTGGAATGGTAGACTTCCCTGATTTTAACTTTAATTCTGATCTCTCCTCTCTTTTATTGATTCCGAAGATGGTTTCCTGACTTTCCTCCAAAGTTGATTTCCTTTTCCTGCTTCTCCCAAAACTCCAATGACAGTTGATCATTGGGGATCCTCCGCTTTGTCTCAAACGTACCTCTATTGAAACAATTCCAACGGTTTTCCTCCTCAATCTCAATATGTAACAATGACTTTGACACTTTTCAACCCAATTCTCTGAAGCCTCTCTTTCCCCCACTCACTCATCCACTCACCAACACTTCAACCTAACAACTGTGTGTTTCCTTCAGGAAGTACTACCTGGCCGATTAACCGTATTAACCTTTTCCTCTCCTCCTTTTCTCTCCCGCCATATCTCAGTCTCTCAATCCAGGGCTGCGTCTCTCTCTTCTCCGCCCTACGTCGTCATTCTCATCTCTTGCTCGGGGCTCGTCTCCTTTGTTTTGCTGCTCTTCACCTGTCTGTGCTGTAAGAAGGGAGGAGTGGGATTCAATGTAAGTCTCCATCATGTAAGAGACTTATTCACACGTCTTGTCTATTGTGTTGCGCTGTCTGCATGCATGTTGTGTACACTCGAGGCCAAAAGTTTTGAGAATGACACAAATATTCATTTTCACAAAGTCTGCTGCCTCAGTTTGAATGATGGCAATTTGCATATACTCCAGAATGTTATGAAGAGTGATCAGATTAATTGCAAAGTCCCCCTTTGCCATGCAAATGAACTGAATCCCCCAAAAACATTTCCACTACATTTCAGCCCTGCCACAAAAGGACCAGCTGACATCATGTCAGTGATTCTCTCTTTAACACAGGTGTGAGTGTTGACGAGGACAAGGCTGGAGATCACTCTGTCATGCTGATTGAGTTCCAATAACAGACTGGAAGCTTCAAAAGGAGGGTGTTGCTTGGAATCATTGTTCTTCCTCTGTCAACCATGGTTACCTCCAAGGAAACACGTGCCGTCATCATTGCTTTGTACAAAAAGGGCTTCACAGGCAAGGATATTGCTGCCAGTAAGATTGCACCTAAATCAACCATTTATTGGATCATCAAGAACTTCAAGGAGAGCAGTTCAATTGTTGTGAAGAAGGCTTCAGGGCGCCCAAGAAAGTCCAGCAAGCGCCAGGACGTCTCCTAAAGTTTATTCAGCTGCGGGATCGGGGCACCACCAGTACAGAGCTTGCTCAGGAATGGCAGCAGGCAGGTGTGAGTGCATCTGCATGCACAGTGAGGCAAAGACTTTTGGAGGATGGCCTGGTGTCAAGAAGGGCAGCAAAGAAGCCACTTCTCTCCAGACAAAACATCAGGGACAGACTGATATTCTGCAAAAGGTACAGGGATTGGACTGCTGAGGACTGGGGTAAAGTCATTATCTCTGATGAATCTCCTTTCCGATTGTTTGGGGCATCCGGAAAAAAGCTTGTCCGGAGAAGACAAGGTGAGCGCTACCATCAGTCCTGTGTCATGCCAACAGTAAAGCATCCTGAGACCATTCATGTGTGGGGTTGCTTCTCAGCCAAGGGAGTGGGCTCACTCACAATTTTGCCTAAGAACACAGCCATGAATAAATAATGGTACCAACACATCCTCCGAGAGCAACTTCTCCCAACCATCCAGGAACAATTTGGTGACGAACAATGCCTTTTCCAGCATGATGCACCTTGCCATTAGGCAAAAGTGATAACTAAGTGGCTCGGGGAACAAAACATCGATATTTTGGGTCCATGGCCAGGAAACTCCCCAGACCTTAATCCCATTGAGAACTTGTGGTCAATCCTCAAGAGGTGGGTGGACAAACAAAAACCCACAAATTCTGACAAACTCCCAAGCATTGATTATGCAAGAATGGGCTGCCATCAGTCAGGATGTGGCCCAGAAGTTAATTGACAGCATGCCAGGGCGGATTGCAGAGGTCTTGAAAAAGAAGGGTCAACACTGCAAATATTGACTCTTTGCATCAACTTCATGTAATTGTCAATAAAAGCCTTTGACACTTATGAAATGCCTGTAATTATACTTCAGTATTCCATAGTAACATCTGATAAAAATATCTAAAGACACTGAAGCAGCAAACTTTGTGGAAATTAATATTTGTGTCATTCTCAAAACTTTTGGCCACGACTGTAGATCAATAGATATAGGCATCATATTACACATTGGCCCTTAGGGAAACTCCAAACATTGAGGGCTGTAACAATGTTAAAGCATATGGGAATGTCCTGATTTGTCATGGAAGGGCCCAGCACCACAGGGGCGGTGGGCATCCACATAATTCAAACCCTCTATGAATCTATTGTCTTTGAATCTGTGATCTTTGGGATGGTTCATTGTTTCTTTGGCTGCATGTGCAGCACCACATTTTACCAGAAGTATTACAGATGTTGCATGAGCCAGAAAGCTTAGGGTCTGTTTACATTTAATAGATTTCCTCATATTAAATCCAGATCGGTCTTTCTTTGTGACATTTCAGCCAGCACACTGGGTGCATCTCAATTATCTAAAGTGGCTCCCCTCCTTCATCTTAACTAATGTGAAAACACAGGCAACAAGGGGAAAGTAATATGGTGTCTGCCCACCAGTTATTTGTTTACACTTGCCCAATTTCTTTAGAAACGTAAACCACTTTAGGGTATTGACCCACCCACTAGAAAAGCGGTCACCAACCCTCATCCTGGAGAGCTTCGGGTGTGTAGGGTTTTGTTCCAGGACAGGCCAGAACTAATAAACTGGATTCAACTAATCAACTACGGTAATAAACAAGAGTTTAATAAACTGAATCAGGTGTGTTGGTGCTGGGCTGGAACAAAAACATACAAGCCCTGTATCTCCCGGGACCAGGCTTGGTGATCACTGCTTTTCAAACTTACAATATCTCTAAATCTCTAAATCTAAATCTCTGTTCTTTCCTGTCAAATCAGGAGTTTGACAATGCAGAGGGGGAGGAGTGTTCTGGGGGTTCTAGCCCCGCCCAGGAGGACAGTCTGTCCTCTTGCCCCTCCCTCCCGGAGGTCTACACCCTCCCACTCAGGGACAGGGCTAACTGTCTCGCCCTGCAGGATGGCTCAGGTAACTAAGGCAGACTCTCTGTAGCTGGAGCTGATGGCAGTATATAGCACATGAATATTAGCAAACTTGATGGATATCAGAAAACCACAAATCATGTGTCTTTCTCTTTTCATCTCCTCTATTCTGTCTCTAAAGACTCTAAGTCGAAGAACTTCCGTAGGCACACTCTCAACTACCTTCAGGAAATAGGAAATGGCTGGTTTGGAAAGGTGAGATCACCAACTCATACCTCCACCCTCAGTTGTGATGTCATCATGTAATGGTGGTAGCTGGATCTGGCAGTTCTTCCAAATGTCTCTCAGCCCCATGTTTCCTCTAAAAGACACATCCTTTTAACAGCTTCTCAGTAAATCTAACATTGGCTTCCTACCAGCTCTCATGAGTTATGTCTTCTTCCTACACCACTATATTTCTGATCTCTCTCTCTCTCTTTCCCTCTCCTCTCTCCCTCTCTCTCTCCTTCCTTCTCCTCTCTTTCCCCCTCTCCCCCTCTGTCCCACATCTCTTTCTCCTTCCACCTCTCTCCCCTACCTCTATCCCTCTCCTTTCCTCTCTTCTCTCTCCCTCCTCTCTATCTCTCTCCTGTCTGTCCCACATCTCTCTTTCTCCTTACCTCCTTTTCCCTCTCTCTCTCTCCTCTCTCCCTCCTCTCTATCTCTCTCCTGTCTGTCCCATATCTCTCTTTCTCCTTACCTAATTTTCCCTCTCTCTCTCCTTCTCTCTCCTGTCTGTCCCACATCTCTCTTCTCCTTACCTCCTTCTCCCTCTCTCACTCTCCTCTTCTCCCCCCCCCCCCCCCCCCCCCCCCTCTCTCTCTCTCTCTCCCTCCTTCCCTCTCTCTCTCCCTCCCTCAGGTGATCCTAGCGGAGGTGCTGTGTGACTGCAGCTCCTCCCAGGCCGTGGTGAAGGAGTTGCGGGTCAGTGCCAGCCCTCTGGAGCAGAGGAAGTTCTTGGCTGAGTCTGAGCCATACAGGTCAGAGAAACTGACATTTTGTGTCATCAGACACTTTTATTTAAGTTATTTGTTTTTGTGGTTTCCTGAGTGTACAAAACATTAGGAACACCTACCAAATATTGAGTTGCACCCTCTTTTTCCCTCAGAACAGCCTCAAGTCAGGGTATGGACTCTACAAGGTGTCAAAAGCGTTCCACAGGGATGCTGGCCCATGTTGACTCCAATGCTTCCCACAGTTGTATCAAGTTGGCTGGATTTTCCTTTGGGTGGGGGACCATTCTTGATAAACACGGGAAATTGTTGAGTGTGAAAAACCCAGCAGCTTTGCAGTTCTTGACACACTCAAACCAGTGTGCCTGACACCTACTACCATTCCCCTTTCAAAGGCACTTAAATCTTGTGTCTTGCCCACTCACCCTCTGAATGGCACACATACACAATCCATGTCTCGATTGTCTGAAGGTTTAAAAATCCTTCTTTAACTTGTCTCTCCCCCTTCATCTACACTGATTGAAGTGGATTTAATAAGTGACATCAATAAAGGATCATAGCTTTCAACTGGATTCACCTGGTCTGTCTGTCATGTTACGAGCAGGTGTTCCTAATGTTTTGTTCATTCAGTGTATATAAATCACAGTTATTGGGATTAACTTCACAGTTAACTCCCAACCTTTATTTCACTCTGGTTTATTTGGTGCTGTTTGAAAAAGATCTACATGGACCAATTCACATCAGTAGATGTGTTTAATTGTCGTGTGTCATATTGAGATGCTGGTAGTTAGAGACTGCATGCAGCATGCAAGTGGTGCAGTGTTAGAACTGTAACATGGAGTGACAGATGACTACTGGTCTGACCTATTTATTATGCTCAACTTAGATTAAAATGACACTTGGCCCGCCATCTCTCTATCTCTCGCTCTCTCTCATACACACTTACAGTTGCCTCTTTCTCTGTCACATATAGAAACACATGTTTCTCTGTCATCTCTCTCGCTCCCCCTCTCTCTAGTTCTGTCTGTTTTCTATCATCCTCTCCCCTCTCTCTAGTTCTGTCTGTTTTCTATCATCCTCTCTCCCTCTCTCCCTCTCTCTAGTTCTGTCTGTTTTCTATCATCCTCTCCCACTCTCTCTAGTTCTGTCTGTTTTCTATCATCCTCTCCCCTCTCTCTAGTTCTGTCTGTTTTCTATCGTCCTCTCCCCCTCTCTCTAGTTCTGTCTGTTTTCTATCATCCTCTCCCCCTCTCTCTAGTTCTGTCTGTTTTCTATCATCCTCTCCCCTCTCTCTAGTTCTGTCTGTTTTCTATCATCCTCTCTCCCGCTCTCTAGTTCTGTATGTTTTCTATCATCCTCTCCCCCTCTCTCTAGCACTGTCTGTTTTCTATCATCCTCTCCCCCTCTCTCTAGTTCTGTCTGTTTTCTATCATCCTCTCTCCCGCTCTCTAGTTCTGTATGTTTTCTATCATCCTCTCCCCCTCTCTCTAGCACTGTCTGTTTTCTATCATCCTCTTCCCCTCTCTCTAGCTCTGTCTGTTTTCTTTCGTCCTCTCCACTTTCTCACTAACAAACCCACCTAAGTAAACCTACACAAACAAATGTGTCCAGATGTTATCCCCCTCTCTCCTCTTCCCTCGCTCACTTTAACTGCATATACTCTGCTGCATTGCCTCTCTCGTTTCATCATCTTTCTCTCTCTCCCCTCTCTCTCTCCCCCTCTCTTTCCCCCCTCTCTCTCTCCCTCTCTATTTTCTTGCCTTCAGGAGTCTCCAACATCCCAACATCCTTCAGTGTTTGGGCCAATGCAGCGAGAGCATTCCCTTCCTGCTGGTCATGGAGTTCTGTCAGTTGGTGAGGGCCATGTTGTTTTAACTACTATTATGGGATGGAGAAGAAGAGGAGGGCACATTGTAGAGGAGATCCAAAGAGAGGCCATTTTGTTTGGGAAAGGATACATTTACTCCATTCCTCTAGGATTGTTTTCTCTCATCATTGTGTTTCTATCAGAGACTGATTGATACCTGAGCAACCAGCTGATTGGACAATAAATTATTCAAATGGATCAATTAAGTGACAAACACCAGACTATAGCTTCCGTACATGGAAACATATGTTTGGTTAGTTTCCTTCCCCCCATCGAATAACCTTGTAAATACTTGGTGACGTGATGTTATGCCAGTTGTTTCCAGCTCCAACACTCAACACCTGCTGCCTCTGTTTGTTTGCTTTCATTCTTGCTCTTTAATCAAAGACCGATTGAGACCTGAAATCCCAAGTGATTGGACTCTCTGGCCAATCAATGACTCAAACAGATCAATGAACGACCAGGGACGGGAGAGAAACACTACCGCAGCCCTTTACCAGAATAACATAAGCTATAAATCCTCTGTACATTGAAACATACATTGTTTTGTCATTTGAAGTATCTTATTCTCCTGTCCCACCACCAGTACAACCTCTCTCTCTCTCTAGTGATATTAACTCATTACCAATTCCCCTTCTGCCTTTGAGGACCTTCGGGTTCGGGAAAACACTTAGGAGAGGGTATTTCTCCAGCATAAATGTACAAATGTACTTGATATATAGCTCAATATGTCTGGTCAAAGTTATAAACTATGTTAATTGTTCTTCTGATTGTTTTCAGTATCACATACTGTACATGATATTGGTCATGCCCATTGATGGTGTAATAAATTAATGATATTGGTAACACTCATTGATGTTGTAATAAATTAATTATATTTGTGATGTGTTACCAGGGTGACCTGAAGAGGTACCTGAGAGCCCAGAGGAAGTCAGATGGGATGACCCCTGACCTTCTGACCCGGGAAATGCTGACCCTGCAGAGGATGGCGTTTGAAATCACCTCTGGCCTGCTGCACCTCCACGAGAATAACTACATCCACAGGTCTGTGAGGTCATATCCTGGCTCTCTCTGGCTCCAGTGGGGTTCCAATAGCTCCAGTGATTGATTGGTTGGTAATTGAGTGATTGACAGTAAAGGAAGTATGATTGTTTTCTCTCCAGTGATCTGGCTTTGAGGAACTGTCTCCTTACCTCTGACCTCACTGTCAGAATCGGAGACTATGGGCTGTCTCACAACCACTACAAGGTATGTTTGAGTGTGTGTGGGGGCGTGTGCGCTTACCCATGTACTTTGCTTGAACCACCACAACCTGGAGACAAGTTATACCACTTTATACCATGGAATTGTTGAATAATTGTTTCTGATAGGCTTGTAGGGCATTCTGGAGAGGGCATTCTTTCCCTATAATCCACAGTATATCTGCACGATAGAATTCCATGGGTATAGTTATTACATGTTCTATGCTTGAGCTGCATTTGAAAGCAAAAGTTGAAAACATTATTGGCATTGTTGGATTCGATTTTCATAATAGCAAGCTAGGACTCAAATTTGGTTAGCTAAACTACCAGGTCTGTTTGTTTGGTTACCATGGCAACTACGGTCTCTATATAGTAAACTTGCTAGGTACTTCAGTGGATGTTGAACACATTTTCTACCTGCAAATGAACACATTTCTAGCTATAAATGTTTTAAATTATAACCATGGGGCTCTATGCGTTCTCTGCAAAATAATGCAACTCCGTGGAAGGTCAGTTCTGCTCCTTTAGCGTGTCATGGAACACACCTTCCAGGTGGTTGATTATCTTCCAGAAAACACATAGCCCCTTGTTGATTATCCCTAACGTATTGAATGTCCCTAATGGCTTATCTTCAAGTCCATGCATCCCTCTGTGTGTGTTTATCTGTGTAGGATGACTATTACCTAACATCAGACAAGCTGTGGATTCCCCTGAGGTGGATAGCGCCAGAGCTTCTGGAGGAGTACAGAGGATCTCTGATCGTCACTGACCAGACCAAGACCAGCAATCTGTGGTACGTACCATAACACAACCTGCCTCTAAAATGGACAAATAAACAACTGAATATTTCAATAAGCTGTATTCTGTATTTCTTATCTAATTTAATTATTTCTCTATCCTCCAACTCTCTCTCTCTACTCCTATTTTATATCTCTCCCCTCTCTTTCCCCTCTTTATCCCACTTCTCTCCCCTCTCTCTCCACTTCTCTCTCCTCTCGCTCCCCTCTCTCTCCGACTTCCCTCTCCTCTCTCTCTCACTTCTCTCCCCTCTCTCTCCCACTTCTCCCCCCACTCTCCCCTCTCTCCCCTCTCTCTCCAACTTCCCTCTCCTCTCTTTCTCCCATTTCTCTCCTCTCTCTCCCACTTCTCTCCCACTCTCTCCCATTTCTCTCCCCTCTCTCTTCCTTTTCTACCAGGTCTCTGGGGGTGGTGATCTGGGAGCTGTTTGAGTTTGGTTCTCAGCCTCACAGGCACCTGAGTGATGAGGAAGTGTTGACCTTTGTCATCAGAGAGAGACAGATCACCCTGGCCCAGCCACGGCTCAAACTCTCCCACGCTGACTACTGGTTAGTGGGCCATTTCCTGACTTTTGGTTCTCTAATGATATCTGCATTTGATGAAGAAAGTAGTCGATTACAGATGTGTTACTTTAAAGGCCTACTTTGTCAATAGATCATTAAGGTCAAAGCTAATATATGCAATCCCCTCAAACCTCTCTTTTGTTGTGGAGGTAGATCAGCTTTAATACTGCAGATAGATTGTAGCTTCCATCAATGTAATTGTCTGCGTCCTTTCCAATCCCCCTTATCTTTGTGTTTGTCTTTCCTGTCTTTCCTCTTCCAGGTATGAGATCATGCAGTCCTGCTGGCTCCCTCCTTCCCAACGCCCCTCCATCGCTGAGGTATTCCTCCTCCTCTCCTCCCTTCTGGCTGCTGAGCGAGGGATGTCCCGAAGGAGTGTGGGAGAGGACGAGGAGGATGAGGACGAGGAGTATGAGGAAGGGAGAGGAAGAAGAGGAGAGAGCGATGAGTCATTTGAAAGACGGTGGGATTCTCTCCGTCCTCCGGCCTTCCAGGCTGCAGCAAGTGAACGACAGAGAGAGAGGGAGTATGGGAGGGATGACAGGGGGAACTCCTACCCTCTACTGGAAGCCGTGGGGAACTGCATCACCCCATCCTCCACAGAACTCGATGACATCCTGACAGTAACGGAGACCAGTAAAGGATTAAATTTTGAGTACTTCTGGGAGAAAGCCCATGCGAAGCGGGGCTACCAACCACTTCCTCCTCCCCAGCCAATCCCGACGGTCAACCCCTCCCACAGACAATCCCTGGACACACCCACTGTTGTCCCTGTGATAAGTGCACGTAGCCCCTCCCTCGCCAGCGAGTACTTCATTCGATTGGAGGAGCACACCCCTCAGGATAAGTCCCCATCTCTTAAAGGGAAAGCGCATTCTTTCCGTTCTGACTCATTGTGTCCTGGAGATCTGGAGCTAGTGGAGATACGCAGCGGAATGCTGGGCAAAGAACGCACGCCGTACAGTTCTGATGAGGAGTACACTGGGCGAGGAGGGAAATCCATCCAGACCATCCGATCCAGCGAGGTCCAGATAAGGGTCCACAACACTGGGGTGGCAGAGTTCAAAGACACCTCCAGTAGGGTGACTGACTTCTCTGTGGTGGATTTAGGAGATGATGAGGAGGAGGAGGGGGGTGAAGGAGACAGTAGGTCATCCACTGGTTCTCAGGCCCCTGTCCTGCCTCCCAAACCATGTTCTATGTCAACCTCCTCGGGCAACCACCTCCACTCGCGCCCCCTCCCTGCACCTCCGTTGGGCTACCACCGAGTAGGACTTGGGCTGGGTCACTATTCCATGAGTGGTAAGATAGAAACGATGGACCCTCTGACGGGCAGCTGCCTGCCATCATCATATGATCACTTAGGGTTCCACCGTCCTCGTCAGACCATGCCCCCCTCCCCGTCACTGTCCCCCTCCCTACCCCAGTCCAGCCACCCCATCTACCCCACTCCCCAAACATGTCCTCCCCCTCTCCCACCCCACTACAAGCCCCAAAGGGGCCTGTATCACAGCTATGGTGTAGGTAGCTACTCCAGATACAGTAAGCCCCAGATGTACTCTCAAAGAGAGCCACTATCCTGTGACGACTCAGACCGACAAGGTGGTGTACGGCGCACAGCATCCTTGCACAACACAAAGGGAACATCCAATTTCCGCTCAAAAGACTTTGACTCTCCCGTACGACGCCAGAACGTATTTCGCCCTGTTTACCGCAACATCTCCCACTCCGAGTCCGGTGGCCCCAGAATTGAGAGGCACTCGTCCTCCAGTCCCACCTATTCAGATGAGGATGACTCCCCCTTTATGTCCCCTGAGAAACCCAGTGGGGGAGGGACAACCGTCCCGACTTCTAGTTTGTCAGAGGATGCGGATCCGGCCACAGCCGAGCTCTTCTCCAGGGGTATGAAGAGGACCCAGTCGCGCCTCGCCACCATCCTGCCTGCCATCTGGAGGGAGGACGCGGAACTGCAGGCGGATAGCGTAACTGACGCCAAGAAATCCCCCATGCACCTGTTTCTGACTGAGATCTCTAGTGTGTCAGAGTCAAATGATGCCAAGTCCAAGGAGGGGAGGACCTCATGGGAGGGAGAGACAGAGCGGGAGAAGAAAAGGGATGGGGAGAGGTCAGGGAACTTCCTTCAGCCCTTGAGAGGGGGGATGCGTCGGTCCCGGTCGCTGGCCACAGAGCTGGGCTCTACAGAACAGACATTGGGGCCAGACAGAAACACACAGATGGGGACAGAGGTGGAGAGGGTGAGGAAAGGCTCCATCCAGAGAGATTTATTCCTCACTGAGATCTCAAACACAGGAAGGATGGATGCAGGCATGGAGAGAGATCCGGTGAAGTTCCTCCACCCTCCTGGCTCCCGATCGCGTCCCTACACCTACACCTGCGCCCCCGGCCTCCCGTCCTACGCTGAGGCCGAGGAGGCATACTCCAGGGGCATGAGGAGATCCCGATCCCTCCTCTCCGAAATCACAGTGGGGAGGCAGGAGTCACAAGAAACGGAGAAGGAGACCGAGAAGGGACAGATGACCAGAGAGGAGTTCCTGAAGGAGATCCAATCAGCAGAGACCTTTTTGACGGAGATCATATCCAGACAAAATGCAACCGCCTCCAATAAGCATTGCGAGGACTTGTCTCAGTCACCCACTCCAATGTCACCAGAATACGAGTCAATATGCATAGATCCTGACTCCTCTCAGACCATCCGTTTCCAATCAGAGAGTTCCATACGTACATCAAACAGAGGCAAAGACGATGTAGCACCGGAGGCCATTTACGCCCAAGTGACTAAACGGGCAAAAAAGAGTGAGATGAAGGTCACTATACGGCCTGAGATTCCAGTACTGCAAATAGGATCAAATAAACAGTCTGTCAAACAGGAAGAGGGATGTCCCACAGACATGACCTGCCTCAAGGACTCACCCAGCTCACTCACAGATCCCACCGCTGACACCAACTCTCACCCAGACTCTCAGCCCTGGCCTGGTGACTTTGTGTTCTCAGAGATAATGCCAAAAAATGGCCTCCTCCTTTACCAAACATTCCCCAGTACAAAAACAGAGGAGGACGTTTCAGAAGGTCCAGCCTTACCTGTAAGAGAAACACAGAGAGTCAGAGAAAGGGTCGAGCTCTCAAGACAAGCTCAAGTTCAGTCTTTATCTCAAGACAGTGTTACTGGAGGAGTGGAAGACTCTGAAAAGAAACCCTGTGATGATGAGTCACCTATTTATGTAGATGAGAAAGAGAGCAGGGGTCAGAATAATGTTGGGGAAAGGAATTGTGAAAGAATGAAAGGTGATGCTGAGGTCAGAGACACAGGGCAAGGATGTCAGAAGCAGGAAGTTGTTGATGACATTTTACATGACTTAACAACAGAGACATCTGAAACAGATAGAGCATGTCAAATTGAATCTAAAGATCACAAGGAAGAAGGGTCAGAGAGTTCAAAAGGTTGGGACAGTCAAATGAAGAACGACACATCACATTCAAATCAAATCAAATCAAATTGTTCTAATGCTCAGTCACATAACCCAAATGTTGAAAGCTTTTTACAAATCAACAAACAGAATTCACAGATCAACCAAGAAGGAAGGTCAGACCCAAGTCAAAAGAGCCCTGCAGCTGTTCCCACCACCCCAGACTGGGACCCATCCTCTGACCTCTCTCTCTCCACAATGACCCCCTCAGACTCATTCCTTTCATCTTTGACCCCCAGTTCAGCCGACTGTCTGACCCCAGGTGACCCGTGTGTTGGAGGTGAAGGACCAGGTGGTTGGAGGGTGCTGGGGACAGAAACCCCCCACAGAGACTCTGCCTACTTCTCTGACAGTGACTGGGAAGGGGAGGGGCTTGGCAGGAAGGGCAGTGATGGACTGAGCGTGACCAGACCCGGCAGTGGACGAGGTGGAGAGAGGGGGACGCTGACAGGAATAGAAGAGAAGACAGAATTAGAGGATGAGGGAGAAACCGGGGGAAAGAGTCTCTTGAAGAGGATTTCAAATAAGGGAATTGACATTGAGAGGGAAAAGGAGACAGTTCTTGAACAGAATGCTCATGTGCAGGATATCTCTCAAAACAGTGATGATGGATATAAAGACGTGTCAAGTATTCAGGAGAACGATCTCAGTCTGAAAGAAGTAGAACATAAAACAGGGTTAGAATCAGAACAGAGAGAAGACTCTGGAATGTTCCACAATGAGAGTGGAGAGTCAGATGAAAAGGGACTAGTCCATCCGGTACTCCTGTCTGATAACTCACAGACCAAGGAGAACAATGAGTTTATAGCTAAGCTGTTCTCTAACTTAGATGATGCACCTCTCAAAGGGTTCTCTTACAATGATGGAACTCAAATTTGTAATTATTACACAGAAGGTGTGATTTCTCATGTGGAGTCGGATGATTTTAGATTCCATGACTCCACAGACAAAGTCTTGACATTGCCTTCTAATAGTACCACTAAGACAGATGGTTTGAAATTAATATCTGCCATTCAGACAAAGGATAACAAACTTGAGAATGAAGAACTTCCAGGTATTGAAGATAGAGAAAATGATAATTCCATGAAAGACACTACGGAACCAGTGACGGCGTTACATGGCGACCATGATAACAGAGAATCAAGGCTATCTAGGTTCTACGGTATTCAAACCAGCGAGGTCAAACTCAGTGACGATATTCCAGTAGTACTGGATCCCAACGACGGAGAGAGCACCAATGACGAAGAGAGCAAACTGGCCTCTTCTTTCTGGGCCGAGGAGGTCACTGAGGTGTCTGAAAGAGAAGACGGGCAAGATCTGGAGATTCAACACACCGACGCCAATGAGCTTGGCCTGAGAAACTTGTGTTACTCAGAAGAAAGCGAAGACGAGAGGGCCAAGGCCAAATCAGAGACAGAGAAACAGCTTGCCGCTGGAGAGCTGTGTAACGCCATGAAGGAGAAATCTCCTCAGAGAGGACCAGTGATGGGGAGCCAGAGTGGGTCTTTGAGCAGGGATGGATCTGCTGAGACTGTGGACAGGGAGTCATCTAAGGATCTGGAGATGAAGGCTAAAGAGCTGTGGAACACTCTGGAGGAGGGGGAGGGGAGAGGGGAAGGAGTGGTGAGGGGCGAATTCGACTGTCACCGTTTCCAGCAGGGAGACCTGCACCTGTGGCCATCAGAGAACGACCAGTGGGCCTCGTCGGAGAACAGAAGCCAGGAAGCTGAACTCGGATTGGAATTCTTCTCAGCGTTCGGAAAGACCTGGGAGGAGAGGGAGCAGCTGGTGGTAGGCCGGGAATTCTGGGAGGCTGAGGAGAACGATGAACTGGCGGGGAGTGAGCCTCATCCAGCCGTCCTCCAAGATAGTGAAGATACTTCTAATGACGAGAGGCAGGGACAGGTAGCCTACCTGGAAATAAAGAGAGAGTTGTCCCAGAAACAGGTTCTCTCCAGTAGCATTGACAGTCAGCTATCCCAGGCACTGGATGTACAGCAAGAGGAAAATATAGAAAATCCAGATAGGTTTGATGATGATGATGAGCAAAATGTTGAAGGTGATCAGCTAGTGGTTGAGGTGGAAAACCGAGAAATCCCAGAGCATGAGACCAATGCAAGAGGGAGGGAGCAGTTCAGGTCACTCACTGAGATGGGTGGAGACAGTGAAAGTCAAACTGCATCTCTTCTAAACGACTTGGATGGAAACATTGCTCAAGATGAGGGAAATCAGAACTTCAACAGGTTGAATCATCTCAGTGAAATCCAAATGGAAGAAGGGGCAATGGCCGAAAATCACATAGAAAAAGAACAGGACTTTGAATTAGACAACCATCTTGCTCCCACAGTAAAGAGTATATATTTGGGTGTATCTATCTGCCTTACTGGAGTACCACAGGTAGATTTGTCAGGATTAAAACATATTGAGCCAAGCATACGCATTGAAGAAGCTGACTCTACTCGCCAGCTTGTGGGGGAGGATAGAGAAGGAGGAGTAGACATTGTAAACACAAGTGAGGATTTGAGAGACATATCTCTTCTATGCGACCTGGTGTCTTATCCCAATGATAATGACTTGGAGGATATAGCCTCTTGTACAGATCTGTCTGGTTCACAAGGAGACAACTTTCAGTTCAGTTCTGTAGACTTTCCCAGCCCTCCTCCTAGCATAGATCTTGATATGCAAGAAGACAGGTTGCAGAGTTTAGATGATTCTTTTCCTAGTCCCCCACCTTCTGTCATAGAAATAGACGACGATCGCGGTCTTATAAACCTTGATTATTTAGGCTCAGATTTCATTACCAGTGCTGAAAGAGACCCAACAATGCCCCCCACTCCTCACACTGATATCCCAGAGCCGCCCCCCTTACCACCCGCCACAACCCACAGCAGAGGGATCTCTGCAAACCTCGACCTTTCACCTGTACATCCAACACTTCCATTATTCTCAGGTGAAAGCCAGAACCAGAGCCGCCTTACATCAAACATATCCGAGGATGACAGAAATAACCTGTCCCAGAAAAACACAACCACCACACTCCCGTCATTCCTCCAGAGTCCCCTCAACACCATCCCAGAGCTGTTGATCTCTGAGTGGAAGGATTTGGACGAGGAGCCTCTGGAAGATTTTGAGAAACTGGAGCAGCTGTGTTGCATATCTGGGGATGAGGAGGACACCCTGGGTGACCTCTTCCTGGGGAATCTGGAGCTGTTGGAGTCTATGAAGAAGACCCCTGAGCAGAAAACTAAGGGTTCTGGAGAGAGCGATAAAGATGAAGCGACCTGTGGGACCTCCATGCCTGAGGGGAAGAGGAGAGTGGAACTGAAAGAGGACGTTGACGGAATCTCTGAGAGCGCTGACTGGCTGGCCAGGTTGGTTCCATCGGCGGTCCAGGACATCCCAACTGGGGCTAAACTTTCACCTCAGGAGGAGAGGCATGAACTACAGTTCCCATCAGCCCTTTCACCATGTCCTTCTCCTGACTCCAAGGACCAGAGGTCGCTTTCAAAGATGCCCACTAAAAATGGCCTAATGATGCAGGTGAGCATTAGCCTTGCATTTTAACCCCAAATTGCACAACTTTGTAGATGTATGAAAGTATAAGCCTACACAATTTACAATATCCATTTTCCTGAATATGTTTAAACATTTATACCCCTATTATCTTCTTCTGTTTCCCTTTCTTCAGGTGTGTGAGGAGAGACTGCAGTTCTCGCTCTGTGAGAACGTTAAAACGAACGTCCTCCGGGGGGCGACAGTGAGCGACAGCGTCATTCTCCGCCCATGGGGGGACCAGTCCTTTGATGGGGGCGGAGACGCAGTCAGTGTGAAGGATGTAGGAAGGTATGCTCTCTCTATCACAGGAGGTTGGTGGCACTTTAATTGGGGAGGAGGGGCTCGTGGTAATGGATGGAACAGAATCAGTGGAATGTCATCAAATACATCAAACACCTGGTTTGATGCCAATCCATTGGCTCCGTTTCATCCATTATCATGGGTTGTCCTCCCCTCAGTAACCTCCACTGCCCTCTATGTATTTTGAGATTTATCAAACTGTTGCGTTGAATGATGGCAGGCAGACAGATAATAAAAGAATATATCTTTTTTTCTGTTCTTAGCGAAGAGGAGCCGGACACCGAACCCAATTCTGAACCCCAGAGTGAGTCTGATGCGACTGACAGTGAACCACTGACTGTGATCCAGCAGCCAGAAGTTACACCCCCTCAGCCTGTGGCAAACCAAGCAATGAAAGGTACCTCCAGACCTTTTTTGTGTGAAAATGTGTATGAATAGGATGCATTGTTGACATTCACCCACTCTGCAGGTGTGTAAATGACATGTTCTAATGGATAGATTGGTGCTTTCTGACACCATCTTTAATGGTGTTAACTTTATCTATTCCTCTCTTTTCTTTCACAGCCAAACTGGCTCGCCTGTCCCTGTCCCTCTCCCTCCCTCCTCTCCCTCTTGCTCTCCCTCTCTCCTCCAGTCCCAAGGGAGGGTTCAGGGAGGGCGGGCTACACAGAGACAGGAGTGGGAGACGGAGGGGTGCGTCCCCAGGAAGTGACCCCGATGAGGATGAGGAAGAAGAACAGGAAGACGAAGGCTCCAGGAGGGTGATTGTTGTCACTGAAACAGACGTTGGCAAAAGGGTGGGGCTCAGGAGTCTGCTGAAGTCGCCAAGGGAACCGATAGACAAAGAGAAAGACAGAGGGAGAAACGTGTCCTTTTTTGATGATGTCACTGTCTATCTCTTTGATCAGGTGTTTGTTTAGTTTTTTCCCCCCCTCATATATTGAGTCCCATGTTACTCTTGGGCTTTTAACACTTTCACCAAATTGGATGTACATGTACTGTCTCTGCTCCTTTTCAGTCCCTGACTCTTCCTCTCTGTTTCTGGAACAGGAAACTCCAACCAGTGAGCTGAGTAGTTCCACCTGCACCACTCCAGCTCCAGCTCCTAACAAAAGCACTAAATTTGATTTACATGGTACGTACTACGTATGCATGCATGTTGCTATTAGAAACCATATAACGGTCCTGTACATCATTCCCTTCTGTGAGCTAATAAAAAGCTTTTGATGAAATTACTACAATAACAAACACCCATTGGACAGCTCCCATCTGATCCCCACTCACTGAAATTGAGAAGCCCTCACACCAACCCCTTTTCTAAATATGCACCCCCAAAATGTATCTCTTGTAATTATCCCCCACACGCTGTGGGGAATGGAGTGGGGACATAAATCTGGTGCTCAACAATGCACGTCTAAGATGTGTTTTCCACCCTGTCTCCAGAAGCCGTCCACTCTCAGTCTCTCCCACTGATCGCTTCATTTCACAGAATAATGAGAGTTTTGGCTGATCCCCTCTGGGTGTTTTGAATAGACTGTATATAGAAAAGCATCAACACCAAAATTATCTACTTTCATGATCTCTGTCAGCCTGCAGAGTTGAACAGTTCAAAGCTTTGCTAGGAGAGACAGTTTATTTTTAACTTGGGAGTGTGGGCCTTTTTGTGCTTCGGTTCTACAAGAGGATGTTTGTACACACGTATAGAGTATATTAACCAATGATATACCATTTGTGTAATGCTTTTATCGTACATATATATTTTTAATAACATTTACAGTTGTATGCTTTTGTTTATGTCTTGTGCCGCATGGGTCAATTTGATTTCATGAAATATGTTAGAATATATCCCCTGAATTCAAATAGTATTTACTCCAACCCTAGTACAGTGTGTTTGTGTATGGCATAGTTGTAGTGTAGTAATTCCTTAATTCCCTTACTTACACCATGCTCCTGTCTTTCTACCAGGAGCAAACAGCAAAGGCAAAGACTCCAAAAGAAAAGGGGACTTGTCAGTCAAACCGAGGTCGCCCGTGGGGGCCAACCCAGTGACATCCTCGCGTTTTACTGTCAGCCCAGCCGATGACCCCCACTTGGTGTGAGGCAGGGTTCCGGAATCCTCTGAGTTGTTCTGTAACCCTCAGAACAGGGACCTTCTGAGAGTGGCCAGTGGATTCCCCTCCAACCATAACCATTCTCAGAAGCTATTTTTTTATCGATCAGGCAACGGAAAGAAAAGACCCCCGTTCTAAAAGCTGGACACATTCCAGGTTTAACCAGCTACCAGTCCTTGTACCAGAAAGGTTGTTGATATAATAACTCCTCCCTTTGCCACTGTAACCTAGGGTCGATTTATAGACACTGGCTGGAAGTGGTTGATGGCAAAGGCAGTTTGTCCTAGGCGAAGAACAGTCTGGAGCTTTGTCAAATCTGAAACGGATTGACGGCTATGCAATGGGAGTCATTGTGTACCAGCTTACCTTCTCTTTACCTGCTTCTTTCGGTTGTCTTTACCCAGTATGTACTGGGGGATGCACTTTCTTTTAGTCATGTATCTGTCTATGTGGAAGCTTGGATTGAAATCTTAACTTTGTAAAAACGATTTTCATTGCAGTCAGTCGTACTTGTAGGCAGCAGTTGGGGCCAGAAAACAATCTTAACTCCTGTATTTGAGAGTACTCATTCAACATTTGTATAAAGATAGTGTATACAATATAATTTTAGAGCTGTTTAATTTAGATGTATTCTTAGACTGCACGAAAAGATGAAAACAAGCTATGTTTCTCTATACTTTTATTCTAAAAGACTATGTGTAGCTATTATTTATTTAATTTATTCATTATTTATTAAAAAAATATTTCCATGCTTTGTAAATATTGTTTATTTATTTTGGTGCAATTAATTTATCTCTCAGAATTGTTTGGGACAAAATGCATCTAAGTAATAGCTTCTCGATTTAATTATTCTTCATAACAAATAAAGCAAGATATTTTCCCCAACCCCCAAAAATATTGAGTATAATTTCATGTCTTTATAACTGCCATCCTGTGCTTAACTTATGTCCTCAACTTGTAGGGTTTCCCAAACTGGGTCCTGGGGCCCCCACGGGTGCATGTTTTGGTTTTGTCCCAGCACTACACAGCTGATTCAAATAACCAACTCAACATCAAGCTTTGATGATTTTAATCAGCTGTGTAGTGCTAGGGAAAAGGGGGTGGCAGGACTGAGTTCGGAAAATCCTGCTCTAATATATATATAACATGTTTAATTATTTTCTAATATGATTCAATGTATTGTTGTCTTGTCATAATTTTACTTTGTTTGAGGACAATTGATGTATCTTAGCATGATAAAACGGAAGCTTCTCATCGGTAAATATCTCCAAAGTTCATGTATTTGTTGATTTACATTCATTTTCTACTAATAGCAACCCATCATGCAGTCAAGCTCCAACTAGTCCCTTTGTTTAGTCTGTTTCAACATCTGTTTAAAACCTGTATTGTTTAAAGAATGGGTTTCATGGGATGCTGTATAAAACCAGGGGAAATGAAAACAACATAAAAACTGTGAAACATTTATTGAACTGTTTGATGAAAATAAATTGTACTGTCTTATATTCTTAAATCAGAGTATTACTTTTGCTGTCAAAGGAGACTGGACTGGTGTTCAATTTTTTTTTCTGAAATGAAGGATCAAACTACTGTATTATGTAGCTAACAATGGATGGCTCAAGGGATGTTGCATAACAATAGCTAATCTTATTTCCCATCCCCCATCTCTGGTTATGAAGGCCTGATGCTTATTATGAAATTGGACCAAAGGATGGTCAATAATGGGTGAATAACTAATCTCCAAAATACTCTACCCAAAGTAAATCGCGGAATGTCTAGCCATTGAATATAGAATGCATTAAGACTGGAAATATGAGTGAGACAAAGACCATTCACATTTATCCAGGTCTGATACTGGCCTATACTACGGATAAAAACAGCAATTCCCATAAAGCCTTGCTCAAGGCTCAACGTTACAAACGTTAGATTATTTATGGTGATGCCTTTCGTCTGCGACTCGCTATAGAGGCGACGTTGATAACGCAAGCAAATATTTTTTAACGTCGAACGTATTTCGAAAGTTGTTGGATTTGTAGGGTTTCTTTTGACGGTAGGAGTTTCGAACTCCGAAGGTAAGTTCTCATAAATTTGTGCCGTATAATTTCAGCCAACTTGCGAACGTTTCCCTGTTATTTAACTAGCTAGACTTAGCTAGCTAACTGCTGTTATAGCCACGGTTATCCAGCGAGGCCAGCTTTGAATTGTTTTTTATTCAACCTTTATTTAAGTCAGTTATTCAAGTCAGTTAATTAAGAACTAATTATTATTTACAATGACGGCCTAACCGGAACGACGCTGGGCCAATTGTGCACCACCTTATGGGACTTCCAATCACGGCCGGTTGTGATACAGCCTGGACTCGAACCAGGGTCTATAGTGACGCCTCGAGCACTGAGATGCGCCACAGCTAACGTTAGCTAGCTACAAATTAATCAATGAACCATAACCAATTGTTTTTATGGAAAATATTATAGATTCTCACATTTAGACATTGCACACGTTTTCACTCTAGGTCATTTACACACGTGTGCGTGCTCAGCTGTGGGCTAGCTAGGAATTGACTTCATATCCCTCCCCATGTCACACAGCCTTGTCCCACATTGTTGTTCCTTTCCTGCAGATGTCTCTGGCCGATGAGCTCCTGGCTGATCTGGAGGAGGCGGGGGATGAGGGGGAGGACGGGCTGTACCCGGGGGAAGAGGGGGAGAGTGATGGGGAGGCAGGGGAGGGACAGGTGGAGGGAGGTTTGGAGGACATTCCAGAGGAGATGGAGGTGGACTACAGCGGAGCTGAGAGTGTTTCGTCCATCGCTAAACTACGCAACAGCAAACAGGTCAGGACAGTGTGTGTGGAGCTGTGTGCAGTCAATATACTAGAACAGGGTTTCCCAAACTGGGTCCTGGAGCCCCCCGTGGGTACATATTTTAGTTTTGCCCTAGCACTGATTCAAATAACCAACTCAGCAAGCTTTGATGATTTAATCAGCTCTGTAGTTCTAAGGTAAAAACCAAAACGTGCTCCCAGGGGGGGCCTAGGACTGGGAAACCCTGTTCTAGAACATATAAGCTATTTCCAAGGTTTGTTTTGAAAACCCACAATTTGTTTGTTTACAGTTCTCAGAGATCATGGACAAAATTGCAATCTATGTCGAGAAGCAGCGCAAGAACTCTGAAGGTGATTGTTGACTGTTTCTATGTTTTTGTTGTCACATACACCGGATAGGGTTATTTTACTGGGTCAGTTACTTTGCCAATGCTCTAACCTCTAGGCTACATGGCGCCCTATTGAAGACACAGCACTTCTATAATTGGCTGTTTGGATGTCTCGTTCTGTGGTTTATGTTCCACTCTGAATACAATGGATACTGATTCTACTTCAATGGTTTCTGAACCTCCATCTTGTGGTTTTACTGACTCTCCTCTCTTCCCTTTCTCTTCAGTCTCCGGTCCGGTGGAGGCAGACCCAGAATACAAGCTCATCGTTGCTGCCAATAACCTCACAGTAGAAATTGAGAACGAACTGAGTGAGTCCACTATGCTCATAAGTGATTGTGTCAATATGCTGCTGTAATTTGCTTGCATTGCGTTATGTCTAATGGCGTCTTTGTTTGTCTTTGTCAGACATCATTCACAAGTTTGTACGCGACAAGTATTCTAAGAGGTTCCCTGAGTTGGAGTCCCTGGTGCCCAACTCTCTGGATTACGTCCGCACTGTCAAGGTGAGCTGATGTTAGAGGAGAATTCTCTTCCACATCAAAATGTGTCTACATTGTTTTAAACTGTTGTCTACTATTCATGTCCCTGCTGTTGGGCTGAACACTGTGTGTAGGAGCTGGGGAACAACCTGGACAAGTGTAAAAACAACGAGAATCTGCAGCAGATCCTGACCAACGCCACCATCATGGTGGTCAGCGTCACAGCCTCCACCACACAGGGGTAAGAGCAGGGACGCGTCACAGCCTCCACCACGCAGGGGTAAGAGCAGGGACACGTCACAGCCTCCACCACGCAGGGGTAAGAGCAGGGACACGTCACAGCCTCCACCACGCAGGGTTAAGAGCAGGGACACGTCACAGCCTCCACCACGCAGGGGTAAGAGCAGGGACATGTCACAGCCTCCACCACGCAGGGGTAAGAGCAGGGACACGTCACAGCCTCCACCACGCACGGGTAAGAGCAGGGACACCTGGGTTGATTCAGTTGGAGAGGTCCACCAATGGGAGTGAACTTATTTGGTGGAGCAGACATTTACAGAATGTTCAGATAGAAATATGATCAATAGACCTTACATTATCTACACAACAGGGAACCGCAACATCCATTTGATGTTGTAATATCAACATGACTTGTTTCCAGGACGATGCTGGGTGAGGATGAACTGAAGAGGTTGGAGGAGGCCTGTGACATGGCGCTAGAGCTGAACCAATCAAAACACAGGATCTATGAATATGTGGAGTCCAGGATGTCATTCATTGCTCCTAATCTGTCAGTCATCGTTGGAGCCTCGACTGCAGCCAAGATCATGGGTCAGTGATTATAAGGATTTAGTTTTTTTTATATAATTTACAGGATTCTCCCAATCATAAGGTCATCTTCCTCCCTGTGGTGGTAGGTATTGCTGGGGGCCTGACCAACCTGTCTAAGATGCCAGCCTGTAACCTGATGCTACTGGGAACCCAGAAGAGGACCCTGTCAGGGTTCAGCAGCACCGCTGTGCTCCCACACACCGGCTACATCTACCACTGTGATGTGGTCCAGACTCTACCCCCGGTCAGTGCACCACACTTGGCGCTGTGTTCCCAAGAGCTTTGTTTGACTGTGGCTTTACCTAAGCTAACAAGAGTTATCCCTGTGTTGTAGGACCTGAGGAGAAAGGCAGCACGCCTGGTTTCAGCTAAGTGCACCCTGGCATCCCGAGTGGACAGCTTCCACGAGAGTGCAGACGGCAAGGTGAGAACTGGAAGAGGGAAGAAAGGGGTAAATAAACGTCTGTTACATATTAACTCTGGTCTTATTCTCTCTGTGCAGGTGGGCTACGACCTGAAAGAGGAGATCGAGAAGAAGTTTGATAAATGGCAGGAGCCTCCACCAGTGAAGACTGTCAAACCCCTGCCAGCACCGTTGGATGGACAGAGGAAGAAGAGAGGAGGGCGGAGGTATTTACTTTAGGGATGTGTAGATAACTGGTCCTGAGTTGTCATTTTTTTCAAAGTGCAATGTTAAACAGTATTTATTGATGGTCTCATTTTTTGTCTGTCCTTGTCCAGGTATCGTAAGATGAAGGAGCGTCTGGGTCTGACAGAGATCAGGAAACATGCCAACAGGATGACCTTCGCAGAGGTCAGAACAGCTAATCTGTCTTTCAGGACAGTTGTTACTATATTTTACTATGTGTAATTACAATAAATCTTTTTAACCAACCACCCTCTGTCTCTGTTTCTCTCAGATTGAGGATGATGCGTACCAGGAGGACCTGGGTTTCAGTCTGGGCCAGCTGGGGAAGTCGGGCAGCGGACGCGTCAGACAGGCTCAGGTCAACGAGGCCACCAAGGCCAGGATATCCAAGTCCCTACAGAGGAAGCTGCAGAAGCAGAACATGACATACGGCGGCAGGTCCACGGTCGGCGGCAGGTCCACAGTCGGCAGCAGGTCCACAGTCGGCGGGAGGTCCACAGTTGGCGGGAGGTCCTCGGTCAGAGACAACTCCTCGGGAACAAGTTCCAGCGTAGCCTTCACTCCACTACAGGTAGGACAAATTGGTTTTTGTTTTCACATGAAAAAAAGCTACATGTATTTGATTTTATTATGTCAACAAATGAAGCATTTCATCACCAGTAACGTTAGCATTTACCAGCAGGGGTGGCCTCCTTGTTTCTGTTTGTTGTGGAATTGTACTTGAACTGAACTCTGTGTTCCTCAGGGACTGGAGATCGTGAACCCGCATGCAGCAGAGAAGAAGGTGGCTGAGGCCAACCAGAAATACTTCTCCAACATGGCAGAGTTCCTCAAGGTCAAGAAGGAGGGAGAGGGAAAGTGAGGAGTACACAAACAATTTATCATACACATCCACACATAGACTTACACACAGGAGAGACTGATATACAGACATACCAACTTGTATTTCAAAATGAATGCAGATGGAGTGAAATGCATTCACACTGACTGATTGATCAGGTGTCATTGCATAACCATGGGGAGAAGATGGACCATGACAGTGAAGAACATATATTTAGATTGTATATTTGTTTTAGAGCATGTTGTGCTTTTTGAAAAACGTTTTGACTCCATTTTGTTCCATTTTAATAAAATTAAACTTCCTTGTCTCATTACTGAAAAGTGCTTTTGAAAAGTATTGAGACCCCTTGACTTTTTCCAAATTTTCTTACGTTACTTATTCTAAAATTGTTTTTCCCCTCAATTTAATCACTACCCCATAATGACAAAGCAGAAATGGGTTTTTGCAAATGTATGGTTTTTATTTTGACTATTTTCTAACATTGTAGAATAATAGTGAAGACATCAAAACTATGAATTAACACATGGAATCACGTAGTAACCAAAAAAGGGTTTAACAAATCAAAATATATTTGAGATTCTTCAAAGTAGCCACCCTTTGCCTTGATGACAACTGCACACTCTTGGCTACTTTGAAGAACATAAAATGTCTTGATTTTAATTTTTATCATTACATGATTCCATATGTGTTATTTCATAGTTTGTCTTCACTATTATACAAAGTAGAAAATAAAGAACAAGTAGGTGTCAACCTTTGACTGGTACTATATACACTGCTCAAAAAAAAAGGGAAGACTAAAATAACATCCTAGATCTGAATGAATGAAATATTCTTATAAAATACTTTTTTAAAACATAGTTGAATGTGCTGACAACAAAATCACAAAAATGATCAATGGAAATCAAATTTATCAACCCATGGAGGTCTGGATTTGGAGTCACACTCAAAATGAAAGTGGAAAACCACACTACAGGCTGATCCAACTTTGATGTAATGTCCTTAAAACAAGTCAAAATGAGGCTCCGTAGTGTGTGTGGCCTCCACGTGCCTGTATGACCTCTACAACGCCTGGGCATGCTCCTGATGAGGTGGCCAAGTCCTGGACAGTGTGGTGCAACGTGGCGTTGGTGGATGGAGCAAGACATGATGTCCCAGATGTGCTCAATTGGATTCAGGTCTGGGGAACGGGTGGGCCAGTCCATAGCATCAATGCCTTCCTCTTGCAGGAACTGCTGACACACTCCAGCCACATGAGGTCTAGCATTGTTTTGCATAAGGAGGAACCCAGGACCAACCGCACCAGCATATGGTCTCACAAGGGGTCTGAGGATCTCATCTCGCTACCTAATGGCAGTCAGGCTACCTCTGGCGAGCACATAGAGGGCTGTGCGGCCCCCCAAAGAAATGCCACCCCACACCATGACTGACCCACCGCCAAACCGGTCATGCTGGAGGATGTTGCAGGCAGCAGAACGTTCTCCGCGGTGTCTCCAGACTGTCACGTGCTCAGTATGAATCTGCTTTCATCTGTGAAGAGCACAGGGCTCCAGTGGCGAATTTGCCAATCTTGGTGTTCTCTGGCAAATGCCAAACGTCCTGCACGGTGTTGGGCTGTAAGCACAACCCCCACCTGTGGACGTCGGGCCTCATACCACCCTCACGGAGTCTGTTTCTGACCGTTTGAGCAGACACATGCACATTTGTGGCCTGCTGGAGGTCATTTTGCTGGGCTCTGGCAGTGCTCCTCCTTGCACAAAGGCGGAGATAGCGGTCCTGCTGCTGGGTTGTTGCCCTCCTACGGCCTCCTCCACGTCTCCTGATGTACTGGCCTATCTCCTGGTAGCGCCTCCATGCTCTGGACACTACGCTGACAGACACAGCAAACCTTCTTGCCACAGCTCGCATTGATGTGCCATCCTGGATGAGCTGCACTACCTGAGCCACTTGTGTGGGTTGTAGAGTCCGTCTCATGCTACCACTAGAGTGAAAGCACCGCCAGCATTCAAAAGTGACCAAAACATCAGCCAGGAAGCATAGGAACTGAGAAGTGGTCTGTGGTCCCCACCTGCAAAACCACTCCTTTATTGGGGGTGTCTTGCTAATTGCCTATAATTTCCACCTGTTTTCTATTCCATTTGCACAACAGCATGTGAAATGTATTGTCAATCAGTGTTGCTTCCTAAGTGGACAGTTTGATTTCACAGAAGTGTGATTGACTTGGAGTTACATTGTGTTTAAGTGTTCCCTTTATTTTTTTGAGCAGTGTATTACAAAACTCTTTTCGATTTGTCTTTATGGGATGTGTGCTGAGTGATAATTTGTATTTAGTCCATTTTAGAATAAGGCTTTAATGTAACAATGTGGAAAAGGGGAAGGGGTGTGAATGCTTTCTGAATGCACTGTAGCATTGGATTGCTTTGTTTAAATTTTTTTTTTTTTAACTTTTAACTAGGCAAGTCAATTAACACATTCTTATTTACAATGATGGCCTACCATATGTTGCTTTGAGCAACATTGAAGTGTTTTTAGGAATTTGCTATTTATGAAATAGGTTTATGGATCTAATACAAAATAATTGTTACATATGACATTTATAGTCATCACAATTTCAGAAAAGTATTTTATTGAAATTTTACAATCCTGTTTTTACCCCAACATGACATCTCCTATGCATAAACGTGACAACTTAATTTGATAAAACAGCCTGTAAATAGTTTATTTTCTTGAGACATTCACATTTCAGCCTTCCCTTTTTCAAAAGCCCAAAAATATAATTTTATAAAAGGCAAAACTCAACTTCTCTCGATTCCTTTTTCCAAAAATCTCTTTCAGGAAAGAACTGAAATGTCTATCTCATGGACAACCTCTAAATGAACTACATCACTGGAGACCGCTCATGATAGTTTAACCATACACAATTGATTCATCCATCTAACCAAGTTAAATTCACCAACAGCTTTTTCAGAACATTCTAGGTTGAATGGTTGATGCATGCTTCATATTCTACGCAACAGTATTTCAGTAAACAATTTAACTTGGTATAAACGAGTAGTAAATTGAATGCAGTGTTGCAATCAGTGAATGAAGCTCTATTCAATCTACCACTGAAGTGTTACGAATTGCGCAATAAAAACGTAAAAGTAATTCCGATTGTCAACGCGGGAACATTACCTTTACATTTTTATTAAACTCTAGCGCTGAACTTTTGAGATACGGATTGAACAGAGCCCTGAATGGCAGAATCAGGTTTTGTTAAACGGTCTTTTGGAAGCGATTTAAAATAACGAATAAAATTGAGTTGAACAGATTACTACATGCAAGGCTGAGAACTGTTGACACCCTTTTGAGTAAGTATACACCGACTCAAAGGGAATTATCCTATTTCTACTGTTCTCATCCTTCCACTAGTAGTTATACTTTGAAGGGCAATAGTGGCTGGTGCTTCATGGTATAGAAACCATGAACATCATCAGGCAAACTTCATGTCAACACAACTCTGCTTCTTTCAGGTACAAATCCTTTATTAGCTAATCTCACAAACATAATGCCCCAATGACGATGCGTTTCCTTTCACAGTTAAACTTTAAAATATTTTATTTGTAAAGAGAGAGGGAGGCAGAGACCAGTTCAATTGCATAGCAATTTAATCCAATGTCCAATAATGCCTCTCTATCCCCATCAAAAGGAAGAGGCCATGTGGTCATTCTCAATCAGAGCTTTTTATCGACCAAGACGACATCAATAAAACTATTGATAATCACTCACTCTCTAATAGTGAACTTAATCAACAGGCATCATAACATCTTAAAAGGAGCCCTGTCTGCTGGCTAGCTAGACAACTGTATGTCTCCATTCTAAACCACTAATTACAGTCAATTCAAGCAAGATGGGCTTTTTTCACTTGTAACCAAATCCAATGTATGTTTGCTTGTTTTTTAGTCCAAGGCTTCTATACTCCAGTTGGGGGCAGTACAGAGTTTGTTGTTGTTGAAACAGAAAGAAAAACAAAAACAACATGGAACATGCATGGAGCTTCCTAATGTAATGCCACATACTGAGTGTTCAGACAGGCACAGATCTGTGACGACTCCCTACTCCCCCCCTAGTACACTACTTCTGACCAGAGCCCGTTATAGGTAGGGGGTTCTATTCCCCACTACTAGGGCTTTGGGCCGGAGTAGTACACTGTGGGGAGTAGGGTGCCATTAGACGCTGCCTATACAGACAACATCCTCCATTTTAGGAGCAGGGTTCTACTACACATCACAATCTCTATCCACAGCATGGAGTTAGGTCAGTCTCGGAATGTCAACAGCAGCACGTTTCTCCTCCCTCTGTCACTGCAGGTCTCGGTCTTCCAGGTACCTGTACTCAAAGGTGAACCCCTCCTTCTTCCTCTGACCCCACTTCTCATAGTCAAAGTAGATGTAAGTGCCCTGAGGGAGGAGGACAGTATTAATCACTCACTCTTTATGTTGGCTCATCATTGGCTCATTGTTCTATACAGACCCATGGTGCCTCCAACAATAACAGCACAGGAGGTACCAAGGTTCTACTGTACCTGTTCAAACTCATCAGTGATAGTCTTGGGTTCTTCGTGCCTCTGGAACCACATCATGTACTTGGTGTGGAACCTCCACGACTGCTTCTTCAGAGCCTTGGCTGACAGGTACTGAGCTTTAGTGCCCTGAGAGAGAGTAAACGAGAAACAAAGAAAGGAGAGAGTGAGCAATTGGACCCTACAGTGACAAGGCAAGAGCGGACAGATAGGGGATGGTGAGTGTGTTACCTCCAGGTAGTAGAAGATGAAGAAGAGCGTCTCTGTGGACAGTCTCTGGTAGAACTCTATAGAGTCTGAGTGGTGGGGGGGCATCTGATGATGGAATGGCAGGGTGGGGCATGGGTTCCTCATCAGGTATTGCCTACAGGAGAGAGTAGCACAGACGTGCATGTTAATATCTCCTCAGAGAAAGCCCAGTGTCTACACCCCAGTATTCCAGCGGACGGTGTTGTTACCTGATCCTCTCGGAGTCTGAGGGGTGCGGCATGTGTGTCCAAGCAGACTCCTGCATGGTCTGTTGGTACACCTGGTCCTTGGAGAGCGGAGTGGGACCCAGGGGACACACCCCCAGGGAAGGGGGGATGCTCACCTCCGACAGGGAGGGCTGGGGGGCCGCGGGCGTGCCGGGGGCAGCCGACGAACCAGAGAAGATGTCTGAGGAGAGGATTGGTTGAGTTACAGCTGGTGGGGATATCATCAACAGACAGACAATTAGAAATGATGTCACCTGCAACTGGCATGTGCTTTGTCAAATTGCATGACTGTTTATTTGTGTAATGCCTTCAAGATGTGATTTTAAACTTGTTAATTGAGTTGATTCTTACCTCTGTCTGTGAGGTGCAGGTTGGGGATCTCTCCATCCAGACCTGATCCTAATGCTGCTCTCTCAGCCATTGCCTTCAGAGAACTCAGAGGCTCCGGGGCCTGAGGGAAGGAGGGAGGGAGGAGAGATGGATGGAACAGAGAGAGAGAGTGGGGTGAGGGGGAGTTTGGAAGAGCAAGGGGCAAAGATAACAGAATTTATGAAAACCAATACACCATTCAACAGTTCTTCCACCATGAGATACTAGTAGAAGCCTGGTACCAGTCCACCATCCATTCCCTGTATGGTGTGAAGCAACACACTCCTACCTGCAACTAGAACCCCCACGGCCAGCCACAGTGACTGCACCAACAATGACCAAATAAACCTGCCAATTCAAGATCCTATGGAGTCCTTACTAATTCAACACTATACACAATCTTTACAAATACAGGCTCTTCAATCATATATCTTGTATGTTCTTGGTGTGTGGTGGAGGAACTAATCCAGCCACTTGGCAATGTCAATTTCCCTGTGACACAGATGTTTTTTTGGCTAGCACTGATATCTGACTACCTCAACCTTCTTTCTATATGTTTGGTGTGTAAGCGTGTCTGTGTCAGAGTTGGAGATTGTGTGTATTTAAATCTGTGTCACCTTTCTGTTTCCTGTGTTAGTGGCTTTGTGGATGTGTTTAGGAGTGAGAGTGTGTGCAAGTCGAGTATGAATGTGTATATTTCCGTGTGTGTGTGGGTCTCTACCTGACACTGCTTTCTCTTTCGTGTGTTAGTGGCTGTAGCCATGGCCCCTGGCGGCTCTGGGGCCTGCGCTGACATTCTGGTCTCCATCAGTATCTGACGGAGGTCTGTAGGAAGCTGGGGACAGAGGGCAGTCTCTACAGGTTATTCTAACCTTATTACAATGCTATTATACATGTTAATTAACTAAGAAATAACAGAAAACAAGGTCATTTAGGAGATGCTTCATCATTGGAAATCTCCCCAATAGCTGACAAAATTTGTTGTGAATGGTGTGGGAGTTGTGATCTACAGCACATTTTGTGAATTTCTTTTTCTTTATACGGAGAAAGTTTTGAAAATTGTGTTAATTTCTAAACTATCAGTATTTTTGTGAGTTTGTTTGTTTCCAAGTTGTATTCGTATTATAGACAACCACGGTCAAAATGGCTGCCGTGGAGGTTCTAGTGTTCACCAAACACTGTGTTTTCATACTGTTAAATGGCCAACTGTCTCCATCCCTCTGTTGAACTGTATAAAACCTCTCAGAGCCAAAGGGAAAACAGTGGTAGGAGAGGAGGCCATTTAAGAACATCAGGACAAAGTGCTCATCTCTTAGCCTCACATCTGTCTGTCCTTTCCCTCCATCTTCCCTCACCTTGAGGCCCTCAGAGGCCTGTGTGTAGGAGTGGGGTCCGTTGAGGAGACTCCCTCCACCGGTGATACTGTCGGAAAACGAGGGGGACGGAGAGCTGGGGGGCAAGGTGATGGAGCTGATGAGGCTGGGACCGTTGTCCATACTGAGGGAGAGAGAAGACATAAGGACATTTTTATCATCTAAAAAAATGAACAGATGATTGTGGTCTTGGATGAATTTGATATCACTTACTGCTGACTGGCTGAGGAGGTCAGCGAGGAAGGCTGGCTGCTCTGTGATTGGCTGGGTGTGCTGAAGGCGGACTCTGCTGTGCTCTCTGCCACCACAGCACTGTAACCTGGGCCATGGGAAAGACGGTGGAAACATTACTACTAATGCTCAATCCCACATCCAGAAAAGGTACATAAAGAAACAGACAAACCCAGACAGCCACACAGACAGTGAACATACTTGTGCTTCCGTTCTGCTTCAGTCCACTGGGCGGTCTGGCAGGGGCTGCGTTCGACCCAACTACTCCTCCGATTGGCCCCATGCTTCCTCCGTTTCCTCCCATCATCCCCACTGCCCCCCCAGGGGCAGCACCGACCGGGCTGAGAGGGATCAGAGGGGGCCCAGGGATCACACTCTGCCCAGGCACCAGGCCCAGGATCCCCCCAGTCAGGGAGCCGTGTGCTGGGCTGGACCCCAGCAGGCCCAGGCCTGTCCCAGCCCCGTTGGTGGTCACTCCACTGGAGCAAGAGGTGGGGATGGAGGAGCTCTCCAGTGAGACACTGGACTGGGTAGTGGTACTCAGACCCAGGCCTCCCAACGCGGCTGCCTGGGCGTAAGGGGCATGGGTGGACCCAGAGAGCAGGCCTGCCATGGTGTTCAGAGAGGCAGACATCCCAGTCAGGCCCAGACCAGACATTGAGTTGGCACTGCTTGTCCCCGTCATGCCAACTTTACCCAGGCCCAACCCAAGGCCTAGGCTGGAGTTGAGGATATGACCAGGCGAGACCTGGGGCAGGGAGTTTGGGGAGGCTGAGATGGGTGTGGTGGGTGTGGGGAGAGAGGGGGCGGTGGAGAGAAGGGGGTGGCTGGGTGGGCTGGGGGTGCAAGGTTTTGTTTGGGGTTGTTGTGGTTGTTGCAGTGGCTGCAGGACTGGTTGCTGTGGAGGTTGAGGCTGATGTTGTTGTACGGCGCTGCTGAAGCTTCCTATTAGACTGTTGCTTGTGGGAACCCCAGGGTTGCCTCCGACAATGGCGGCCATGGATACAAGAGAGGAGGAAGAAGAGGACCCGGAATTGGCGGACGAGGAAAAGGACAACAACAAGGAGGAAGTGCCGTTCTTCGCAGGAGACTGAAAATGACAGAGCATCAGTTTAGTACAAACAGAACAGGGAAACAACATTTCTGAAGAAATCCAGTTCTCTATTGAGCTATAAATATATATTGTAGAAGCTCTGTCTCACCTGACTAACGTCCCTGTCTGTCGACCGCCCTCTCTTCTTATCGTCCTCAGAGTTCTCCTGCAGAACCCATGCAGGCACAAACAGTGCATGTGTAAGTATCAATGTACTTTTATGACACTGATCAAGTAAGTGATTGTAGTTTCTATACAAACAACCAATCAGTGAAGGCAGATGTGCTTACAGCAGTGCAGGTGGCCGAGGATGGAGGGATGGGGGAAGAGGAGGTGGTGGAGGTGGGAGTGCTGCTCGAGTGGAGGAACATCTCATCCTCTATGTTCCCCATGCCCGTTGGAGAGGTGGCCACCAGCGCTGCAGCTAGAGGGGGAGAGAGAGGGAGAGAAAGAGTGAAGGGCATTAATCAGGGAGAAAAGGCTACTGGTTTATTTCAATAAGATTTTCAGGGGAAATCTAATATATAAATGTTGTTTTTAACAATCATCAACATCCAGAGCCACAGAAACACCACAGATCAAGCTCTTCTAAACCGACAGTCAACCCAGCTAACAGATGTTGATTAGAGAACATCCATCCACCCAGACCCAACAGACGTTCATGAGGGACCATTCATCCAGACCCACAGCTGATAGCATGAGCATCATCATCATGATCATCCCAGGACTCGTCATCGAGCTCCTGGCTGTCCATGGGCGACTCACGGATGTCCTCCAGATCCAGGTCGTCGTAAATGAACTCGTTCTCCTCAAAGTCTGGGTCCTGTGACGACTCCATGTAGTACTCCACGTCGTCCTTGATCTTCTGGATGGAGTCCACCTGCACCGAGTCGTTGTCTAGCATGCGCAGGATGGTCTCCAGCATGCGAATGTGGTACCTATGCCTTTCTATAAACCTCTTTAGCTCCTCAATGCGATCCTGCTTCTACGAGACAGCCAGAGAAACAGGCACACGTGGTTATAAACTGTTCAGGTGACTTTTGTAATGCAGGTAGAAGTCTTTCTTAGGCACAGATGTCAGATCAACTTGCCTTCCCCAAATCCTTTTAGGGGGAAATGCAAGACTGACCTTAGATCAGAGACTAGGAGCAACATCATCCAACCCAATATCTGATTCATTATTATAAACTGGGTGGTTTGAGCCCTGAATACTGATGGGCTGAGAGCTGTGGTATATCAGACTGTATACCGCATGTGTGACAAAACATGTATTTTTACTGTTCTAATTACGTTGGTTACCAGTTTATAATAGCAATAAGGCACCTTGGAGGTTTGGGTTTGTAAGAACAGCCCTTAGCCATGGTATATTGGCCATATACCACACCCCGGGCCTTATTGCTTAATTAGACTACATACACAGAAAAAGTTAATGTATAGGGAATGAGATGGAAGGAGACTGACCTCTTTCTCTCCTTTCTTCTTCCTGGTTTGAATGAAGAGGGATTCCACCTCACTCTCAAACTGGTCCACCTGCATATTTAGAGTGTCTATCGTATTCTGGGGGAGAAAAAGAAAGAATGGGGGAAAAGAAGAACAGATCACCACCCAGAAAACAAGGCAGAGCCAGTGTGAACCATCCACCCGACCCATCGTTCAGGAGACACTACCACTATGCATGAGTCAAAATACCAACGGCCCAGAGGCTGTTACCGTTAGCCAGTTTCCCGTCTCTTCTTTCTCCCTCTGAGCTGGGTCCACTTTCAGGGCGAGCCCCAGGCCTTCTTTAGAGTAGGCCTTCGTCTTTGTCTCCCGCTCTACCACCTTAAACCGCTCCATTTGCTAAGGAGAGAATGTCAGATGTTATGTCAGACAGGATCGCATACCCTCTCCATGAGCACTGAGATGAGTTGAAAGTAGGGCTGTGATGATACCAATAGCACACCATTTTTCCATGGCAAAAATATAAAAAACTAAAGCAGACCAAACTCTGTTCAAATCAAATTTTATTTGTCACATGCGCCGAATACAACGGGTGTAGACTTTTCATAAAATGCTTGCTTACGGGCCCTTCTCAATGATGCAGAGTTGAAAAATAATAATAAAATAGTAACACAGGAGGAATAAAATACACAAGAATGAAGCTACAGTACATGACCAGAAGTGTGTGGACACCTACTCATTGAACGTCTCATTCCAAAACCATGAGCATTAATATGGAGATGGTCCCCCCTTTGCTGCTATAACAGCCTCCACTCTTCAGGGAAGGCTTCTCACTAGTGTTGGAACATTGCTGCGGGGACATGCTCCCATTCAGCCCAAAGGTGGTCGATGGGGTTGAGGTTAGGGCTGTGCAGGCCAGTCAAGTTCTTCCACACCAATCTTGACAAACCATTTCTGTACGGACGTTAATTTGTGCAAGGAGTCATTATCTTGCTGAAACAGGAAAGGGCCTTCCCCAAACTGTTGCCACAAAGTTGGAAGTCTAGAATGTCATTGTATGCTGTAGTGTTAAGATTTCAATTTACTGGAACTAAGGGGCCAAGCCCAAACCATAAAAACAGCCCAGACCATTATTCCTCTACCATCAAAACTTTACAATTGGCACTATGCATTGGGGCAGGTAGCGTTCTCCTGCCATCCACCAAACTCAGCAGATTAGTCTGTCAGACTGCCAAATGTTGAAGCGTGATTCATCACTCCAGAGAACGTGTTCCACTGCTCCAGAGTCCAATGGCGGCAAGCTTTACCATTCCAGCCAACGCTTAACATTGCACATCGTGAGCTTAGGCTTGTGTGCGGCTGCTTGGCCATGGAAACCCATTTCAAGAAGCTCCAGACGAACAGTTCTTGTGCTGACGTTGCTTCCAGAGGTAGTTTGGAACTCGATAGTTAGTGTTGCAACCAACGGCAGACGATTTTTAGCAATTGGCGGTCCCGTTCTGTGAGCTTGTGTGGCCTACCACTTCACGGCTGAGCCGTTGTTGCTCTTAGACGTTTCCACTTCACAATAACAGCACTTAGTTGCCCGGGGCAGCTCTAGCAGGTCAGAAATGTGACAAACTGACTTGTTGAAATGTCACTGAGCTCTTCAGTAAGGCCATTCTACTGCCAATGTTTGTCTATGGAGATTGCATGGCAGTGTTCGACTTAATACACCTATCAGCAGCTGGTGTGGCTGAAATTGCTGAATACATTCATTTGAATGGGTGTCCAAATACTTTTGTATATATAGTACATATACAGGGAGTACCAGATCAATGTGCAGGGGTACAGTACAAGGTATTTGAGATAGATGTGTACAGAAAATGCAAAGTGACTAGGCATCAGAATAGATAATAGTAAGAATAAGGAACAGAGTAGCAGCAGCAAATGATGGGTGTGAAAGTGTGTTATGTTGGTATGTGTGCGTATGTAGTGTATGTGAATGTGTTTGGGCTGTGTGAGTGTCAGTGTAGTGTATATAAACTGAGCGTACAAAACATTAGGAACAGATGCTCTTTCCATGACAGACCAGGTGAATGCTATGATCCCTTATTGATGTCACCTGTTAAATCCCCTTGAAATCAGTGTCGATGAAGGGGAGGGAGACAGGTTAAAGATTTTTAAACCTTGAGACTGATTGTGTATGTGTGCCATTCAGAGGGACAGCGGGCAAGACAAAAGCTTTAAGTGCCTTTGAACAGGGTATTAAGGTGGTAGTAAGTGCCAGACGCACCGGTTTGAGTGCGTCAAGAACTGCAACGCTGCTGGGTTTGTCACACTAAAGGTTTTCCTGTGTGTATCAAGAATGGTCCCCCACCCAAAGAACATCCAGCCAACTTGACAACTGTGGGAAGCATTGGAGTCAACATTGGCCAGCATCCCTGTGAAACCCTGACACCTTGTAGAGTCCATGCCTGAAAAATGTAGGCTGTTCTGAGGGCAAAAGGGGGTACAACTCAATATTAGGAAGGTGTTCCTAATGTTTTGTACACTCAGTGTATAGTGCGTATATATAGTCTTGTGAGTGTGCATAGTCAGTGCAAGATAATATCAGTTAACCAATAGCTACCCGGACTATCTGCTTTGATCCTTTTGCACTAACTCTTTCGACCCAACACATACGCTGCTGTTACTGTTTATTATATATCCTGTTGCCTAGTCATTCAATAATTTCTAATATTTTACTAAGCTACAGTTCATATAAGGAAATCAGTCAATTGATATGAATTCATTAGGTCCTAATCTATGGATTTCACATGACTGGGCAGTGGTGAAGCCGCGGTTGGGCACAGGCCCACCCACTGGGGAGCCAGGACCAGCCAATCAGAATAAGTTTTTCCCCATAAAAGGGCTTCATTAGTGACTGAAATACCCCATTGGGTTGCCTTTTATTGTACCCAGCACAAGGTGCACCTGTGTAATCAGCCTCTTGATATGCCACACCTGTCAGGTGGATGGATTATCTTGGCAAAGGAGAAAAGCTCACTAACAGGGATATAAACAAATTTGTGCTCAAAATTTGAAAGAAATAAGCTTTATGTGCGTATGGAACATTTGTGGGATTTTTTTTATTTCAGCTCATAAAACACAGGACCAACACTTTATATGGTGTATTTATACTTTTGTTCAGTCTATATGGTTGTACACATCAACCTCAATTACCTCATACCCCTACACATACTCATGTACATAGCTAAGTTATTGTTACCTACTGTGTATTTATTCCTCATGTTATTATTTTTCTACACTTTCTCTCTGCACTGTTAGTCTACACTGATTGTTCACAAAGCATGTGCCAAATAGAATTGGGATTTGAGATAGGGTTAATGCAGATAGTCCATAGAACCATTTAATTAACTATTTAGCAGTCTTATGGCTATGGTCCTTTAAAACACTGCTGTCCCTCTGGACAACATAATGATATACAGTGTGTGTGTGTATATATATATATATATATTATTTTATCCGCTTCGTGTTTTGTTTCCTTGCCACGGTATCGCAACACTGGTATCGTCCTGGCCCTAGTTGAAAGGTAAACACAATATGGTGGAGACCTAATCGCCCTTTTCTCCTATCAGTGTTAAACAAAGAAGCTATTTTGGAGAGTATTACCGTCTCTATGACCTTGCGATTATCCACTAGCTGCCTTTTGTCTTTGATCTCATTTGATGCCACCCATGTTTTTATCTGATCCCTCAATCGCTGCAGGAGAGATGACAAGAAAACAACAATTAGAACTTAAGTAAAGACCCATAGCTTTATCAGTGTGAGCAGACAACATGGGATATTAAGACAGCTGCATATATTGCTTACTATTAGTAAGCAATGAGTCTTACCTGTAGCTTTTTAATCTCTTTTTTAAGGTCTGCCTCATATTTTTCCTTTTGGTTGGCATTGGCTGCATTGTGAAGCTGTGAAACAAAGTGACAAAGATCAGTTTGTTTGATAGGAGACAAATCATTATTTCATGCACAGTGAATATGCAATGCATAGTGTTAAGGAGTCCTCACCTTCTGCCAAATGTCTTCAAACTGTTCTACGCCTTCAGCTACCTTTTTCAAACATCTGTCAATTTCACCTGGGGAGGAAAGAAAGAGGTCATTATGAAAATATGCCAATATATTTTACTGGACTAACATATTACATTGAATCTCAAAGATTAATCCAATAATTTAAATAACTGATAGTCGAAAGTGTGTGAGAGGTCAGTCTCCAGTCCATTACGTCCATCATCGCTCTATGCTAGTTACCTTGGAGTTTTCTCTTATCAGCCATGGCTTCACTACGACAATGTCCTCATACCGTCTTTCATTGAGAGAAGGAGATTAACGTTAGCTAAAAACAATGCAAACAGACTAAATGAACATTGATTGCATTGTATCTAAGTCCCTAGCTAGCTTCATAGCATCTAGTAGCTACAGATTATTCAAACACTTGCAGCGAAATGTACCTCGGTTTAGCAAATAATTAACATGCGGGTAATTTTAGCGTACATCACTATTTGCATCAATCGTAAAACAGTTCAATAGATGTCTAGCTGGAAATGTCAGCAACATTAGCCAGCTAGCTAACGTAGCCAATTCACATGCTGTTTGGCAGGTTTCGACAACTCATTTCAATGCAATTGCTATTCGATGCATTATTATGCATGAAGTGTATATATTGCAATTATATTTTGGGCACAGTTGACGTTATGTTGGTAATTGTTATAATGCTAGCAAATGTAGCTAGCTACTGCAATCACAATGCTAGCTAGCTAGCTAGCTAGCTGGTAATTTATGAAAATTAGGGAAACTGTGTCAACCAGCTAAATTCACATTTGTTTTAGACATTTACCTAGGGTTTGGGCTTTTCGTTTGTCTCTTTCAATTAGAACTAAAACTATTTCCCCAGTCTTCTTTACTTCCAATTTGTGTTTTCTTTTCGTCAATCTGGCTGTACAGTACACTAAAGATGGACGGTAGATAAATCCCACCCACAAAATGTGGATTCTGGCCTAAACCCTACCTCCAAGCTATGATAGGACCAAATTCTCCACCGTCGTTGGACAACTTCCGCAGGTATACTTTCCTGTGATTGGTTTATCAGATGATTGATGGGTCAATGATAAAATATATAACAAACTGAACCCTGAAGTTCTGAATAAACATTTTATACGGAACATTTAGTAAGCGTCACGTCGACAAACAATCATAAAACATGTTCAGAGTATCCTGATAAAAGGTTCACATCAATACATGTACTGTCAATGTAACTTCCACAAGGACCGGACCATGCATTCTCTACTCGAGCAGAATGGGTGGGTGGATTACCATGGTCAAGACCTTCAGCCATTTCCAGACCATAGTTGTGCATAAATTATAATCTTATCCACCTTGTTTTTCATTACAGCCCTGGCTGTATGTGTTTCAGTGACATCACGTCTGGGGAAGTGGGAGGCCAAGCAACAGAATGCTGCTTCATTTCTCCTCCCACTAGCAGCCGGCCATTCCCCTGGTCAGTGAGACAAAGCGGTTGGGCTGGGAAAGTCACTGAACTGCGTCTCTGCCAACATGGAGAGGTCTGCTTCAGTCTGTAGAGAGGAGTGAAGATGGTGTTAACAGAACCACTGTAGGGAAACAGACTGACAGATCTGTCGTCTGCCAGATTGGAGAACGCTGGAGTGCAATCTGTTCCATATGCACAGAATAGAACACGCAATACACTGTCAGTGTAAAGGAGAAGCCGTCACCTTTCTCTGCACAGTCGCACAAACATTTCACCACTAGTCTTTGTTCATTCATTTAGTTTGGGTGTACACGTTAATTTCACACTCAAGGTTTATGAGTGCGTCTCACACACCTGTGGGTCTTTCTCCTGTTTTGGAACTCGATGCCTCTTCTTCTTGGATCCCACTGTGGATTGGAAAGGGACAGAGGGGGAGGAGCTAGGAAGGTCATTCAGCCCATCATCTTCTACTCCAGGGCCGATGTCTAAATGGGCACCAGACTCTTCCTGAAACAACAACAGTGTTACTTTTAGTATAAAGATATAGTATGTGGGGGGGAACTCAGTTTCAGAAGAGTTCTCCAGTTTCATGCCAACAGAAAACCACCCAGTTGACATCTTCTACATCACCATCAAAGTTAATGGTGAAAGATTGAATAACGAATCGTTGTTACATTTCAATATACTATAACTGTATATCATGGAACTCTACTGGTTTATTATTAAAGAAACACTTTTTAACTTTTTGAAAATCTCATTCTCACCTCAAGCGATATGGTGAGCTGTGCATTTCTATAGTCATCTCCATGGGCATCGAGGGTCTTCATTAGGAACCTACAGTAGGGAAGTTCAGTTGCTGTTGTAGTTGAGCTAGCCTGTATTTACAATGGACAGGCCAATAGACCAGACTGAAAAAGACATGAACCAATGAAAGGACAGACAGAGCTTCAGTCCTTTTTTACCTTCTCTCTTTCTTCATGCGACGTGTTAGTCTTTGTACCTGGTGAAGGCGACCAAGGATCTTCTCATTCACCTGCAGAGAAAATGGTGAAAGGATTAGGGGTGCAAAGTTCCTGGAACGGTCAATAAATGCCCTGGTTTGCGGATTCCCGGAATCAGGAGGGAATAAGCAGGAAATCCAGAAACCTCCAACCAGGATTTCTGGAAAACCAGAAAATGTATTGAACATTTTGCAACCCTAGAAAGGATTCATTACCATGCATTTCTTTATGCCACATGTGTGCACTGGCATTACCAACAGCAAACTATATGTTCACAGATGCTCATCCATATAACTTGGTTCTTAAATAGAGCACTACCTGAAGATACGATAGTAAAGGCGCAATAAAAATCCACACTTGGCAGGGTCGTACAATCACACACACAAATGATTCCCCACAGTCACTCACCTGTTCGATCTCCTTACACCTCTTGATCAAAGCCAGGTACTTCCTCTTCTCCAATTCTCTCATCTCCTCCTGCTGCTGCTCTGGCCTTGCTCCTGACCCTTGACCTCTGCCCTCTAGCAACTCACTGACCCCAGGGCCAAGCTCTACCTAATGATAAACTGTCATTTAGCACACACCATTTTTGTTTCTTTCATCATTCCCCTCTAAGCAGGGACTGAATTAGACCTTGGACACCTGGGGTGTGCAATTCATTATCAGGTAGAACAAAAAAACAGCAGATTCTGGACCTTGTTGAGTAAGAGTTGAATAACCCGGCTCTAGCACCATATTCAATTTCCAACCAACCGAGCCACTGGATTCATAATAGTCTGACTCAGAACTCTTACTTACCTCCCCTGGGCCCAGTTCCACCCCACCTGGCTCCAGCTCTGCTTCCAGGATGTGGCCCCCAAAGAGAGGCGGCAGGGCCAGGCCGGAGAAATCCTCCATCATCTGTGTGAGGGGTGGAAGGAGGAATAAGATCGTTCACCCCCTCATAAATCACCCCCTAGACGGTGTCACGAATCTACACTACATTTGACAAACAGGTAGGGTTAATTCCTTGACTCAACCTGACAGCATATTTTCTTTAGCCCTACACTAAAGGACGCCTCGTCCTATGTGGGGCTAATCTTTAGGAATGTTATAGCTAGTTACCATAATAACTAATTGCTTGCAGACAGCGTTAGCTAATCAGCTACACCGTCCTCAACTCCAAATAAAACTACATTTAGGTGACCTAAGTTTGATTTGGTTAACGAAATCACAACTCGTTAACGTGAGCTTTTCTTGAAAACGATTAAACCGAGATGACAACACATTCGATTAGCTAATGTTAGCCTAACTTTCTAACGACGTTACTGAAAAGCATCTAACATGCGCAGCATTATTTTGAAGATTTACGACTAACTACTGTATCTGGATGGCCTGACTGACACTTTAAACATATGTTTACCCGATCCATTGACCGCAGCGGTCAAAGCATCACCGCAGGTTTCACGCTGTCAAACAACCTTTTTGTGTTGTTGCAACTGGCGCAATAATTATACGACATTATGTAGACTACAGTTCCCATGTTCCCCAGCCCGGCAATACTACAAACAGCAACATGGCAGGTGGGTGAACTTTGCTATTAGCGAGCTAGCTGTTTCGTTTTATGCTTGATCCCTCTGTCAATCAAACACTGGTGTTCTGATAATGCTAGTGTATGATTAATTGTAACAAAATATTGTATTCAACTCTAATTTAGTATGCATATTTTAATTTACCATGCCAAACGAAATGTGTGACCTTGGACCAACATAGTGTTAGCCGATTTGTTTTAGCTGCATGTCGCGTCTCCACTTCATTCTTTACCTAACCTTTTTTAGGTAAAAGCTCAAATCAGAATGTAGTAGTTTGATCATTAAATATCTCCAATCTGAATCGCTTGCATTCCGCAGTCCACCGCTCTCTTCTGACTGAGCTGAGTGTAAACCTGGGCCACGTTCAGTTGTCGAACTTTGCAGATAGAAATCCCATTAATTAGAGCTGATGTGATTCTTATTCTACATGTCAGAGAGGCATGTTTGTTGTATATAGCGTATTTCTATCGGAACGTTCCCAAACGTTGTGTCCTGCTTACCCTTGTGTAAACAGAGCAGTTGGATAGGGTTGATCTTCTAGCTTCATCTTCAGTATTTATCTGCGCAATGCTGTCATGTTTACAATACTGTATAGACTCAAACTAATGGGTATATGACATGTAGTTTCGAGTCATATAAGCCCAGCAAGCTATTTGTATCTAGTTATATCCTTAAAACAATCATCAATCATAGATCATCCATAACACAGTGCATTTGTGCCACTGTAACTTAAATGTCTGTTTGCTTCTCCTGCCAGGAATTGGAGCTTTCCTGAAGAATGCATGGAATAAGGAGCCAGTGGTATTGGCCGCCTGTGCAATTGGACTTCTCGGTCAGTACATCTCTCAAAGTATACATCACAGGTTGTAATGCTCATATCTTACAATATGCTAAATTCAACTGTAGTTACACCTTATGGATTCTGACATTACATGATACACATAAAATAAACTTGTGTGCACTGCCCTTCAGCCCTCCCTGAATTGAGTTGTGTGTTCACTTTGTGTAACATATCATTGATATTTTATGTATTTCTTCCCAGCCGTTACTGTTCCATTAGTGAGTCCCTTAACGAAGTACTCGGGCATGATGAATGCAGCTGTGCCATACAACTACCCAGGTAAGCCATTAAACCATTATGAGCAAATAATTAAGTCTGGCCCTAGACAGTTGATGGCATAAACAAAACCTTTTTCCTCTCTCCCCCAGTCCCTGTGCGAAACAATGGCAAGATGGACGATGTCCCCAGCCACCCTTGTGACCCTAAAGGACCAAACCTGGACTGGATTAAAAGCCTGTAACCGTCCACATTCTCCTCCCTGTACAGATCACAGCCCGTTGTTCCTGTCTCTCTGTGTCTGCTTCTCAGTAGATGGCCCTCAATAAAGATGATCTATTTAATACCACCAACTTTGCTCTTGGATTCTGTTGGGATGTTGTTTGATGTCAATATGATTTGGCCATTTTTATGAATATTGTAGCATGTGTATTGTATTGTGAAACACAATACATATTTCCTTATTAATAAAATGACTTATTCAAAAGGTATTCACAACCTCATTGGATTAATACACCCTTGATTCAATTCAGAAATTAATGTTAGGAAACCTACTAATATACAATGTATACTGCATTAACCTATTATGTACTTTTATACAATAGGCAACAGACTTTAGAACTACAAGCTATTACCCTACACACACACACAAGAAATGTCTGGCAGTCAAGTGGATGTGAGATGGTGGATGACCACAAAAAAAGGAGGGGGAAATTATAATTTTAAATGTGGCTTTGACATCCAGAAAATGTATTTAAAAATCAAATCAGATTACAAACCCCTCTGATATCATCCCCCATTTGGGAAGTATTGGTTAATTATGGGACCTTTGGTCTGTGCTTTGTGTCCATAAAGCTCTCTGCTCTCTTATCTATTGGTCTCCTGGGGGTGTCTGTGTTCAGGTTACACCTCTTCCTCACAGGGCTGAGGACCCCTTCATAAACCAACCTCAGGTCAATGAGGAACTCACATAACTCTTGGAAACACAGAGAAAGCTTGAAATTAACACCTGCTCCAAATCTAGAATCTCCAATCACTTGTTCTCTTTTCTCCTGGGATATGATGTGGAAAGCAGTGGTACTAGCGTGTATCTGCTGGTGGCTGGGCTGCAGGCGATAGACAGAAAAACATATAGAGTGTCGCTGTGTGGTTGAGAGTTCATTCCAGTGGTCATCTTCACCTGTGGAGGAAGACGGTCACTCAGTGCAGATGAGGCATGCTGCTGGCTGGAGAAGCTTTATCTCAGCTGGCTTATAGCTCAGTGTTTCTAAGTGTTGCACATTTTATTCTAGCCCAGCACTAATACACCAGATGCAGCTAATCAGTGGCTGTATATGTTTAGTTGAGTAGCTGAATCAGGTGTGTTGGGCTGGAACAGAAGTGGTGCAACTCTGGTGCCTGGAACTGGAATACAGTATCTGACTGTACCTATTAGTGGAACTGGCATACTGGAATACAGTATCTGACTGTACCTATTAGTGGAACTGGAATACTGGAATACAGTATCTGACTGTACCTATTAGTGGAACTGGAATACTGGAATACAGTATCTGACTGTACCTATTAGTGGAACTGGAATACTGGAATACAGTATCTGACTGTACCTATTAGTGGAACTGGAATACTGGAATACAGTATCTGACTGTACCTATTACATCCTGTTAGACAGTTAACTGGTGTGATGAAAGAAGTTTGAATGCTGATCCAGCTAGTTTTTAGTTACGGAATTACAGCAATCTTTGAGTTTTGAGCAGTATGAGAAACAGTCAAGATGCTACACTGTATTTCAGGAGACTTCCCTCAAGACCCCTTCAGCTCCCATGATGAGGACTCATCTGAAGGCTGGAACCCAGACTTGGCCCCACGGGGTCCCTTCCAGCAGGCCACCTCCTTGGGGGCCCCTGGCTGGTCCAGAGAGTTCCAGGAGGCTGGGATGTTCAGCAGTCCAGCCCACACCCTTATCTCAGAGGAGGTGCTGGGGGCTCTTCGTACATCTGACTTTCTATGTTTCCCCACCAGCTACATATATGACCACACTTATCAAGAATTAAATCTGTTTATAAAATACATTAAATAGATTACATTAGAAAAATGTTATTGTCCATGCAATGTGGAAATGTGCTTTTACACATAAAAACAATCAGGGCATCGGAATGCTTTATCATCAAGAACATAGACTACTGGGGCCTCCCGAGTGGCGCAGTGGTCTAGCTGCCTAGCTGTGCCACTAGAGTCCAGGCTCTGTCGCAGCCGGCCGTGACCGGGAGACCCATAGGGCGGCGCACAATTGGCCCAGCGTCGTTCGGGCTAGCGGAGGGTTCGGCCGGCAGAGATGTTCTTGTCCCATTGCGCTCTAGCGACTCCTGTGGCAGGCCGGGCACAACTCACGATGCAGCGTTTCCTCCGACACATTGTTGCGGCTGGTTAAGCGGGTAATTGTGACATTGTGTGTTTCGGAGTCCATACGGGAGTTGCAGCGATGGGATAAGACTAACTACCAATTGGATACCGTAAAATCCCCAAAATACTACTGAAACTATTGCCTACAGTAAAATTGTACTAATCATGTGCATAGGGTCTTATGGATTAAGGAGTATAAGGCATTTGTGGCCACTCAATTCCACTGAAGCTGAGGAGATTTTAAATGAAATACCAGCAAAATGGTTTGGTTGTTCAATGCGAAGATGAACACTGGGTATAGTGATTAACATGTTTATTGAAGTATTCATTGGAAACAAATACAATAACAGTGGTATCAGGAATGTGTGTGTATTTGTAAGGTTTTATACTGTGACCATGATTGTTGTGTGTCTCGGAAAGGCAATGCTGTTTTAAAGAGAAAAAAGCTACAGATGAAGTAACAAAATAATATAACAAAACAAATTAAAAGACGGAAATAAAAGTAGGGGCAGAGGCAATTGTTTCGTTCTTAAACACGTAGTTAAGACAATCCTACTAACAGAGACATCCTGAATATAAGATCCTGAATAGTCACCACAGCATCACCTTTATTTTGCCTTTTACAACTGGATCCCATTCTCATATAGCTAGATTGACATTGAAAGGTCATATTTTGAAGAAGGTTAGGACGGTGAAAAGGTGCAAGGTTAAGGAATAACAAAGTTAAACAAGATCAAAAACTGTTTTTTTTGTGTGCAATTTGTACAAACATAAGTAAACTTCAACTATGTGATTTCACTATACTCAGTATTTAAATCAACAGAAATGTTTTTTTATTGTGTGTTAGAATTACCATAGCAAGAAAGTCAATCATTTCACAGGCTAGGTTAGAGATGCAAGTTAATACGATACAGAAACATGCGGAGAGAAGGAACTATACACTGTAAGGGCCGGAAATCAGAATAAAGATCATAAAGAGAAACTCCATTTTCCCAGCCACATATTTCCACCCTGAATCTCTCAACTGCAGTTTTCTAGATGACAGAGACACCAGCGAGATACCAGATGACAGACTAGAGAGACACCAGACATGGAGAAAGTGAGAGAAATATACTACTTTCTACATCTAGTTTACCATTGACACTTGCTCACACACTGTTCCACTTTCCAAATACTTTCCTCAACACTTTCAAAGTTAGACTTCATAAACACAATCAGTCTTCGCCCTTTAAATAAGGTTCTGTACGGTTTGCAATTGGTAAACGTGCAGCTAAAATCTGCTAGATGTGAACAATCTGTTGGAGTCGAATTCTAAATCAATCGAGAAGACACTAGTAAAAACAAGCGAGTTGAATCCATCTCTTTTCTTATACTTTTATCCCTCAACACAATGCCAATTTCTCAAACCTACTGTCCAGGAAAACCCATCCTCCAAACCCTCCACTGTTTCTTTCCTCTTCTACCTGTCCAATACAAATGGAAGTACAGTTCACCCCACAGGGATGCATTGTTACAGATGTAAGATCTTCATTTTAGCCAGTTGCAGGAAAATAATCCTGCAGCAACAAGAAATGTAAATTAATCTACATTTTTGTAGGGGTTGATAGACACACTTTAGAAGCCTTTTTAAAACTAAAATACACTACAAGTTTGCATTTCCTGCTACGCAGGAACATTCTCACCAACAAAAGAGTGATCAAATAAAGATCCTACATCTGTACGGTTGCTCCTTCTTACTTCTATTAATACGTTTGTCGATAACAGAGACTCTTGAAGGTAAACGTTCAATACAATCTACACATAGCAGCAATAGCTTTGCAATGCAACATATTTCTGTGTATAACATATCACATCAACTGCCTTTGTAAATTGATCACTTGATCTTAAAAATATAATTCCTTATACAAATCCTACCGCACATTAAAACAAATTATTTAAAAAATATTGGTGTTTAAACTTATTCCTACCCAGCATTTTGCTGATGACATCAGTAAGCAACATCAATACACTTTTATTTAAATCTTCATACAGAGAACATGTAAATTAAGTTGTACAAAGTGATTGGTAGGTCTGCATCTATCGTGGAACTACATCTGCCTAGCTAACAATGTGTTTAAACATACTCTTATTGAATCCCAACAATGAAAAACATTTTATGACAATTCTTCAACATGTTTGGATTTTCCTGGATCATACACACACATATCTCTGCACAACTCTCTTCTCAAAAATCCTCCTCGATGAAAATACTGATAAAACAGGAGCCTGTCCTTTAAGACAATTCCTAATGGTACAAGTAAAGTATGCTATAATTCATTAAACTATTACCCAACTACAGGCTGCTACCAGGAACCAGTCCCTGAAAGGGTACAGACAAAAAAACATAATAAACATTTTCTACCAAGGTTACTTTTAGAAAAGTGTTGTAAAATGAAAATAACATTATAAAATTATCAGTAATGCCCAGGGCTCAAATGTTAATGTTGGACATTCTGACAAAATGGCCCTCATCTGTTTGTGTTTTTACTAACATCACAGAGCTTTTCAAATTCCAACTCACACTCATCTTTTTACTCTATAATTCTCAAATACTATGGTAGATTTTTAATCAAGTTCTCATTTTGTCCAAAGGGTCTTTAACAATTACGGTTGGCACTCAAATTTCAGCTTTGATTCTTCTATCTTCAAAATAACACCACATAAGTGTCTGTATTTTGACTTAGGCCTGATTAATACACATCTAATCAGCACTTGTAAATAACCAACATGAACAGAAAGGTTTACTTAAGGCTTTCTCTTAAGGCTGAACAGTTGAGAACTCAACCAACACAGTTACTGGACTCTGAGAACAAACTCAAAACACATGAATGTTTCCTATTAACACCTCTCCATTGGATGCCTGTTCAAGGAGACCATGTCCTATTCGATGATGGGTGCAGAGCGATCGTTGGTCACCGTCTTTCTGAGCCGGACATGGGCAAATGGGTTGGTCCTGCCAGGGAGACAATGTGCATATCAGGCATGACAGGAGCTTAGACACGTTTATCGACAGTCATCTATCTAAAGTGGACCAGGGTTGGTGACTACTGCAATGCAGTATGTCTACTGTATAAATAATACAATGAATGCATTTACCAGGTTGGGGAGGGTGGAGGAGAGGCGAAGTCTGACGAGAGCTGTGGTAAAAGCGAAGAAGATCCTAGTGTTATTAACCCATTACATATCATATCTACATTATATTCTGTCATTATAAGCCATCTATACCTCTTGCATCAGCATTGACAGAGCCGGTCGGTCAGGGGGCCCTGCCCACTCTACCCCTTCACCTCTGACCTTCGGCCTCAGGCTGACCTGGTTGGAGTCGGCCATGCTGTATGGGCGCGGGCGGAAGGTGCTGACCCTCTGAGGGGGGAACGAGCGCTCCTCCTCAGACTCAGGGGTCAGGGCAGGCAGGCCAGGGGAGACCAGCTTGTCTAACTGACCCGTACTGGTACTGTTGACCTTAGAGAGGAGCGGGGAGCTGGAGAGAAAGTGTCTTGCTCAACTCAATATCCTTAATGACAATCGCAGGCATATTGTTCTGACATTTCAGACTGAGGATAAATGGAGGAAAGTGGTCATGCTAACTCATCAACTGTACTGTTGATCTTGGAGAGCAAAGGGGACCTACGAGGTGGTAGAAGATTAGGACGGAGCTTAGGTAGATGGAAAGAATGATGGTCATTCATTCTCTAAAGGCCCGGTCTCTTTGCTTGGCATGGACACATCAAAACGACAATGACACTTAGAGGAAAAAAAGAGCATATGTGTGTCAAAGTGTCAGTGATCTCTCTCAGCTTCCTGTGAATAAGCCAAAGTCATCACTGCCAGTTTGTAGACATCGTACTGACAGACAATGTTGTTGACAACGCTGCAGCTAGGCTGTTAGATCAGAGTCAATACAGGGAAGGGTGGAGAGCATAGCGGAAGGATTTCTAGAGTTAGTGTCAAGATTTAATCATAACCCTACAAGTTGACTTCCATTTAAGACAATAACATTTTGAGGAATGAAATGACAATATCATAACAGTTTCTTGTTTCTATGGTGACGGACCTGCTGTCGAGGGGATCCAAGGTGTTTGGGTAGGGTTGAGTGTAGGAGAAAGGGAACCAGCCTTTCCTGTAAGGGAGAGAGGGAGGAATTGTTTTGGTATTATCTGTATATAACCTAGAAAACCCATGGATTGCCTGAATATGTCATTTCAGAACAGTCCTCAGTTGGTGTTTGAAGAATTGTAGGGTTTTGTACAGCTGAATGGTGGGTTCTAACTCTTACCGTCCCGTCCGTTCGTTCTGACCATAGTGCCACCCGTCTCTGGGCTCAGAGATGAGGAGGCTGAGAGCGTCGCCTGGCAGGAAGTGAAGTAAGCAGGCCCCGCCCACTCCACTGCCCTCTGAACCCCCAGGAGCGTGGGCAAATATGGCTTCCACACGAGACGGGCTGGAGAGAGGGAGAACTCGGTCTCTGGGCAGAGTGGAACCTGAAAGATAGAGAGGGACAGAGGTGTGAAATTAATTAAATAGACATCACATTGGGAAAGAAATGGACAAGATGGCAAATAAGTGAAGGGGGGTATCAAAACCTACCCATAAACCCTCCCACCCGGGCCTCGCTGACTGGTTTCCTTGGCAACGGCAGTGTAGACGTTCCATACATCTCTGCTGCCTTCATCAGCATGGGATTATGGGACCGCAATGCTGTGTTCCCTCCTCCTTGCACTCCCTGGTGATGCAGCGAGGGGGTTATGGCTCTGGAAAGAGGTGCACTGTGGGGTAGTGGAGGACTGTGAGGGGCACTGAGGGACAACGGCAGGGCCAGGCCCTGTAGGGAGGAGTAGGATGGGGAGCCCTGGCTGAGAGAAAGCACAGTGGAGGGGATCAGACTAGGAGAAAGGCTGGAGGTGCTGGTGGCCAGGAGAAGAGAGGTCTGCTGGGCTTGGCTGGAGCCAACCGTGGAGGAGGTGGATGAAGTGATGGGAGTGTTAGCAGTAGTGATAGCATTAGCACTTGTGTTGTTGTTAGCATTGGGGCTAGCTGAGACACTAATAGGCGTGCTGATCTGCTGAGGGGAGCCTGCCCCACTCCCTCCAATAGCCCCTCCAGTGGCAGCGAGGGAGCGGAAGGTCTGGGGTCCGGGGGAATGTTGGGGAGGGGAGATGTCACTCTGGGAAGAAGAGGGGATGGGTCTCTGCTGCTTGGAGCCACCATTCAACAAGGGAGGCACCTCCTGTACTGACAGCCTCTGAAAGAGAGAAATGGTAAGAGAGAGAGATAAGACAGAGAGATGAGAAGAAACAATGGAATTTTGCTAAATGACTGAAAACCATCTGAATGCTGTCTAAATAACAGAATACCCTAATCTTATAATAACTTCACTTTATCTTCTGAAGTACATGTAATTCAGACATTTGTCTGTGAATTCCTACTAATGAACTGAATCCCCTTGCCCTCACCTGTTCTGGCTGTGCAGCGCCCAGCTTGGCATGTCGGAGGAGCTCAGCTATCCCAGATGCCCCAGAGCCCTGAGGGGCGGTGTGACGCAGCAGGTTGAGCGCCCGTTCAGGTAGTCTGGTTGGCTGGGAGCATGACTGTTGCCATGAGGACAGCTTCTGTGACAGGAGCTCTCTCACCTGGACACAGGGAGGAAGGAGAGGCAGGTTGGCAGTTGGATGGGAGTCAGGGACCGTGTGTGTGTGTGTGTGTGTGTGTGTGTGTGTGTGTGTGTGTGTGTGTGTGTGTACCTTGCAGTGGTAGTTGATGAGCAGCTTGGTGACTGAACACTGGCGGTCCACAAGGAAGCAGTATCGTCTCCTCTCCTCCGTCAGCGCTGAGCGGTAACCCACAGCAACCAGCGTGTCCAGCTCAGCCTGACGACGACTCATTAGCTCCACATACTGACAGAGGTTAGTAAACACACACATAAAAACAAATGCAGCATAACAGAGAAAGGCTCTGGAGCAACGAACCGCCCTTGCTGTCTCTGCCTGGCCGGTTCCCCTCTCTCCACTGGGATTCTCTGCCTCTAACCCTCTTACAGGGGCTGAGTTACTGGTGCTCTTCCATGCCGTCCCTAGGAGGGGTGCGTCACTTGAGTGGGTTGAGTCACTGACGTGATCTTCCTGTCTGGGTTGGCGCCCCCCCTTGGGTTGTGCTGTGGCGGAGATCTTTGTGGGCTATACTCGGCCTTGTCTCAGGATGGTAAGTTGGTGGTTGAAGATATCCCTCTAGTGGTGTGGGGGCTGTGCTTTGGCAAAGTGGGTGGGGTTATATCCTTCCTGTTTGGACCTGTCTGGGGGTATCATCAGATGGGGCCACAGTGTCTCCTGACCCCTCCTGTCTCAGCCTCCAGTGTTTATGCTGCAGTAGTTTATGTGTCGGGGGGCTAGGGTCAGTTTGTTATATCTGGAGTACTTCTCCTGTCTTATCCGGTGTCTTGTGTGGATTTAAGTATGCTCTCTCTAATTCTCTCTTTCTTTCTCTCGGAGGAGGACCTGAGTCCTAGGACCATGCCTCAGGACTACCTGGCATGATGACTCCTTGCTGTCCCCAGTCCACCTGGCCGTGCTGCTGCTCCAGTTTCAACTGCTCTGCCTGCGGCTATGGAATCCTGACCTGTTCACCAGACGTGCTACCTGTCCCAGACCTCCTGTTTTCAACTCTCTAGAGACAGCAGGAGTGGTAGAGATACTCTCAATGATCGGCTATGAAAAGCCAACTGACATTTACTCCTGAGGTGCTGACTTGCTGCACCCTCGACAACTACTGTGATTATTATTATTTGACCATGCTAGTCATTTATGAACATTTGAACATTTTGGCCATGTTCTGTTATAATCTCCACCCGGCACAGCCAGAAGAGGACTGGCCACCCCTCATAGGCTGGTTCCTCTCTAGGTTTCTTCCTAGGTTTTGACCTTTCTAGGGAGTTTTTCCTAGCCATCGTGCTTCTACACCTGCATTGCTTGCTGTTTGGGGTTTTAGGCTGGGTTTCTGTACAGCACTTTGAGATATCAGCTGATGTACGAAGGGCTATATAAATAAATTTGATTTGAACAGAGGCAGAGGAGTAGGAGATATGTGACCTTTATAATACACTGTAGGGAGAGAGGCTCATCGGAGGGACCAAAAGGAAGAAGTGACATCATATCCTATCTGCTGAGCAGCGATAAACTAAATCCTAATCACAAAATATTATCCCTCACCTTCCTTAACCTTTTCTTCCATTGTCCACCCCTTCTTATTTCCTGTCCTCTCATTCCAAAGATTTCTCCTCTTTCTCTTCCAAATCAGCTGAGCCAGATTGCTGTTTAATCTCATCCATACTTCCGCACACAGACTGTACATACACACACACAAACACTTGACTGTGCCTTGTAATGCTGAGTAAGATGATTTAGTCTGGTGGTGTTTCCAAGAAAATCCCACACAAATCTCAAGTGTCAAAACACAATTGTAAGTGTTTCAAAAATACACAAATGGCATCGTTGAAACCTTACACTCAAAGCACTACTGACACAAAATGGTGTTGTTGAATGCTAGTTACCTGCATCTCCCTATCTCCATACTTGTTGGGGTGGCGACTGCCCTGGCTCTTCCTGCGCAGCTTCTTGAGCTGTGATTGGCAGCACTCGATAGATTCCGACTTCGACTTGCGCTCACTCTGATATTTCTTCAACGTGGCCTGAGATCGAGAGAGAACGGGAGCGAGAACACCCGATTGAGAGAGAGACAGAGCAACAGATAGAAAAATAGTCAGAAAAGTGGTTGCGCTGTAGAGAGAAGGAAATATGTTAACGTAAAATGAAATAGATAAACTCACGGTAAGATATTTAATGTCCAACTCCAGCTTTTGCTCCAACTGGGACAGCAGCTCAGAATGGAACAGCTTCAACTGTAGATCATATTCCACCATCATTCATACAGCATCACAATAGTTAACAATCATATCACCACACACACACACACACGCACACACACGGTAAACACTCACCACGTCCTCCAGTTGAACCTGAATCTGCCTGTGCACCTCGGCCATCTGGAATAACGTGTCTCCTGGAATCCCCAAGAAGACACAGGGATACAGAGAATACGTCACCAACACAGGATACACAGAATACGTCATCAACACAGGGATACAGAGAATACGTCATCAACACAGGGATACAGAGAATACGTCATCATCACAGGGATACAGAGAATACGTCATCAACACAGGATACAGAGAATACGTCATCAACACAGGGATACAGAGAATACGTCATCAACACAGGGATACAGAGAATACGTCATCAACACAGGGATACAGAGAATACGTCATCAACACAGGGATACAGAGAATACGTCATCAACACAGGGATACAGAGAATATGTCATCAACACAGGGATACAGAGAATACGTCATCAACACAGGGATACAGAGAATACGTCATCAACACAGGGATACAGAGAATACGTCATCAACACAGGGATACAGAGAATACGTCATCAACACAGGGATACAGAGAATACGTCATCAACACAGGATACAGAGAATACGTCATCAACACAGGATACAGAGAATACGTCATCAACACAGGATACAGAGAATACGTCATCAACACAGGATACAGAGAATACGTCATCAACACAGGATACAGAGAATACGTCATCAACACAGGATACAGAGAATACGTCATCAACACAGGATACAGAGAATATGTCATCAACACAGGATACAGAGAATACGTCATCAACACAGGATACAGAGAATACGTTATCAACACAGGGATAGAGAATACATCATCAATACAGGATACAGAGAATACGTCATCAACACAGGGATACAGAGAATACGTCATCAACACAGGGATACAGATATTACGTCATCAACACAGGGATACAGAGAATACGTCATCAACACAGGGATACAGAGAATAGGTTATCAACACAGGATACAGAGAATACGTCATCAACACAGTATACGTTATCAACACAGGATACAGAGAATACGTTATCAACACAGGATACAGAGAATACGTCATCAACACAGGGATAGAGAGAATACGTCATCAACACAGGGATACAGAGAATACGTCATCAACACAGGATACAGAGAATACATCATCAACACAGGGATACAGAGAATACGTCATCAACACAGGATACAGAGAATACGTCATCAACACAGGATACAGAGATTACATCATCAACACAGGGATACAGAGAATACGTCATCAACACAGGATACAGAGAATACATCATCTACACAGGATACAGAGAATACATCATCAACACAGGGATACAGAGAATACGTCATCAACACAGGGATACAGAGAATACGTCATCAACACAGGGATACAGAGCGGGATAAAATTGTTGGTAAAAAAACACTTGTTGTGACTTCACGTTGTCTGTATGTGCAATATTGTGTCTGAGGTGTCGGATCAATAAAGTAGTATCTTATCTCACCTGGAGCTGTTAACTGACTGAATGATTGCATCTCTCAACTTCTCAGTCTATGATGTCAGCTGTGAATCTGCCAATGTGGTAAAGGCTGTGTGTCTCTCCCACAGCACAGTAGTTTGTGGTGTCTGGCATCTCTCCCTCCCTACCCGACTGTTTGCAGCATTACAATGAGATCATGTGGTGTTGTTAATCTCTTAACAATCACCCCACTCTCTCCCTCTCCCTCAGTTCCCTCACGCTCGCTCTCACTCTCAGCTCCCTCCCTCACTCACTCACTCACTCCCTACTTTCTCTCGTTCCTCCACTCTCTAGCTCGCTTCTTCTCCCATAGTCCCTTAGTGTTTCTCACCCCACCCACCGGTCTCTCTCTCTCAATCTCTCCCACTCACCCAGTCACCCACTCACGCAGTCACTCACGCAGTCACTCACGCAGTCACCCACCCAGTCACCCACCCAGTCGCCCACCCAGTCACCCACCCAGTCACTCACCCAGTTCTTTGGACCCTTGGCTGTCGCTGGCCAGTTCTCCCAGTTTGACCAGACCATCGAAGTATCCCTTGGCTGCTACCGTCACTCCTGAGAGGAAAACACCTTTCAGTGAGGGGCACCATGTAACAAAGACCCTCTAAATGGGCTTCAGGATTGGGCCTGGGTGGAATGCAGCTTCTATGCCAGACACCAGAGAGCCATCATTAAAATGTCCAAACAAACATGGCCTACCAACTTGCCCACCCAACGCCACTAGATATGCTATACCATACAGTATAGTGTGTGCACACCACTCTCTCTCACCTGTCAGGGCTTTCTCATAGTGTTTCCCCATGGTCACAAAGTTCTTCAGACTGGGGTTGAACTGGTCCAGAATCCCCTACAAAACACATGACAACAAGAGACAATATTCATGTCTCCTCTTCAACTTTACCACTTAGTCACAGTCTGTGATCATTGCTGCTAGCAGACTGAGTTTCAACAAAAGTGTTATGTAGGGCACTCGCCTGACTACATCTACAGACTAATTCATTGCTCTTGGAGGCAACAAACCTACACACACTGTACCTTATACACGTTTTCTGTCATCTTGTTGACCTCGTCTGAACGAGACATGGTGTTTCAGAATGTTTATGTATTGTAGTCTCCTCCCCTGTATCTGAGGGTATTAGGCTTTACAACAGCAGACTGAAGTCCCCTGGAAACACAAAGATGGAGAAAAACAAGTGTTGGCAGGTAGCCTAGCGGTTAAGAGTGTTGGGTCAGTAACCAAAAGGTTTCTGGTTCAAATCCCAGAACAGACTAGGTGAAGAATCTGTTGATGTGCCCTTGAGCAAGGCACTTATCCACAGGAACATACAGGAACAATTAGGGTTAAGAGTGTCTGTTAAATGACCAAAATGTACAATTAATTCAAGTATAAAGAACTTCTATGAGAGGTCTAACCAGACAACCAAGAGTTATTCAGGCTGAGGTGTTTGGAGGTGACCTGGCAAATCACACTCACCCATACAGAGTGAGATGGAGGGTTTCATCAGTGGTCTATGATCCATACAGGAGGCAATGACCAGACAGCTTATCCCTAAACTACCACCCAACATGCTTGTGCTGTGACCCATCTTTTAGAGTTGTTTGGGACTGTGTAAAGTCTATTCCCAAGACTTCTAGCAGTCCTATGCCGTGACCCAAGAGGAATAAACCACAGCCCACCAGTGGGTCCCAGTCTTTGGGAACCCCGGCTGCTCCTCATCAAGAGGGTGACCTTCCAGAGCTAACGACTGGAAATGTTGACTTTATGTCCTGCTCCATTATCCGATATGGGTCAACATTTTTCATGTAATCTCTGTAGGATAACAAAGATGAGCTGTAAGGGGGAAACTGAGTTGAGCGTGACTTTAGCCATTTAATCCAGGGGGGAATTCTGTCACCGAACACCTTGGTCAGTTCAGCAACGGTTCTCTCTCTGTGGTCCAATGTTTATTCAGTGCCATGACACTTGTGCCTGGTGTTGGAAAAGTCCATTGTTCTTATCTGAGGGGTTATGAATGGTCTGAAACAAACTGATAGCAGAAACATTTGGGTTGCCCTAATGTAGGGTAGAGATAAAGTAATTGGTGGACTCAATCGCAAAAGTTAAGAAGTGCCGTGTTATTCACATCCTTATGGAAGCAGGAAATACAACCTCAGGGCCTGGAATCAAAGGAGGGTCTGACTGCTGTTCTAAGACACGTTTTGGTAATAATGTTTTTTTTAACTTCATAACTCAGACACAGAAGTAATAACAGACGTCCAGATGTATCACAGATCACATGACCTAAGCAAAATACACCAGGGTATCCCTGTATAATACATGGTGTCTGCAGTGGTGGAGTACCTACTGGAAAAAACAGCATTTCTTACTCTAACATATAATCCAATCAAATCAAAGTATTTGTCACATGCACAGGATACAGCACGTTTAAACGGTACAGTGAAATGCTTACTTGCAAGCGACAGCACACTGAGTAACAGGCCATTCAAACGCTTCCACTATAATGCCTAACTTATTACATGACACAATCAGAAGATTGGTAATATAGACCACTTTAGGCAATACTTGTGTCATGCTTATGACACTTCATTACATGGGTTGGTGGAAATAGAGTGGGCAGAATAGACATAGTTCTGATACGGTATTATAGAAATAGAGTGGGCAGAATAGACATTGTTCTGATACGGTATTATAGAACGTCTCAGAAATAATTCTAGTCATTCAAGTTCTATTCTGTAAACCTACAGTACTCTAGCCATGATGAATGTACAGTGGCTCTCACACAAGCCTCTTCTCTCTAGTGTTACAGCACGGTGGTCCTCGTGTGGGACAACACACACATCTGACCTCACTCTACACTAAGGCTCACACATGCTCCTTTCAGACAACATCCTGTGTGTGTGGCATTCTGCAGCATGTCATGCATTGGCTCACTTGTTGATGTCAGTGGATGGTCATTGGGCAGACAGACATGTGTTGGGTAACACTGACCGGTCAGGCTGCTGTTGAATAGACCTGACGACATCATTTGATTCCACAGATGTATGGGTTACAGCCCTGTACAGTACAACTGACCTCCTGTGGACTTTTTGCATTGTTACTTATGTTCAAGGAGGCTCTGAGCTTGTTAAAGGCGTCCTCTAGCAATTTGACGTTTTCCTGTTGAATATCCCAAGTATAAATACAGTAATGTACATACACTTGAGGGTGACTTTTTGGGAGCAAAATAGTGTTTTTTTTTTAGACACAACTACAAACGTCAAGGAGTTATTACCCTTACAGAAAAAAAACACGTGTAAAATTTCACATATGAAATCATGTGAAAATGTGTTTTTGGAACACTTCAAATGTGATCACGTTTTCACATGTATAGTTTCATGTTATCACATATTGCTTTCCATGTTGTCACACGTTATCGCATTAACTTCCCAATTCACATGTGATCACGTGAAATTCATGTGTTTTTTCCTGTAAGGGTTGGTCTGATGGTCTGAAGGTCTGATGTGATGTCATTGGCCTCCCCCCTTGTTTGAGGAGCAATAGTGAACCAAAGAGGAAAGGCCCACACCCCACTTGTGTCATGTTATACCTGGACCACCTATTGAGATGTGCCTTTTGGTAAGTAAATCAGGTGTGTGAAGGGGAAAGGAGACTGGAGTAAGACTAATTGGGTAAGCAGAAGTGCACAAAGAACTGTTATCAATATCAAAGAAATCCAATGAAGAATTTCCTTGATCAATATCCTATTGTTGACCGGGCAGAAACACATTTTTTGGGGTGTCAGGTAGCCTAGTGGTTAGAACATTGGGCCAGTAACTGAAAGTGTTGCAGGATCGAATCCTGAGCTGACAAGGTAAAAATCGGTCTTTCTGCCCCTGAACAAGGCAGTTATTAACCTATAGCCAACTCAACACACTACCTCTGGTTCCCCATGAGAGCTGATCTACAATCAGTTATGCTTGTTATGTCCTGATGGTTAAGATTGGGGTTTGGTAAACTGGCCGTTAATCTGCAGATTGAGGCACATTCTCAAGGTCCAATTTAAGTGGTTAATTAATTTCTTGTTATTCAAACCAGGTTGGTCAATTGGGAACCAATTGTCATGCGCAATGACAACATAGCCAAATATAGAATTACACAGCAAAACTATAATCAATGTACTAAAACGGATTTTGTAATATAGGTATTGAAATACAATTTTTACATTTTGTTGCCAAAGATGTTTCAGAAACAGCTACTAGGCCTACATAACGTCAACAACTGAAAACTGTTGACAAGCTCTGCATGAGTTTAAGTGATTACACTGGTATTGGCAACAATTACAAGTGTGACAGAGATGTAACATCATAGGTGAAAAATATCATAAACAAATGTCTGTGAAACAGGAACGTTATAAACAGATTGGAGGATTTGAGGTTGTGTTTATCACTTCGACTCTTATTGGCATACATAACTAAAATACGAAACATCTTCTCTAAACCAAGTTAAACGAATTATCGAGATGTGAAAGTGGACGAAATGAGAGACATTACTCTCTCAGCAAATCAGTATCACCAGTCTATAGCCTTAATTCAGCAACACCTGTTGATCTCCAGGCCGACATATAAAACTCAGCGCAATTCATTCAAAGTTAGATAAGCAGCAAAATAGTTGATACAAAGTGGAATTGTACCTTTTCTGAGCTCATTGTTGGGAGAAAAAAAAACAGATGACCGAAACGCCGTTTGCCTTTTGTCTTTTTTTCCTTTTCTTCTATTGCTTTCCCCTTCGTTAGTGGGGGTTGTTTCACCCAGCAGTGCACTAAATCTCAACCTCCCCCCCGCCTTCGCTCTCTCCCTCTCCCTTTTTTAATTATTACTCACACAAATCGGCGTCAGACTTTTGGTGCAGTTCTGTACCTCTACTCACTGTTGAGCCGATTAGCAACATGCCTTCACGCACCACCCCGGACAGAACATTCACCGCGAATAAACCCCGACCGCTGCATCAAACTCCCTACCGTTAGAAACCTCAGGTCTCTTCCGTTCTCTGTCTCTCTTTACCACTCTCCTTTTCTCTCACAATGTCCTCACTCCCGTTCACCCTCTCGCTCACTATCCCTCTCTTTCTCCCTCTCTCATTCACTCACTCACTCACTCGGGCAGAATAACAATGAGCAAACGGGACCCGGGATGAATAGCGGTAGAGAGAATAATGACTAGAAACTTTTTAAAGCAAGGATGGCAGACCCCGAAGTCACGTATCATTGGCCTACATCCGCCACCCCCTTCTCACATTCCCTCCATTCATTCTCTTAAGTGGGCAGTAGCCCTTTGGTTTATTATTCACATAATATTAAATATGTTGCCTATAGCCTATTACTTTAAACATGTTTTTGGGTGAGAGTGATAAATCAATAGGAGTAAAAAATATTTGGCTAAAACGTTATAAAATTTAAAAAATGTTTTTACAAAAACATGTAATACTTCTCAGGTGATTCATCTATTTGGTATGTCAAGGGGTTGAGCCAGGGTTGAAGATCGGTCGAAAGCAAAGGTTAGTGTTAGGGTTATGCCAAGATTATGGTTAGAGTTAGGGTTACGCAAGGCTAGGGGAGGGGAGGGATCCCATTTCCCTGTGCTGCCCTCAGGAGGTAATTTCTTGAGTGAAATCCAATCCAGAAAAAAAGTTAATCATTATGCCAAGATTAGGGTTATGGTTATACCAAAATGGGTTAGGATTAGGGTTAGTGTTAGGGTTGTGGTTGAGGCTAGGGTTAAACATATAGTTTAATTGGGTTGTAGTAGCTACCACTGACCAACAGATGGCAGTTGTGTGACGATAATCAGTGCAGTGCAACAAGCAGAACAGAAGCTGCTGCTGAATTGGTCCCTTTGGTAACTACAGTGGGAATAGATGTGAAACTGGGTGGTTCTGTGTCATTGGGTCTAGCTCTATGGAGGTGTTGGCCTGCTAGTATAGGTGGTTGATTGGTCTCGTGAGCCGGTGCCCTGGCACCTTGTATCTGAGCTGTAAAGCGGTTTGTCTCTGTTCACTTCCTCAGGCCTACTTTAAGACTGATTGACGCACAACATATTGACAAACGGCAGCACTACTGGCCTAATAAACACCAGAATAACTCATCTAGATCTCTCTTTCTCTCGAGGTCCCTCACAGTCTCTCTCTCTCTGTCCTTTTCTTGCTCTTTCCACCTGTCTATTTCTTATTCAATTCAGTTCAAAGGGCTTTATTGGCATGGGAAACATATGTTTACATTGCCAAAGCAGGTGAAATAGATAATAAACAAAAGTGAAATAAACAATATAAAACGAACAGTAAATATTACACTCACAAAGGTTCCAAAGGAATAGAGACATTTCAAATGTCATATTATGGCTATATACAGTACAGTGTTGTAAAGATGTGCAAATAGTTAAAGTACAAAAGGGAAAATAAATAAACATAAATATGGGTTGTATTTACAATGGTGTTTGTTCTTCATTGGTTGCCCTTTTCTTGTGGCAACAGGTCACAAATCTCGCTGCTGTGATGGCAGACTGTGGTATTTCACTCAATAGATATGGGAGTTTATCAAAATTGGATTTGCTTTTGAATTCTTTGTGGGTCTGAGTATGTCTCTCTCTCTATCTAGCTCTTACTAGCTTGTAATTATTAAGGCGCCCTCTGTCCCTCTCTCGGTCACATCCTGATCGGTCACATCCTGATCGGTCACATCCTGATCGGTCACATCCTGATCGCACACATCCGCTGCATCAGTGTCACGTTCTACTGAGGCTGACTTCTTTCTTGGAACTTGAAGGAAGTCTACCGTGTGTGGCGCTAGATGTGGGTCACCTAGAGCTGTTTTCCTGGACAATGTCCCAGTGGGTCAAATGTGCACCTAAGGCCAAACTCAGGTATCTTGGATAAAACAGTCAATTATTATAAAGCCACATTTAGAGGGTGTGGGGTCAATGTTCAAACCAAAGCAGGGGGAGACTCCACATGATTATTGCATTTCCATGCTGGGTTTCTAACGGTATTTTGTGTTTACATTCAACAGCAGCAAGGCATCACATGATCATGTATAGTGTTGACGTCAGACAGAAGGACCAAGGACACAGATGGTAAACACATGATCCTGCCAAACACAGGGCCAAATGTAGCACCTCAGACACTATAAATACCACACAGGCCTCAGATTGTGAATTTGTCAAGATGCAGTAGATGGTATAGAGTACAGTATATACATATGAGGTGAGTAATGTAGGGTATGGGTATGTAAATATTATATAAAGTGGCATTGTTTAAAGTGACTAGTGATACATTTATTACATCCAATTTTTAATTATTAAAGTGGCTAGAGATTTGAGTCAGTATGTTGACCGCAGCCACTCAATGTTAGTGATGGCTGTTTAACAGTCTGATGGCCTTGATGCACCTGTACTGACCTCGCCTTCTGGATGATAGCGGGGTGAACAGGCAGTGGCTCGGGTGGTTGTTGTCCTTGATGATCTTTTTGGCCTTCCTGTGACATCGGGTGGTGTAGGTGTCCTGGAGGTCAGGTAGTTTGCCCCCGGTGATGCGTTGTGCAGACCTCACTATCCTCTGGAGAGCCTTACGGTTGTGGGCGGAGCAGTTGCCGTACCAGGCGGTGATACAGCCCGACAGGATGCTCTCGGTTGTGCATCTGTAAAAGTTTGTGAATGTTTTTGGTGACAAGACAAATTTCTTCAGCCTCCTGAGGTTGAAGAGGCGCTGTTGCGTCTTCTTCACCACACTGTCTGTGTGGGTGGACTATTTCAGTTTGTCTGTGATGTGTACGCCGAGGAACTTAAAACTTTCCACCTTCTCCACTACTGTCCCGTCGATGTGGATAGGGGGGTGCTCCCTCTGCTGTTTCCTGCAGTCCACAATCATCTCCTTTGTTTTGTTGACATTGAGTATCTGTAAGTATGTAACCAGGTATTCATCTCTTATTATGTAAGGAGATCAGAGTGACTTATCGCTTCACACTGGGACTGACTCGTTGGGTTATATGTACTAAGTTCTATGACAGAATTCCACCAGGGATATTTTATGGCAGAATTGTCATGGTGTTCCAGAATTCTCATGATGTTCTATGGCAGAATTCTCATGGTGTTCCATAATTCTCATGATGTTCTATGGCCGAATTGTCATGGTGTTCAAGAATTCTCATGATGTTCTATGGCAGAATTGTCATGGTGTTCCATAATTCTCATGATGTTCTATGGCCGAATTCTCATGGTGTTCCAGAATTCTCATGATGTTCTATGGCAGAATTGTCATGGTGTTCCATAATTCTCATGATGTTCTATGGCAGAATTGTCATGGTGTTCCAGAATTCTCATGATGTTCTTTGGCAGAATTCTCATGGTGTTCCAGAATTCTCATGATGTTCTATGGCCGAATTCTCATGGTGTTCAAGATTTCTCATGATGTTCTTTGGCAGAATTGTCATGGTGTTTCAGAATTCTCATGATGTTCTATGGCATAATTCTCATGGTGTTCCAGAATTCTCATGATGTTCTATGGCAGAAATGATATCATGTGCTTATACAGTGCCTTGCGAAAGTATTCGGCCCCCTTGAACTTTGCGACCTTTTGCCACATTTCAGGCTTCAAGCATAAAGATATAAAACTGCATTAAAACTGAATCAACAACAAGTGGGACACAATCTTGAAGTGGAATGACATTTATTGGATATTTCAAACTTTTTTAACAAATGAAAAACTGAAAAATTGGGCGTGCAAAATTATTCAGCCCCTTTACTTTCAATGCAGCAAACTCTCTCCAGAAGTACAGTGAGGATCTCTGAATGATCCAATGTTGACCTAAATGACTAATGATGATAAATACAATCCACCTGTGTGTAATCAAGTCTCCGTATAAATGCACCTGCACTGTGATAGTCTCAGCAAATCTACCAAGACCTGGCCGTCCCTCTAAACTTTCAGCTCATACAAGGAGAAGACTGATCAGAGATGCAGCCAAGAGGCCCATGATCACTCTGGATGAACTGCAGAGATCTACAGCTGAGGTGGGAGACTCTGTCCATAGGACAACAATCAGTCGTATATTGCACAAATCTGGCCTTTATGGAAGAGTGGCAAGAAGAAAGCCATTTCTTAAAGATATCCATAAAAAGTGTTGTTTAAAGTTTGCCACAAGCCACCTGGGAGACACAAACATGTGGAAGAAGATGTTCTGGTCAGATGAAACCAAAATTTAACTTTTTGGCAACAATGCAAAACGTTATGTTTGGCGTAAAAGCAACACAGCTCATCACCATGAACACACCATCCCCACTGTCAAACATGGTGGTGGCAGCATCATGGTTTGGGCCTGCTTTTCTTCAGCAGGGACAGGGGAGATGGTTAAAATTGATGGGAAGATGGATGGAGCCAAATACAGGACCATTCTGGAAGAAAACCTGATGGAGTCTGCAAAAGACCTGAGACTGGGACGGAGATTTGTCTTCCAACAAGACAATGATCCAAAACATGAAGCAAAATCTACAATGGAATGGTTCAAAAATAAACATATCCAGGTGTTAGAATGGCCAAGTCAAAGTCCAGACCTGAATCCAATCGAGAATCTGTGGAAAGAACTGAAAACTGCTGTTCACAAATGCTCTCCATCCAACCTCACTGAGCTCGAGCTGTTTTGCAAGGAGGAATGGGAAAAAATTTCAGTCTCTCGATGTGCAAACCTGATAGAGACATACCCCAAGCGACTTACAGCTGTAATCGCAGCAAAAGGTGGCTCTACAAAGTATTAACTTAAGGGGCTGAATAATTTTGCACTCCCAATTTTTCAGTTTTTGATTTGTTAAAAAAAGTTTGAAATATCCAATAAATGTTGTTCCACTTCATGATTGTGTCCCAATTGTTGTTGATTCTTCACAAAAAAATACAGTTTTATATCTTTATGTTTGAAGCCTGAAATGTGGCAAAAGGTCGCAAAGTTCAAGGGGGCCGAAAACTTTCGCAAGGCACTGTAGGTGTGTGTGTGTCTCTCTCTTTTTCGGTTACAGTCCTCTGTGACAGTGCAGTGTCGTGTGTGCCTGTTTACAGTGCAATGTCGTGTGTGTCTGTGTAACAGTGCAGTGTGTGTGTGTCTGTGTATGTCTTTGTCTGTCTGTGACAGTGCAGAGTGTGAGGTATTTCCTGAACAGTCACCCTGAGTGTGCCATGTGTTGGAGGATAATAAAAGCTAACCAGGTTGTTCACCACCTCTCAAAGAGGGATTCTGCTTCAATCTGCCTAATCTGATCAAATGGGAAATGATTAAGTGTGAGCGCTGGCACGGTGTCTCAACGCCAGCTGGCCTGACCAGATGGCATCTTATATAGTAAGGCATCTACAGAATTCTACTTTCATGTGGATCAAACTCTGTAATTATTAGATACAAATCAACCTGGGTCTCTATTGGATATGTGAAATGTGAATTCAGTTTGATTAAAGCACCTCTCCAATTCTATGATTAATTATCATTATAGTTCAATTCTACTCCATCATGTATTCCAGTGAATGACAACAGTCGGGGCAGTCAGGACATCAACATCATCATCAGTTAGAACTCTAATAAATGTTTACTTGTTGAAGACTAATCTCGGTTAACCCAGAGCTAAAATCTTGCGTAATTTGGTCAGATGCACAGTTTATGTTTAGTCTGTCCACAAGATATTAGTTGAAGACCAAGAGTTTAACATGGCCAGGGTGCTAGTTGAGTGTATAGACTCTCGTATTTAACTACAGTGCATTTGGAAAGTATTCAGACCCCTTGACCTTTTCCACATTTTGTTGCGTTACAGCCTTATTCTAAAACATATTAATAAAAAAAATTCCCTCATCAATCTACACACAATACCCATAGCAAAAAAATAAAAAACAGAAATTCCTTATTTACATAAGTATTCAGATCCTTTACTATGAAACTCAAAATTGAGCTCAGGTGCATCCTGTTTCCATTGATCATCCTGGAGATGTTTCTACAACTTGATTGGAGTCCATCTATGGTAAATGTAATTGATTGGACATGATTTGGAAAGGCACACACCTGTCTATATAAGGGCTCACAGTTGACAGTGCATGTCAGAGCAAAAACCAAGCCATGAGGTTAAAGGAATTGTCCGTAGAGCTCCGAGACAGGATTGTGTCGAGGCACAGATCTGGGGAAGGGTACCAAAAAATGTCTGCAGCATTGAAGATCCCCAAGAACACAGTGGCCTCCATCATTCTTAAAATGGAAGAAGTTTGGATCCACCAAGACTCTTCCTAGAGCTGGTAGCCTGGCCAAACTAAGCAATCGAGTGAGAAGGGCCTTGGTCAGGGAGGTGACCAAGAACCTGATGGTCACTCTGACAGAGCTCCAGAGTTCCTCTGTGGAGATGGGAGAACCTTCGAGAAGGACATCCTTCTCTGCAGCACTCCACCAATCAGGCCTTTATGGTAGAGTGGCCAGACGGAAGCTACTCCTCAATAAAAGGCACATGACAGCCCGCTTGGAGTTTGCCAAAAGTCACCTAAAGAACTCTCACACCATGAGAAACAAGATTCTCTGGTCTGATGAAACCAATATTGAACTCTTTGGCCTGAATGCCAAGCGTCACGTCTGGAGGAAACCTGGCACCATCCCTACGGTGAAGCATGGTGGTGTCAGAATCATGCTGTGGGGATGTTTTACAGCGGCAGGGACTGGGAGACTAGTCCGGATCAAGGGAAAGGTGAACGGAGCAAAGTACAGAGAGATCCTTGATGAAAACCTGCCGCTGTAAAACATCCCCACAGCATGATTCTGACACCACCGTGCTTCACCGTAGGGATGGTGCCAGGTTTCCTCCAGACGTGATGCTTGGCATTCAGGCCAAAGACTTCAGTATATATATATTTGTTTTTATACACTACCGGTCAAATGTTTTAGAACACCTACTCATTAAAGGGTTTTTCTTTGTTTTTATAATTTTATACATTGTAGAAAAACAATGAAGACATCAAACTATGAAATAACACATATGGAATCATGTAGTAACCCCAAAAGTGTTAAACAAATCAGAATTTAAAAAATCTTCAAATAGCCACCCTTTGCCTTGATGACAGCTTTGCACACTCTTGGCATTCTCTCAACAAGCTTCACCTGGAATGCTTTTCTAGCAGTCTTGAAGGAGCTCCCACATATGCTGAGGCCAGGTCATCTGATGCAGCACTCCATAACTCTCCTTCTTTGTCAAATAGCCCTACATAACCTGGAGGTTAAGCCCAAACCAGATGGGATGGCGTATCGCTGCAGAATGCTGCAGAATGCTGTGGTAGCCATGCTGGTTAAGTGATGAAGTGCTGCATCAGATGACCTGGCCTCCACAATCACCTAACCTCAACCCAATTGAGATGGTTTGGTATGAGTTGGACTGCAGAGTGAAGGAAAAGCAGCCAACAAGTGCTCAGCATATGTGGGAACTCCTTCAAGACTGTTGGAAAAGCATTCCAGGTGAATCTGGTTGAGAGAATGCCAAGAGTGTGCAAAGCTGTCATTAGGGCAAAGGGTGGCTACTTTGAAGAATCTCAGATCTAAAATACATTTTGATTGATCAACCCTTTTTTGGTTACTACATGATTCCATATCTGTTATTTAATAGTTGTTATGTCTTCACTATTATTTTACAGTTTAGAAAATAGTAAAATGAAGAAAAACCCTTGTCCAAACTTTTGACTGGTACTGTAAGTAGTAATTTAAATTATTTTTACTTAAGTACTTTACACCACTGGATTTTATTTGGTTTGAGTGTATATCTGGCCTTTGCCTGAGTCTTGTTTGTGTGTGCTGAGCGTGTTCCTCTAATTGACCTGAATACGAGCAGCCATCTGTTGGTCTGAAGCCTCTGTGCTGGACAGGGCTGGGCTATAGGCTATAGGCTGCCAGTCAGACTGCCTGGAGTATACAGGCAGATTAATCAGCCCAATTATCCTGTTAAGATGTAGGTGAACCACCGCCTGTGGCAGTGAAGATAGCAGAGTGTGTGTATGTGTTAGTGTTGGTGGATGAGTACATGGTCAATTTCAAGGATTGACAATCTGTAAAGTTGACAGCGGGAAATGAGAAATGCAGCAGGCGTCTTCTGAGCATAATGCAATGTATCACCAGTGTTGTTGGGGTTATTTCCATTTCAACTACAAAAGTTCACTAAATCAATATTCATCCATATTGATTAATTAAATGTAATTGCCTTTTCAATTACTGGTATGAACTCTCCAGAATTGACAGAATCTAAATGGAATTGATCCCAACCCTGCAGCATGTAGTATAGCCTACAGAGAAAGAGACTGGAAAGGTTGGGGTGAGCCGAGAGAGAGAGAGAGAGAGGGAGAGAGAGAGAGAGAGAGAGAGAGAGAGAGAGAGAGAGAGAGAGAGAGAGAGAGAGAGAGAGAGAGAGAGAGAGAGAGATATGTGTTAACACACTCCCCTGGAGTAAATCTCCCAATCTGATCAGTGTATGTGGTGAGGTGGATTTACTAACTGACCAACAGAACAGAAGCAGGACACACAGGTTCTCAGGTAAGGACACTTTCTTTCTGTTCAACAATGTGTAGATTATGACCATTCACGTTGGATTTATTGACTTTCATTCCAAGATGAATTAGATTATTTCAAGTTCAGTTTGATGTTAGATACAGGTGTATTTCTCTCCAAGGTGATGCTTTCTATCCATTACTACAAGCGTTTCTATGGGTCTCTGTCATTACATTCTGACTGACCGAGGGGTCATCTACAAACTTTGTAAACCTGTCTAGTGAAATTCAACTCAATTGATATTAATTTTACCCATTTATCAGATATACTCTGGTTGTGCTGTGTAGAGGCCAGGATTGGGGTCAATTGTTCTTCAATCTAGGATAATTTTTTAAAATCCTCAATTAGATTGGAATTGACAACCCATCCCTGGAAATTATATTGTCATGCTTCGGTGGTCTCCTTCTGGCTTTGGTAAACTCCACTTAATTGCAAACGTAGCCACCATATGAGCAGATGTTAGGTTTTTGTTGGTCAGCCCTTTTCTAATTAGTGTTAAATGTGCCCGTCAGCTTTAAATGTATCTGTAATCACTGACTTCAATGCCCACTTAAACCATATGGTGCCCGTAGGCCTACTATAAAGTAAAGCCCCCCCCCCCCCCCACACACACACGCACACACAGCAGAGGAAAACGTTCTTGTCTCGCGACTCTGTCAGCCTAGTAGGTATTTGTAATTAGGTTAATTGGAAGATCTGTGAAAGATAACAAAGGTAGGGCTAAAAAGGCCAAAGAATTGAGATTGGGTGAAACAGGGTTGTGTGGCTCGACAATCTGGCTCTCCTCTAAGCCAGTGTTTCCCAAACTCGGTCCTGGGGCCGCCCCTGGGTACATGTTTTGGTTTTTGCCCTAGCACTACACAGCTGATTCAAGTCACAAACTCATCTTCAAGCTTATATTATATTAGATATTATCTCTCTCTCTCTTTATGGCCATATGAATGACTGTCAGTTGAACTCTGCAGTTGAACTGGGTGGAACAATGTCTGGATTGGGAGCGACAGGTGGCCATCACGGTTTTAGCTGTCACCCCACGTGCCCACACATCTTTATTTACGGTACCGTAAAAATACATCCAATGGTGATTAGATGTGATTAGGAGTGTCTGATTGCTATGGTAGACCGTAATAGATCATTGCCAACCTTTCTCCTTGCGAGGGAAGTAGCGTAGAAAACCTTAGATCGGGCTGGTCATAGAAATAAGAGCAGCAGATGCTTGAACTTACACGACAAGGTGTGAGTGATCATCAAGAGATTTCTTAAGCAGCCAGTAAAAACAACATTATAATTTCAGAACATACTCTATTCTTAATAATGTGAAGGCTTAGATGCTCACTTTATTTCTTACTGATTTACTTATTTTTTTGTGTTTTTGTTATAATGATCTGGTGTGTGTGCTATCGGTACTCTGTGTTTTTGTTATAATGATCTGGTGTGTGTGCTATCGGTACTCTGTGTTTTTGTTATAATGATCTGGTGTGTGTGCTATCGGTACTCTGTGATTTTGTTATAATGATCTGGTGTGTGTGCTATCAGTACTCTGTGATTTTGTTATAATGATCTGGTGTGTGTGCTATCGGTACTCTGTGATTTTGTTATGATGATCTGGTGTGTGTGCTGTCAGTACTCTGTGTTTTTGTTATAATGATCTGGTGTGTGTGCTATCAGTACTCTGTGATTTTGTTATAATGATCTGGTGTGTGTGCTATCGGTACTCTGTGATTTTGTTATGATGATCTGGTGTGTGTGCTGTCAGTACTCTGTGTTTTTGTTATAATGATCTGGTGTGTGTGCTATCAGTACTCTGTGTTTTTGTTATGATGATCTGGTGTGTGTGCTGTCAGTACTCTGTGTTTTTGTTATGATGATCTGGTGTGTGTGCTGTCAGTACTCTGTGTTTTTGTTATGATGATCTGGTGTGTGTGCTATCGGTACTCTGTGATTTTGTTTTATTCCAGGCCAATCCCTTGATTAATCTCTCAAAAGCCAATGAATGCATCAACCCTGCAGATGGAATACTGCACTACAGTCAGGCACATGCGTGTAAAAAAACAAACAAACAATGACTCTTTATTTCATTTAGTCTATTCTCTCTCTTGTAACTTCAAATGCAACGAATTGCCTATCGGTTTACAATGAGTACCGCCAGTAGTAGGTTAGTAGCACGTGTTGCCTCACGGTCAGGGACAGGGACAGGGACAGGGACAGGGACAGGGACAGGGACAGGGAAGGGACAGGGAAGGGGGCGACTGCAGTTTGACTGTTTGTTATCCACAGCAATAGAAGGGGAACTACCGGTCCCTGCTACTTCGTGTGCTGTCCTAGACCAAAAGTTACTCAGCTGCATTCTAAACCTCATACTTTTCTTGCAGGTGCTTTCCACAACAGCTCTGGTTCTCCCACACCATAAAATAAGAAACTTTCAGCGGTATCAGACCACAGAGCTATTGGAAAATAGCTTTTCTGGGACATGCTGCTTTTAATTCAAAAGAGTTAAACTTACTCACATCAGACAGGTTGAAGTCTATTTATTCAACCTCAAACCATACTCAAAGAGTGCTGAAAATGGGACACAAGTGCACCTCTAAACCCTCGCCGTTACAAACACTCATCCTCTCCACCATCCTCCTCTTCATCTCCCCTACCTCTGCCATGCCAGGGCCTGACTATGGAGGCCACCCGCGATTCATCTGCATTCCCGTCCCTGCTGATACCGACCCTGCCTGCTTCCCCTCTGGGGGGCCAGTCATGGGGCCTAGCGGGGCAGGGCACCACGGGCCTCCTGTAGGGCCCCCGAACAATAATGGCTGGTGGGGAATGACAGAGGAGGCTAAAACCAGTATTTTACACCTGAGAGAGAGCCTGGTGCAGCAGAAAGAGACCATCCTGGATATGAGAGAGACCATCAGGGAGCTAACCGCCAAGCTCACCCTGTGTGAGGGCTCTGGGCCAGGCATCGGGGGTCACAACGACCACCATGGACCTCCATCTCATCATGGAGGGGCTGTCAGCCAACTGCCTTACGCTGACAACGGTCACCATGGCAACCAGCAGGGTCACCATGGAAACAACAACCATGCCTTGGATGCAGCCGGACACTACCCTGGGAATGGGGAGCACCGGTCGGACAGTGGGCATAACAACAGGGGGCAGGATAAACACGCAACACCAGAGGATATGATATCATCAAAATCGCCGGAGGAACTGGGCAGGATGCTGCAGGCCCTTAAAGAGAGAATGGATAACCTGCAGGTGAGAGAGAGTTCTGTTTAGTACAGAAAAGAGATAATAGAGATAGGATGGGGTCATGAGGAAAGAGATAAAAGAATGACAGAGGGATGAGAGACAGATACTAAAATCAGGATTAAGGGATTACTTTAAATTGTTTTGGACAAAAGCGTCTGCTAAATAGCAGATTACTATATTATAATGCGAGAGAGAGAAAGAGAGAGAGCGAGAGAAGAAGTGGGGTGTAATGTGTTTCCACGTGTCACTTCCTTGTCTTGTCTCAGGTCAGGTGATGCACATGCCATTGGATTGTTTGGTCAAATAAACAAATCAAGCTGAATAAGAGCTCGGGATATTTACATCTGTTAATCAGTTAATCACATGAAAGTACCACGCTGCCATGCGAGACAGAATTCTACATCCTGTTTTCTGGCATCAAAATCCTTTATTTGTAAAAACAACCCAGGAACACCATTGTCCCTTTCCTCTGCTACACTGCCAGCCCTGTCTGACTGTCTGGAGCAGAACAGTGGGGTTGGATGATCACCCTGTCTAAGTCAAAATGGGCACACTAGACAAGGTTATTGAGCACTGACGGTTTAAATGGATTCTGCTTGAGTACGCTTGGTAGGGTTTGGTATGATTGGGTGGCTTTGAGATGAGCAGGGCAGAGCTAGCTGGGTGAGTTTAAGATTGGTAGAGAGAGTTAGGTTAGCTTGGTAGATGGGTAAAATTAGTGTAGCTGGATGGAGCTGGGCAGGGCAGATCATTCCTACCTGTTCTCTCTCTCTTGCTTTCTCTCGTAATTCAGGCTTTATCGTCCGGGTTTGTGGCCTGATTATTAGGCTGTAAGTGGAGATCATGATAATTGACACTGATCTCAGATCTGTACCCTCTGCTGCCCGTGCCATCTGTCTATCGTCACGGTCCCACAGAGAGACCACAAGTCAACGACGTAAAAACGGTCAAATAGCAATACTTATCTCTCAATCTGTTTCTCAATCACAACCATAATAAAAAAAATAATGTACGTACTGTAGTCAACAGTAAATAAGGGTAGTGTTTGTGTCTCCCTCCCCAGCAGTCAAGGAACACCTCCACCACCTACTCCAGCTCTCTGAAGGAGCTCCTCCAGAGGAAGATCAGTGCTCTGGAACAGCAGATGCACCACACCGCTGCTGCCCTCAGCAGCAGCCCCAATCACCATGACGACAGCGATCACCACGATGACGGGCACCATGAAGACCACGACGATGACGGGCATCACGACGACAGTCATCATGACGACCACCCCGATGATCACCATGACGATGGGCAACACGACAACGAGGCAGATAGCCATGGTTACCTGCAGAGAACGGGTTATCGCATACCAGGGCCCAGGGCAGGCCTGCACTCCAACAACAAATTGGACTCTCTACTGAATAACCTGCACCACACAGGTACCAACAGCAGGAAGAAGACCAAGACCCCTGATGCCTTCCAGATCGGCTTCCCCATGAGAACCAACTACATGTACGGGAAGGTGAAGATGACCCTCCTCCACGAGATCTTTGCCCTCACCCTGTGTCTGTGGATAAAGGGGGGCGCAGGCCCCGGGCTGGGGACCCCCTTCTCCTACTCTGTTCCAGGACAGGCCAACGAACTGGTGCTGATTGAGTGGGGCAACAACCCCATGGAGCTGTTGGTGGATGACAAGGTGAGATGGGGAGAGAGAGCGTTGAGTAGAGATTGGCCATGTCTGAATACCCATCCTAGTGTATTACATACCTAAACTGCATACTCATTTTGGTGTTTGGTCTAGTGGAATTCACTCGTCTTTTCATCTTTTCCAACATGTTTGACAACAGCTGATAATCAGAGAAATTGACGTGCTGTACCAAAATTAACGAATTGTGGGAGTCTATTTTGGAAATGTCAGTCTATTTATAAAACAATATATTTTTCTGCATACTATTTACACTGAACAAAAATATAAACACAACGTGTAAAGTGTTGGTCCCATGTTTCATGAGCTGAAATAAAAGAGACCCATACATTTTCCACTCACAAAAAGCTTATTTCTCTCAACTTTTGTGCAGAAATTTGTTTACATCCCTGTTAGTGAGAATCTTTCCTTTGCAAAGATCATTGATCCACCTGACAGGTGTAGCTTAACAAGAAGCTGATTAAACAGCATGATCATTACACAGGTGCACCTTGTGCTAGGGACAATAAAAGGCCACTCTAAAATGTGCAGTTTTGTCACACAACACAATGCCACAGATGTCTCAAGTTTAGAGGGAGCATGCAATTGGCATGCTGACTGCAGGATAGTCCACCTGAGCTGTTGCCGGATAATTGAATGTTAATTTCTCTACCATAAGCCGCCTCCAACATTGTTTGAAAGAATTTGGCAGTACCTCCAACCGGCCTCACAACCACAGACCACATGTATGGCATCGTGTGGGCGAGCAGTTTTCTGATGTCAACGTTGTGAACAGAGTGCCCCATGGTGGTGGTGGGGTCATGGTATGGGCAGGCAGAAGCTACAGACAAACACAATTGCATTTTATTAATGGCAATTTGAATGCACAGAGATACCGTGATGAGATCCTGAGGCCCATTGTCGTGCCATTCATCCGCAGCCAAGGATCTGTACACAATTCCTGGTAGCTGAAAATGTTCCAGTTCTTCCATGGCCTGCATACTCAGACATGTCACCCATTGAGCATGTTTGGGATGCTCTGGATCGACGTTTACGACAGTGGGTTCCAGTTCCTGCCAATATTCAGCAACTTCGCACAGCCATTGAAGAGGAGAGGGACAACATTCCACAAGGCCACAATCAACTGTCTGATCAACTCTATGCGAAGGAGATGTCGCACTGGATGAGGCAAATGGTGGTCACACCAGATACTGACTGGTTTTCTAATCCACACCCCTACCTTTTTTAAAGGTATCTGTGACCAACAGATGCATATCTGTATTCCCAGTTGTGAAATCCATAGATTAGGGCCTAATGAATTCATTTCAATTGACTGATTTCCGTACATGAAGTGTAAATCAGTAAAATAATTAAAATTGTTGCATGTTGTGTTTATATTTTTGTTCAGTATAGTATGCTAGAACGGGTATTTGGACATGGGCAGAGTGGATGCTATATAACTCTCTTGGCTTTAACACTTCAGCTGTGAGGATAAAAGCCACGTAAGCCACGTCTCTGTAGCCAAAGGTTTAGCCCAGAAGGCCTGTTGGACTCAGTAGCTCAGAAGCTCAGTATATAATAACTAGGCTACACTGAAGAGCATTGTAACTCCGAAGGTTAACCGAATGGACTTTCTGACACCAGTGATCCGTCTTAATGGCGTGACAATGACGTCAGAGAGCAGCTTACTTAGACAGCAGGTGGAGAGAGTCTTAACCAGAGTGTGAATTACACCATGGTTTTCGTGGGTCTCTATCAATTTAAAAAAAAATGTATGTGACTAATATTAAAGACATCATTTAAACTGTAAAAAATGTATTACCTTTTAATGTGGCATTAACACAACCAGTCATGATATTTTCATCTGATTGTCAAACAAATCACTTCAAAAAGTAGGGTACCTATGCGTGTTCATCCACTCCAAAATAATTCCTGCATCCAAACTGCATGTACAGTTGAAGTCAGAAGTTTCCATACACCTTAGACAAATGCACTTAAACTAAGTTTTTCACAATTCCTGACATTTAATCCTAGTAAAAATTCCCTGTTTTAGGTCAGTTAGGATCACCACTTTATTTGAAGAATGTGAAATGTCAGAATAATAGTAGAGAATGATTTATTTCAGCTTTTAATTCTTTCATCACATTCCCAGTGAGTCAGAAATGTACATACACTCAATTAGTATTTGGTAGCATTGCCTTTAAATTGTTTAACTTGGGTTAAACGTTTCGGGTAGCCTTCCACAAGCTTCCCACAATAACTTGGGTGAATTTTGGCCCATTCCTCCTGACAGAGCTGGTGTAACTGAGTCAGGTTTGTAGGCCTCCTTGCTCACACACGCTTTTTCAGTTCTGCCCACAAATTTTCTATAGGATTGAGGTCAGGGCTTTGTGATGGCCACTCCAATACCTTGACTTTGTTGTCCTTAAGCCATTTTGCCACAACTTTGGAAGTATGCTTGGGGTCATCGTCCATTTGGAAGACCCATTTGCGATCAAGCTTTAACTTCCTGACTGATGTCTTAAGATGTTGCTTCAATAATATATCCACATAATTTTCCTCCTCATGATGCCATCTATTTTGTGAAGTGCACCAGTCCCACCTGCAGCAAAGCACCCCCACAACATGATGCTGCCACCCCTGTGTTTCACAGTTGGGATGGTGTTCTTTGTCTTGCAAGCCTCCCTCTTTTTCCTCCAAACATAATGATGGTCATCATGGCCAAACAGTTCTATTTTTGTTTCATCAGACCAGAGGACATTTCTCCAAAAATTACAATCTTTGTCCCCATGTGCAGTGGCAAACCGTAGTCTGGCTTTTTTATTGTGGTTTTGGAGCAGTGGCTTCTTACTTGCTGAGCGGCATTTCAGGTTATGTCGATATAGGACTTTTACAGTTGATGTAGATACTTTTGTACCTGTTTCCTACAGCATCTTCACACGGTCCTTTGCTGTTGTTCTGGGATTGATTTGCACTTTTCGCACCAAAGTACGTTCATCTCCAGGAGACAGAACGCGTCTCCTTCCTCAGCGGTATGACGGCTGCGAGGTCCCATTGTGTTTATACTTGTGTACTATTGTTTGTACAGATGAACATGGTACCTTCAGGCGTTTGGAAATTGCTTCCAAGGATGAACCAGACTTGTGGAGGTCTGCAATTTTCTTTCTGAGGTCGTGGCTGATTTCTTTTGATTTTCCCATGATGTCAAGCAAAGAGGCACTGAGTTTGAAGGTAGGCCTTGAAATACATCCACAGGTACACCTCCAATTGACTCAAATGATGTCAATTAGCCTATCAGAAGCTTCTAAAGCCATGACATCATTTTCTGGAATTTTCCAAGCTGTTTAAAGGCACAGTCAACTTAGTGTATGTAAACTTCTGATCCACTGGAATTGTGATACAGTGAATTATGTGAAAGTGAAATAATCTGTCTGTAAACAATTGTTAGAAAAAATATCTGTGCAAGAAGTAGATGTCCTAACCGACTTGCCAATGTATGTAAACTTCCGACTTCAACTGTATACTCGCGCCACTTGATGAATGGAAATAGACATGTGTTACAAAACACCAAGAAGTGTGCCTATTGAAATTCAGCCATTGCCATTGATTAGGCCTACATTAATTGATGCTTCTTGCTGACAAATTGACCTTTTTTGTAGCCTGAAAAGTCTGGACACCTGATAAACAGGATGGTCTGGTCATCCTAACACACAGTGAACTTACCAGACTAGGCTACAACGTGTAAGCCTATTACCATGAACTTCAAATAGATCTACCGGTAGACAGTTATGTAGTGTGTTTTATCTTTATTGCCGGTCACAAAAAAAAAAAAAGTAAGGCTCCCTATACATTCAGTTGTTTTTACCTTACAGTAGGCTTACATCACTTCTGTTAGCCTACCTTTTACCTTCCGGTAGGCTTACATCACTTCTGTTAGCCTACCTTTTACCTTCCGGTAGGCTTACATCACTTCTGTTAGCCTACCTTTTACCTTCCGGTAGGCTTACATCACTTCTGTTAGCCTACCTTTTACCTTCCAGTAGGCTTACATCACTTCTGTTAGCCTACCTTTTACCTTCCGGTAGGCTTACATCACTTCTGTTAGCCTACCTTTTACCTTCCATTAGGCTTACATCACTTCTGTTAGCCTACCTTTTACCTTCCGGTAGGCTTACATTACTTCTGTTAGCCTACCTTTTACCTTCCAGTAGGCTTACATCACTTCTGTTAGCCTACCTTTTACCTTCCGGTAGGCTTACATTACTTCTGTTAGCCTACCTTTTACCTTCCAGTAGGCTTACATCACTTCTGTTAGCCTACCTTTTACCTTCCAGTAGGCTTACATCACTTCTGTTAGCCTACCTTTTACCTTCCAGTAGGCTTACATCACTTCTGTTAGCCTACCTTTTACCTTCCAGTAGGCTTACGTCACTTCTGTTAGCCTACCTTTTACCTTCCGGTAGGCTTACATCACTTCTGTTAGCCTACCTTTTACCTTCCGGTAGGCTTACATCACTTCTGTTAGCCTACCTTTTACCTTCCGGTAGGCTTACATCACTTCTGTTAGCCTACCTTTTACCTTCCGGTAGGCTTACATCACTTCTGTTAGCCTACCTTTTACCTTCCAGTAGGCTTACATCACTTCTGTTAGCCTACCTTTTACCTTCCGGTAGGCTTACATCACTTCTGTTAGCCTACCTTTTACCTTCCGGTAGGCTTACATCACTTCTGTTAGCCTACCTTTTACCTTCCGGTAGGCTTACATCACTTCTGTTAGCCTACCTTTTACCTTCCAGTAGGCTTACATCACTTCTGTTAGCCTACCTTTTACCTTCCAGTAGGCTTTCATCACTTCTGTTAGCCTACCCTCTCAGCAGAGGCAATTTTACACACATGAACACACACAGAACAGGTAGCCTACATCCAATATAATACATGAGTTAAATTAATCAAAACATGTTTTACTCCCTTGTTCATGAGTTAGTCCATAGTTAATGAGTTAATGCTTGGAGTCTTCACAGATCGTGTGACATAAAACACTTCCTTTCTGTCCTTACATTGATGAAATTGATGACAGTGTTATTTATCATTATTAAGCATTTAACAATTGAATTAGAACATTGAACGTTAATCATTTATCCTCTTCTAACTAAAGAGTCACCTTGCAGGCCTACTGTCATTAACGTATAGCCTACTTGTTGGATGGATTGGATGCACATTGGTGTCGGGCTGGAGACTAGTTGTCTTGTGATATTGTCTACCATCATCAGTTGATCCAGGAAAGAAAACAAATATTGATAGAAATAATAAAGCGAAATAAATGGTCTACTATATTTGGCCACGGATGGCACAGAGAAACCGAGGTCAAGACAGTTTCAAGTTGAATATTTAAGGGATATTTGCGCTTCCAAACCTCAATAGCTTTCAAACCACTTGAGCCACAGACTCCAAATAAGTATCATGATGTTGGAAAAATTGCGCACAACATTGCGCATGTCTTATTTTCACGATTTGGATATTAATTCGCTTTCCAAAGCTCATAAACGTGGAGATGTGAACAGCATTTTGTATTCCTAGTTGAATTAGTTAGGGAGCATAAACAAAGTACAAACTTTTTTCAGAATTCAGTGGCCCTACACATTGCACACCCTTTAGTTTATCCATTTTCCTTGCTCGATTTTACATAAATGTCTCAAACTTTCTCATTTCAATAGCTCCTTGGTCATGTGACCTACTGGACTCAAACAAGGTTCAGAATGTCCACTGACTACCCTTCTATTTTGCACACACTTTGGTTTGTCTGTTTTCATCTCACACGTTTTTACATTAATTTAGTAAACTTTTTAATTTCAATAGCTCCTTGGTCATGTGACCTACTGGACTCAAACAAGGTTCAGAATGTCCACTGACTACCCTTCTATTTTGCACACACTTTGGTTTGTCTGTTTTCATCTCACACGTTTTTACATTAATTTAGTAAACTTTTTAATTTCAATAGCTCCTTGGTCATGTGACCTACTGACCTCAAACAAGGTTCAGAATGTCCACTGACTACCCTTCTATTTTGCACACACTTTGGTTTGTCTGTTTTCATCTCACACGTTTTTACATTAATTTAGTAAACTTTTTAATTTCAATAGCTCCTTGGTCATGTGACCTACTGACCTCAAACAAGGTTCAGAATGTCCACTGACTACCCTTCTATTTTGCACACACTTTGGTTTGTCTGTTTTCATCTCACACGTTTTTACATTAATTTAGTAAACTTTTTAATTTCAATAGCTCCTTGGTCATGTGACCTACTGACCTCAAACAAGGTTCAGAATGTCCACTCAGTGGACCTACACATTGCACACCCTTTAGTTTGTCATTTTCATCTCACAAGATTTTGCATACATTTTTCAAACTTTCTAATTTGTTACCTACTGACCTCAAACTACTTTCAGAATGTCCACGGACTGGCGGAGATGGGCGCCGCGAGGCGTCCAGTGCGGTAACGCAACCAATCCCGGAGAAGCTGGCGGGAACCCCGGGGAGAGTTTTATTTTCTTTGTGAAGGGCAAGACGCCCTGGAATGGGATCGACCCAAGAGATGGGCCCTGGAAAGCGTTGCGGTTCCGGTGGCGTCCAGTGAGCTCTCGCTGGCCCTTGAAAATCCGGGGGAGAGGGTAAATCTCGTGCTGGGCCGTACCCATATCAGTAGCAGGTCTCCAAGGTGGACAGCCTCTGGCATGTTAAAACACTGTAGGTAAGGGAAGTCGGCAAGTCAGATCCGTAACTTCAGGATAAGGATTGGCTCTAAGGGCTGTGTCGGTCGGGCTGGGGTGCGAAGTGGGGCTCAAGCCGTCGCCCTCCTCTCGCCACCGTTGGAAGTTCGTTATGCGGCCCATCTCGCAGTCTCTTGTGCGTGGTCTCGCAAGGGGCTGCGTGAGGGGCTTCATTGGGTGGTGTCTGTCGGCAGGCCAAAGGCGGACCTGTGGGGGATTGGGTCCGGCAGTTGGTGGCGACAACTCTGGACGCGTCCTGGGCCCTTCTCGCGGATCTCCCCAGCTACAGCGCTCGCCGGCCCTGTTCACGCTGGGTCTCCGGCGGGTCGCATCAGCCGGCGCCTAGCAGCTGACTTAGAACTGGTGCGGACCAGGAGAATCCGACTGTTTAATTAAAACAAAGCATTGCGAAGGCCCGTGTTGACGTTATGTGATTTCTGCCCAGTGCTCAGAATGTCAAAGTGAAGAAATTCAATGAAGCACGAGTAAACGGCGGGAGTAACAATGACTCTCTTAAAGAGTCCTTAGCCTTAGTAAGGGAGATAACGAGGATGCCTTCTAGCAGGACTTTTCCAATCCCTCCCTGTATGTCACCTGTTTTCAGGTGTCGCTAACGATGCAAACCAAACGGGAGTTACCTCGGTACTAGTCCGTACACAAAGAGAGTCTTGCAGATGGTGACGGCTGTTGATCGTTAACGGAAGGCGGCAGACGGTCCTGGAATATGGGGCTTTCGGTCAAGCATGAAAATGTGAGGGCGGTTCCACCAAACTCAATGATTTTCTGCGGGGCTCTTGTAAACAAATTCTGACCTTGACAGGAAGCCAATTGGAGAATGACGGCTCGAACGCATCCCTGGCTTTGGCTGGGAGGGGGGAGTTATGTCCTGGGAGAAGGCTGATGAAAGTGTACCACTCGCGTCAGTCTGATCACAGAGCGGCTATGGTGAAACATTTAAACACACGTCCCCCGTATACTTAGCTAACTGTAAACCGCAACGGTTTGAATCGAACGCTGGCTTCGGCTGGATATTCTGACACCAGTTTGAGGGTTGTAGGTCACATGACCAGAGAGCTATTGAAATTCGAAACAATGAAAAACAGAACAATTCATTTAAAATCACCTGAGATGAAAATGGACGAACTAATGTGTGTGCAATATATAAGGCTAGTGACTGGATGTTCTGAAAGTAGTTTAAGGGTTGTAGGTCACATGACCAAGGAGCTATTGAAATTAGAAACATTGACAAACATTGAAAATCTATGTGTAAAGGAACTTAGTCCGAAATTCAGCACTACAGAGTGGACAGTGCTGCCACATATAAATAAATGGTTTAAACCATGACAGAGAGGTGGGGGTATTTGTTTCATTTGGAAACATTTATTTACATATTTCCCCCATATAAAACATATTTACCACTACATTTTAAACAAACAGGAGAGTAGTTCATTAGCATAATTTAGAGACTTCCCCAGTAATTCACAACCTTGGTCTCAGCCCTCATGAAGAAATACTACAGAGTTACTACTCAGCAATACTACACAAGATCTACACAACCCTACTGGTTTTACTGTTTGATTGCTGTTGAGATGTGTAGTAAACCAGTAGTGATTAATGTAGTCATTTAAATAGTAAATGAGTGACAAATTGGGACCTTTCATCACTGGTGAACAATGCATATTTCCTATTTAAATCACTTCTGTGTAACTTCTGAACTTTTGGGTATTTACTACTTAAAACCTACACATACCTACACAATTCCTACATGTTCACTATTGAATTACTACACAAAGCCTACTGCTGTATGCCTACTCAATCCCTATTGAATTTCTACTGCCATTTGTGCGTGTAGTGTCACCACTACTGAATTTCTCCTGATCCTTTTTCATTTCCTAATAAGTTATATAAACGGCTAAACAACGACATGAAAGTATTCTCTAAAACTTAAAGGAACTCGTGTCAGCATGAGGGCTAACGATGAAAGACAGGACGACGAAGGATGGGAGAGGATTACATTCAGGATTGGCTAGCTAACAACAGCCAACTACTTCCTGTCTTGTCTTTGGTGGTCACGAAAAGCCGGTGTTGTCTTCCTGTAGTGTGACCACTTATTTACTACCAACATCAAGTAGTAAAAAGTCTACTTGACTACTATTGACAAGCCTGTGTAGTATAGCTGTAGTGTTTTAACTACTTATTTACTACCAACATCAAGTCATCAAGTAGTACAAATCTTTACCTGTTTACTACTGTAAACACACAAGTTATCTCCTTGTGCTGTCAACCTGGTGGTACTCAATCCCTACTCTCCTCCCTTCCCCCCAGGCAGTGACTCTGCCCCTTTCTATCAGCGATGGAAAGTGGCACCATGTGTGTGTGACGTGGTCGACTAGGGACGGTGAGTGGGAGGCGTACCAGGACGGGGTGAAGAGGGGCTCTGGGGAGAACCTGTCCGCATGGCATCCCATCAAACCTGGAGGGGTCTTCATCCTCGGACAGGAACAGGTAATCTTCAAATTCTTTCAGTTGGTTATTGAGTGTCTACAAAAAGCTTCTGCATTACACAAGACAAGAAAAGTGCACACTAAGCCATTTTCCCTGCGACCTAACTCATTAACCCCTTGAGCAAGGCAGTTAACAACAACAAACTGCTCCCAGGCAGCCCATCGCGCTTCTCTGATTCATAGGGGTTGGGTTAAATGCGGAAGCCACATTTCAGTTGAATGCATTCAGTTGTGCAACTGACTAGGTATCCCCTTTCCCTTCCTTCCTTCCCTTCTCAGCCCATAATTTCACCTATTATAGACTGAGTCCCTTATCCTAGTATAGCTTCCCTTTATGTATCACGCCACGACTGTCTAGAACTCTAAGGCTATGTTTACACAGGCACACCAATTCTGATCTTTTTTTTTTTACCACTAATTGGTCTTTTCAGCTATTTACAATAATTGGGCAATATATCAGAATTGGGCCACCAGTGTAAACAAAGCCAAAGCAGAGTGACTGTTGTGCACTCTCCCTTAACCAACCACAAAAGCAGTCACTTTGCTAGCATGGGCTTTCTCTCAGAAACAGTGATTGTGGTTGGGGTTAAGGTCAGAGTCATTACTGTGTAATCCTGGCCTCTGACCTTTGAACCCTGACCTTGTCTCGTTTAGAGCAGCAGATAGGTTTTGTCATATAATGAAGGCAGACTACCACCTACTACTGCACACCATACATACAAGGCACAGGTTGGGGAGGACAGGCTCGTGGTAATGGCTGGAGCGGAATAGGTGGAATGGTATCAAGTACATCAAACACATGCCATTCCATTAGCTCCGTTCCGGACATTATTGTGAGACGTTCTTCCTTCAGCAGCATCCTGTGATCCAAAGCTAGCCACAAACAAACCCCATTATTTAGTTTAAATGCATTTATGGCTCCTTTCTTAAGTCCAAATCCTAACATTACCTTGTCTCTCTCCTCCAGGACACTCTGGGAGGTCGTTTCGACGCCACGCAGGCGTTTATGGGGGACATCTCTGACCTCCAGATGTGGGCTAATGTACTCACGGCCCATGACATCTACAGCCTGGCCTCCTGCAACAGCCACCTCAGCGGGGACGTCATCACCTGGTCCGAGAACGTGGTGGAGCTCCACGGAGGGGTCACCAAGTACCCCTTCGACCCCTGTCACTAAGGGCAACCAACTATTATGACATTACCAATGGATCCATATCACACACATACTTAAAAGTACTCCTATCGAAGAAGGATTTTTTTCCGATCCAGAGGGGGTGTGAGATCACACGGGATAGAGAATCCACTCCACATAATATTACCACCTGACTAAAACTATGCCTTCCTTTTAGTCTGAAAGACTGAAGAGCCCCATTCCCAGAGACTGTGTTATGACTATTATGGAATTAAATGTTTTGATAATGAAATGGACTATATATACAGTGCCTTCAGAAAGTATTCACACCCCTTGACTTATTCCACATTTTGTTGTGTTACAGCCTCAATTCTAAATGTATTAAATTATAACAAACGTTCACCCATCTACACATAATACCCCATAATGACAAAGTGAAAACATGTTTTTACATGTATTGAAAATAAAATACAGAAATAACCATTTACACAAGTATTCACACCCCTGAGTTAATTCTTTGTAGAAGCAACTTCGGCAGTGATTACAGCTGTGAGTCTTTCTGGGTAAGTCTCTAAGAGCTTTCCAGACCTGGATTGTGCAATAATTCTTCAAGCTCTGTCAAATTGGTTGTTGATCATAGACAACCATTTTCCGGTCTTACCATAGATTTTCAAGTAGAGTTAAGTCAAAACCATAAATTGACCACTCAGGAACATTCCAATCTGCTTGGTAAGCAACTCCAGTGTAGATTTGGTCTTGTGTTTAAGGTTATTTGTTCTGCTGAAATGTGAATTAATTTCCCAGTGTCCGTTGGAAAGCAGACTGAAACAAGTTTTCCTCTAGGATATTGCCTGTGCTTAGATCTATTCCATTTATTTTTAATCCTGAAAAACTCCCCAGTCCTTAACGATTACAAGCATACCCATAACATGATGCAGCCACCAATGTGCTTGAAAATATGGAGAGTGGTATTCAGTAATGTTCTGTATTGGATTTGCTCCAAACATAACACTTTATATTCAGGACAACAAGTGAATTGCTTAGCCACATTTTTAGCAGTATTACTTTAGTGCCTTGTTCCAAAGAGGATTCATGTTTTGGAATATTTTTATTCTGTACAGGCTTCCTTCTTTTCACTCTGTCAATTAGATTTGCATTGTGGTGTAACTACAATGTTGTTGATCCATCCTCAATTTTCTCCTGTCACAGCCAAATTCACTGCTTGACTGTGAGGGACCTTACAGATAATTGTATGTGTCGGGAACAGAGATGAGGTAGTCATTCAAAAATAACGTTAAACACTATTATTGCACACAACGTCCATGCAACTTATGTGACTTTTTAAGCAAAATTGTACTCCTAAACTTATTCTAACGTGCCATAACAAAGGGGTTGAATATTGATTGACTTAAGACATTTCAGCTTTTCATTTTTTATTAATTTGACATTATTGGGTATTGTGTGTAGGCCAGTGACCAAACATCTAACTGTAATAAATGTTTTATTCAGGCTGTAACACAACAAATGTAGAATAAGTCAAGTGGTGTGAATAGTTTCTGAAGGCTCTGTATATGTATCTATTTTTCTAGCTTCTATTTGACCCTTTATTAGTGTTTTAATGTCACAACAAGGATAATATGATATATTGTCATATAGTTGATGAAGATCAATAGATATTGTTGTTACGGTACACAGCATCCTTATAGTGGGCCCGTATAATTGACTTTGAAAGTGGTTACATAGGTAGAAGGAGAGAGTGAGGTTGACCAATGGATTCTCTTTGAAAGAAGATTCCTTGAAACATACAGCTACTATACCAAAGAAACCAAAGAAAAGTTAGACTAATTCATTTGTTTAGTCTTTTTTATTTTTTTTCCTGTTTTCCTGTGAAATAGTACATTGAGTACATTTCCTTAAAGCCGGAGTCCTTAGTTGTTACATTCATTTTTGGACTTATAAATTAATGACATATACCCATTTATTCTTTAAGAATATAACTTAGAAATGAATCATGAGCTTAGTTCAAATGTCATACCATATCAGAACCCAAAATATAAGCTTGTTTTACTCCAATATTTGTAAACAATGCAAATGTAAACTAACACTGTATAGCCTCCAAACATGGTTAAAACTGATCATGTTGATATCATGGGTGGTCAGTCTTTGCATCCACAGCTCTGTCTATGAATTTAAGAGTGGTTACATTTCTCCAGGCCCATATCTCAGCTTTATACCCAACCAGAGGTGGGGTGACCTCTTCGTTATGGTTTCAATTCAGGATTCTAGCTTTGTGTCATTGTTTTGATTTCAGAAAAATGTTTCAATGATTTACCTGAGACATGAATTCCCAGCAAAGAAATGTGCTTTATGAGTCTTTATATGTATACTGAACAAAAATATAAACACAACATGCAACAATTTCAAAGATTTTACTGAGTTACAGTGTATATAAGGAAATCAGTCAATTGAAAGAAATTAATTACGCCCTAATCTATGGATTTCACATGACTGAGCAGGGGCGCAGCCATGGGTGAGCCTAGGAGGGCATAGGCCCACCCACTTGGGAGTCAGGTCCGCCCACTGGGGAGCCAAGCACAGCCAATCAGAATGAGTTTTTCCCCACAAAAAGGCTTTATTTCAGACAGAAATACTCCTCAGCCCTCAGCGACTTATGGTAGAGAAACTAACATTCAATTCTCTGGCAACAGCTCTGTTGGACATTCCTGCAGTCAGCATGCCAATTGCATGCTCCCTCTAAACTTGAGACATCTGTGGCATTGTGTTGTGACAAAACTGTACATTTTAGAGTGACCTTTTATTGTCCCCAGCACAAGGTGCACCTGTGTAATGATCATGCTGTTTAATCAGTTTCCATCCACCTGCCACACATGTCAGGTGGATTATCTTGGCAAAGGGGAAATGCTCACTAACAGTGATGTAAAAAAACATGTGTACAAAATTTGAGAGAAAAAGCTTTTTGTGAGTATGGAACATTTCTGGGATATTTTATTTCAGCTCATGAAACATGGGACCAACACTTTACATGTTGAGTTCATATTTTTGTTCAGTACACATACAACACATTTTAAAGCTACGTAGGGGAGTGAAAATGTAAGGGAGTTACCCCACATTTCTCTTTATCTCTCTTTTTAATGTAGAAGTCAGGTTTCACCCCTAAACCAAGAATCAGACAAGCAACAGATTTATGATTTTATTTACAATGCACTTTGTATTTAGCAGGTAAGAAAGTTCCACTGAAATTGAGTTCTTGTTATTTAGCGATATTGAACAGAAGTGTGTGTTCATTTGTACTACTTTATTTGTCAATGTATGTACCTTTTTATTTGAAATCGTGTTGTTGTTTGATGGCCAAATTTATAAAACATTTCTCAAATTCCTTTTTTATCCAAATGTTATATTAGGCTAATATAACATTTGCTGTAATAACATTGTGGCTTTGGAAATGTTTGATCTGGCTGTGTTTCTATCAGTAGACGTTGTCTGTGGATACTGCACACGTATCAGAAACGATTTGATACTATTTGTAAATAAAAACCTTGATGTTTCTGTTTGAATGTTTATTTACTAATCAATTTATGTTCTTGAATCCCATTCTAACCTCAGACTGCAATTGACCTGTCTTGTTTGACCTGTCTGCTTCCCTCACTGCTGATAGCCTGTTACTAACACCCAGCACACACAATCAATCTCTCAGCAACCCAATGTGGCCACACTACAGTACCCACAGGTCACCACACTAGAGATGGGGTGGTCTATACCAGTGGAGGGACCCCATTTTACCTTGTTATCCATGATGGCATGCACGCACTCATAGCTCAGGTGTGAACTTAGACCACACATTTTGAATCAAAATCAAATCAAATGTATTTATATAGCCCTTCTTACGTCAGCTGATATCTCAAAGTGCTGTACAGAAACCCAGCCTAAAACCCCAAACAGCAAGCAATGCAGGTGTAGAAGCACGGTGGCTAGGAAAAACTCCCTAGAAAGGCCAAAACCTAAGAAGAAACCTAGAGAGGAACCAGGCTATGAGGGGTGGCCAGTCCTCTTCTGGCTGTGCCAGGTGGAGATTATAACAGAACATGGCCAAGATGTTCAAATGTTCATAAATGACCGGCATGGTCAAATAATAATAATCACAGTAGTTGTCGAGGGTGCAACAGGCCAGCACCTCAGGATTAAATGTCAGTTGGCTTTCATAGCCGATCATTAAGAGTATCTCTACCTCTCCTGCTGTCTCTAGAGAGTTGAAAACAGGAGGTTTGGGACAGGTAGCATGTCCGGTGAACAGGTCAGAATTCCATAGCCGCAGGCAGAACAGTTGAAACTGGAGCAGCAGCATGGCCAGGTGGACTGGGGACAGTAAGGAGTCATCATGCCAGGTAGTCCTGAGGCATGGTCCTAGGGCTCAGGTCCTCCTCCGAGAGAAAGAAAGAGAGAATTAGAGAGAGCATACTTAAATTCACACAGGACACCGGATAAGACAGGAGAAGTACTCCAGATATAACAAACTGACCCTAGCCCCCCGACACATAAACTACTGCAGCATAAATACTGGAGGCTGAAGCATTTCATATACATTGTTTGTCTTCAGGAAGGCAGTGAGTTGCTGCGCAAAAGCTTTTTCAAAATGTTTTGAGAGGAATGGAAGATTCGATATAGGCCGATAGTTTTTTATATTTTCTGGGTCAAGGTTTGTCTTTTTCCAAGAGAGGCTTTATTACTGCCACTTTTAGTGAGTTTGGTACACATCCTGTGGATAGAGAGCCGTTTATTATGTTCAACATAGGAGGGCCAAGCACAGGAAGCAGCTCTTTCAGTAGTTTAGTTGGAATAGGGTCCAGTATACAGCTTGAAGGTTTAGAGGCCATGGTTATTTTCATCATTGTGTCAAGAGATATAGTACTAAAACACTTGAGTGTCTCTCTTGATCCTAGGTCCTGGCAGAGTTGTGCAGACTCAGGACAACTGAGCTTTGGAGGAATACGCCGATTTAAAGAGGAGTCCGTAATTTGCTTTCTAATGATCATGATCTTTTCCTCAAAGAAGTTCATGAATTTAGTACTGCTGAAGTGAAAGCCATCCTCTCTTGGGGAATGCTGCCTTTTAGTTAGCTTTGCGACAGTATCAAAAAGGTATTTTGGATTGTTCTTATTTTCCTCAATTAAGTTGGAAAAATAGGATGATCGAGCAGCAGTGAGGGCTCTTCGATACTGCACGGTACTGTCTTTCCAAGCTAGTCGGAAGACTTCCAGTTTGGTGTGGCGCCATTTCCGTTCCAATTTTCTGGAAGTTTGCTTCAGAGCTCGGGTATTTTCTGTATACCATGGAGCTTGTTTCTAATGACAAATGTTTTTGTTTTTTAGGGGTGCAACTGCATCTAGGGTATTGCGCAAGGTTAAATTGAGTTCCTCAGTTAGGTGGTTAACTGATTTGTGTCCTCTGATGTCCTTGGGTAGGCAGAGGGAGTCTGGAAGGGCATCAAGGAATCTTTGTGTTGTTTGAGAATTTATAGCACGACTTTTGATGCTCCTTGGTTGGGGTCAGAGCAGATTATTTGTTGCGATTGCAAACGTAATAAAATGGTGGTCCGATTGTCCAGGATTATGAGGAAAAACATTAAGATCCACAACATTTATTCCATGGGACAAAACTAGGTCCAGAGTATGACTGTGACAGTGAGTAGGTCCAGAGACATGTTGGACAAAACCCACTGAGTCGATGATGCCTCCGAAAGCCTTTTGGAGTGGGTCTGTGGACTTTTCCATGTGAATATTAAAGTCACCAAAGATTAGAATATTATCTGCTATGACTACAAGGTGGGTAACAATTAGGGTTGCAAAATTCCAGGAACTTTCAATAAATTCCTTGGTGTTCCATAAATCCTTGTTGGATTTCCTGCTTATTCTGGGAAATCTCCAACCGGAATCTCAGGAAAACCAGGGAATTTATTGAAAGTTCCCAGAATTTTGCAACCCTAGTCACTGTAATAAAAACATTTAGAATTTGATCTGCCGACATCTGTAAACTAAGTCTAATAATAATCACTCAAACACACAGGAGTATTGTCTCAGTTCACTTTTTATTGTTTCACAACAGTTGACTGGCACCCGTGTACCGTGGTTTTGTTTTTGCTACATATAGCACAGATGACCTATCCATCTTTACATTGCTGTAAAACAAAAATAAATAATAAATCAAACACTATCCCAGGAAGTAGTGGTGGTGGGGTCTGGGGGACAGAAGTAGTGGTGGTGGGGTCTGGGGGACAGAAGTAGTGGTGGTGGGGTCTGGGGGACAGAAGTAGTGATGTTGGGGTCTGGGGGACAGAAGTAGTGATGTTGGGGTCTGGGGGACAGAAGTAGTGATGTTGGGGTCTGGGGGACAGAAGTAGTGATGTTGGGGTCTGGGGGACAGAAGTAGTGATGTTGGGGTCTGGGGGACAGAAGTAGTGGTGGTGGGGTCTGGGGGACAGAAGTAGTGGTGGTGGGGTCTGGGGGACAGAAGTAGTGATGTTGGGGTCTGGGGGACAGAAGTAGTGATGTTGGGGTCTGGGGGACAGAAGTAGTGATGTTGGGGTCTGGGGGACAGAAGTAGTGATGTTGGGGTCTGGGGGACAGAAGTAGTGATGTTGGGGTCTGGGGGACAGAAGTAGTGATGTTGGGGTCTGGGGGACAGAAGTAGTGATGTTGGGGTCTGGGGGACAGAAGTAGTGGTGGTGGGGTCTGGGGGACAGAAGTAGTGGTGGTGGGGTCTGGGGGACAGAAGTAGTGATGTTGGGGTCTGGGGGACAGAAGTAGTGGTGGTGGGGTCTGGGGGACAGAAGTAGTGGTGGTGGGGTCTGGGGGACAGAAGTAGTGATGTTGGGGTCTGGGGGACAGAAGTAGTGGTGTTGGGGTCTGGGGGACAGAAGTAGTGATGTTGGGGTCTGGGGGACAGAAGTAGTGGTGTTGGGGTCTGGGGGACAGAAGTAGTGATGTTGGGGTCTGGGGGACAGAAGTAGTGGTGGTGGGGTCTGGGGGACAGAAGTAGTGGTGGTGGGGTCTGGGGGACAGAAGTAGTGGTGGTGGGGTCTGGGGGACAGAAGTAGTGGTGGTGGGGTCTGGGGGACAGAAGTAGTGATGTTGGGGTCTGGGGGACAGAAGTAGTGGTGGTGGGGTCTGGGGGACAGAAGTAGTGATGTTGGGGTCTGGGGGACAGAAGTAGTGATGTTGGGGTCTGGGGGACAGAAGTAGTGATGTTGGGGTCTGGGGGACAGAAGTAGTGGTGGTGGGGTCTGGGGGACAGAAGTAGTGGTGGTGGGGTCTGGGGGACAGAAGTAGTGGTGGTGGGGTCTGGGGGACAGAAGTAGTGGTGGTGGGGTCTGGGGGACAGAAGTAGTGGTGGTGGGGTCTGGGGGACAGAAGTAGTGGTGGTGGGGTCTGGGGGACAGAAGTAGTGGTGGTGGGGTCTGGGGGACAGAAGTAGTGGTGGTGGGGTCTGGGGGACAGAAGTAGTGATGTTGGGGTCTGGGGGACAGAAGTAGTGGTGGTGGGGTCTGGGGGACAGAAGTAGTGATGTTGGGGTCTGGGGGACAGAAGTAGTGGTGGTGGGGTCTGGGGGACAGAAGTAGTGATGTTGGGGTCTGGGGGACAGAAATATTAATTAGTGTCCTTTCTCACAAAAGTCTGTCTCTTTGTTGAGTTGGAACAGTGTGACGTCCCAACTCCATTTTGGCAACTTTGCACTTCAAGAATACCCAGACAGGTCTGTGTTTCAGTGTCGTGTAGTGTACAGCAGCCATGCCTGTAGGTTGGCTCACTGCTGTGTGTCTATAACACCACACACTCAGAGAATAACTAGAGAAGACTAAGAGATCATTTTTTTGTACCTAGACTTTCCTATGTAAACAACATTTAGAGTAAAACTTCTATAGTTGTCAGAGCTGGAAGTGATCAAAATATGGACTTGTGAAGCCTTCATCACAACCAGTGAGGATGATGCAGGACAGCCGGGCCACCACTGGAGTCTACTACAGATAGTTAGTATTGCCAATCTAAAAGGTACAGCTCTTTAAAGCCTGTATAATGCTTAAATATTGATAAAGTGCAGCAGACAATCCTAATTCTGCATTTTCCATATTCAGTCTAATGAAATGTTAATCCAATGACAAATGAAAATATCTACGAGTCAATTCAGGCATAATGTATCATTTGACATGTATCCTTAACATTGTTATTCATTCAATACATTTGAATATTTCAGCAATTACATAATATTGAAAGATATATTAGTGCTCCATGTTTGTTGTCCTTTTCAATTCAATCACATTAAGAGGAATCTGATGCCTTTTCCTGGCTTGACTGATGATTCAACTTCAGAACCATCATTTCAGATTTCAGTTCTCATATTAGACAGGTCGTTTCAGACTTATCATAGGGTGATGTCCCAATAACCACCCATAGCTTGCTTTTCTTTTAGGTCACAGATCTGACAGGATTGGATGGGCATCAGTATTATGAAGGACACCTAACCAGCCCTTTCATATATCCATGATGGTTATGGTGGAAAGAAAGCCATTACAGGCATCTGGGACACCTGTTTGTGCTTCAGTGAGCCTCATTCATTCAGGCTCTTAGAGGATAATAGAGGTTCCTTCAGGACAGTGCAACATTATCAACAGTACAGATAGAAATAGAATGTATAGAACTGACAGGATTCCTTGTTCCATACCACACAGAACCATGCCTTTTCTATACTAAACATTTCTATCCAAAAAGTTTTGTGATGTCATCACTCTCCTGTCCTGAATATTCTAAATGTTCCAATTGGAGGTTGATTCTATTGTGTCAACAGGGAACACTAACAATCTTTCTCAAATGTACCCAACACTAACACGAGTCTGGTCCATCTGTGTGTATGGAGGATTAACCCTCATCTCCACATGCAGTTCTACAGTAGCTCTTACAAAACAAAAGATGTAACAAACAAAAATAAACAATAAATTAAATCTATGTGTGTTGTAAACAATATTCTAACAAGTATTTACAAATAAATGAAGTATACATTGTAATAAGCTGCCATTGTAACTTCTTAAAACCCACTGTAGCGTATTATAGAGTTGGGGTTAACAGTTTACGTGTCTGTATGAGGGAGTTTATAACAGTCTTGTGAAGGAAACGCCAGTGGTCATTGACAAGAGTCGTCGGCTTTAGTGTTCACTGCTCAATTGTTGCCGTATTGGTCAGTTTTTCTGGGAACATTTCCCGTAGATTGTTGATCATAACAAATTTAACATGAATGACATTTTTATGGTCTAAGCAGTAAGGACCAGCGTCATCTCCTTCACAGAGGCTACAGTATTAAAGTGGCACTTTGATAATGCTGATATAGACATGCTAACCTGGAGCCAAGATGTTAGAGTAAAGCACAGCAGACAACTAGGGCTGCATCTTAACAGGTTAAAGTGGCTTCCTCAGCCGCCGGGCATTCTGTCCTTCACACAGTGACCGGTTAGAACTGGACCATTGCCCCAATGTTAGATCGGTTACAGATGGAGAGGAAGTCACTTCAGACTGATGAGTTGCAGCCTGTTTGTGATGGAAGGTTCAGTTGCCCTGCTTGCTACCCTGAATAAAATACATATTTATTTCACAGTTCACTTCTGAACTGCCTGTTTGTGCTGGCCAGTCTCTTAAACAGGATAGCAACAAATCCTCCTCACAAAGAAAGAGGGAAAAAAGTGAGGAATGGAATGAATCTAGGGAGGAAAGAAAGGCTTGTGTCCCATGTTGGAATGAGAGATGAAGAGGTGGAGGAGGGGATGAAGAGGAGAGAGGAAGAAGGGAATGTTCTACGGTTGTTCCTCATTCTTCTTTAACGATATGCGTTTCTTCCTGGCAGCCAGCATCTCATAGAAGGGGTCCACGCTGACCGCAGAGCTGGAGAGAGGGATGGAAGAAACAGAAACAGAAGAAAGTTAGTCTGATGCATTTCTAAATATATCCATCCATACACCCTACTCTCCCTTCATGCCTGCCTGCCTCCCTCCCTACGTACTTGATGTGGTGGATCCATTCGTCTTTCTCCTCAGGTGTGGGGGCAGAGATGCGGTACACGTTGTGGTTCCCCTCCACCACTCTGCCGTCTGCCTCCGTCTTACAGGCCTTGATCAGCTGACCACGGTTGTTGGGGATGTACAGCTCAAAGCAGTTCTGGGAGGGAAGAGCGGGAGTCAGGAGAAATGGTGCAGTGATCATGTCCTATGTTGACATTCTAAATGTATTGATAACAAACTCACAGGTTTCCTGGGGTCTTCAACCTCCCGGATACTCAGGTTCTCTAGGGGAATGATACCTCTGGGCTCCTTATCCTGAGCACACACATTATACACACTGTAGTACAGAACACTGATCCACGTTACAATGTTCTGTTACATAGCTCTTTACTCTCTCTGTAATGGATTAAATTTCCATCACATTGCTCTACAGTGGCACTTTGGCAGCTACAATGTTGACTTACTGTAGTATACTCAAAGTAGTAAAGGCAGTTGTCTGTGAGAATGAACCATCTTCTTTTCCAGGTCTTCACCCGTCCTCCTGAAATACGAACAGACCAATAGAGGCATGAGACAGGGTGGTATCTGGAGGTCAGCAGAATACCAACTGGACTGGAGAAACTCATTCCACTTGACTGCTCCACATACTGAAGTAAATACTCCATTACTACACATCACCTTCAGGATATTACAGTTATTCAGACAGCTTGTATAGCCTTACATGTCCAATGCCTTTGTATGCCAATTCATCTCACACGGTAATATGTGACGTCTAATGTCTGACAAAAGGCATATGTGGACAATAACTTTTCTTCTATATGCCGGTTGGCCATTTTGGTTCCATAAGAATGATATTGTTTCTCATGGACCCATTCTCCCAGTACATACCTCCTGAGAAACAAGCGGCAGCAGCAGAGTGTGGAAATCACAGGGAGAAGCAGAGACAACAGGGACCAGAGGTTTTGGGGGAGGGAGGGAGAGAAGGGTCGGGAGGGAGAAGACAGCAGAGATATTAGTGACAAACAGATCACAGACCCCACCATGCAAGAGGAGACGGTTCAGACTGCCATGATGCAAGAGGGTGAGGTACTGAGGGAAGCTCCATGTAGAAGTCGCTCATAGACACATATCTAGGATCAGTTTACTGTGCCCCAATCCTAATCTTAACATAGCAGAGAAAACACAAACTGATCTTATATGAGAATCCAAGGGCAGCTCCCTCAGTATGGACAATTGTGTCTATTTACCCATCATGCAATGGCAGTCTTGAGATCATAATACATGGACGATGTTTTAGGCAACATTGCTGGACAACAAGTCTGGCAATATTGCCTCAGAACATTGGCGGTGTATCATTATCTTTAGTGTAAACTTGAGAGAGAAGGAAGCAGGCACATAACAGCACAAAGCCTTAGGAGAGAGAGCACACAAGTTTACGCTCACTATCCAAAAACCCTGGGGCTGATCAGGACCGTTACAGACATTACAGAATGTTAATATGTTTTTAAGCCATCCAAATAATCCATATTTGATTTTGAAACTACCTTGAGGTGATCGGCAGAGAGAAGCTGCAGTACCCCCTCCCACCACCCGGCGTCGCCACGGCCAACTCACCTAGTTTGAGGAGCCAGCCCTCTCTGTCAGGGTTGAAGAAGGTGTGTGTCAGGTCGTTCCCATCATCCTCAGGGATCTTGAAGGGCTCGTTCTTGATGCTGTCATAAAGATTCTATGGTAGACAGAGACATTCCAGAGGGGTTGGGTTAAATGCAAAAGACAGATTTCAGTTGAATGCATTCAGTTGTACAACTGATTAGGTATCCCCCTTTCCTTTCCATTGAGGAGAGACAAACAGCAGGGAGATTCACTATAACACACTGATATTTTATCTGAACTAGAGCTTCATTCTGAACCCCTCCAAACTGATGAAAAAAAGATGAACAATCACTCAGTCAACGACACCTCACTTCCACAGAAACTCCCCTAGCCCCTCCCCATAGCTCCTAGGTTCCCCTCCCTCACTCACTCTGAGCAGGTCCTCTGGTAGGTCTCCACCCTCGTTGATGCCTCTGTTCATGGAGATGAAGCGGTCCAATCCAGGCTTGTCTCTCACGTTGGGGTTGTGGAGGCTGGTGTTCAGCATGATGATAGCAAACGACAGCACATAGCACGTATCTGAGGAGAGAGCGGAACCATAGGATGAGAAGTGGCTAGTAGACCTCTGTGTTGTAACAACGGTAAGTGTGTGTACCAGTGCTCTGGAAGACCCCAGGGTTGCAGTGACAGTATCTCTGTGCAAAGGCCTCCATCATCCTGTCAATCTTTTGAGCCTCGCCAGGCAGACGGAAACTCCACAGGAACTGCCTGCAGGGGTCACACAAAGGTCAGAGGTCAGAGAGAGCACTGGCTGCCATGGTAACAAAGACGCTGATGTAGTGTTTTTATCCTCTAGACTTTGAAATTGATGTACTGTTTTTTATTAAATGTCAGAGCTTATCATAGAGGACACCCCAGCTTACCTGAGAGCCTGGACCAGGTTGAGATCAGTGAACTCATGAAGGTCAACAAACGCCTGCAGAACCTTGAGATTAAAGTCCTCCCTACAGGAGAGAAGAGGAACGTAGACTTCTGATGCTGTTCAGCCCAACAATAACAAAGACAATAGCAAGGTAGAGAGAGGGAATGGTTACCTCTCTCCCAGGTAGTCTCCTATCGCAGTCTTGTTGAGTCCCTCTCCTTTGTACAGGAACTGGGCAACATCCTCTTGAGTGTGTCTGAGCAACTCATTCTCCACCAGGAACACAATACCCTACACACACACACACACACACACACACACACAGACAGACAGAGAGAGAGGGTAACTACAATCAAAAGAGAGTAAACGCTCAAGAGATTGATGAGAAGACAGACAGTAAAAGAGAGGGGCTGGGTGTAGAGTGAAGATCAGATTTATGTATCCATTCCATGTCCCCTTTTCACCTTTTTGGGGTCCATGTTAAACTTCTTCCTTCCCATGGCCACATGCCTGTTCTTCTGTAGAGTTTTACTGCAGGGAGAGAAGACAAGGAGTGGATCTCATTCAACACAATACCTCTCCATCAATTATACATACAGTTAGAGGGTAATGGAGAGGACAGGGTTGGGAAGACAAACTAAAATAGCTCTTAGAAATGCTATATTGACTGAAAACACAATCTAATTTTCAGCTATGACCTGGGGAAGTTGCCGGGGAGAGGAGAATAGTCGAAGAAGCCAATAGGAAGCTATATATTTTTACATAAACTTCAAAGTGAAATTGCCATAGATGCAATATTGAGTAAATGCAGAGGTAACCTGAATGCATAGGAAGTTATTTTGGGAAACACGGCTGTCACATGGACTCTCTCTAATCATCCCATTATAATTCAACTTCAGATACACCAGGGAAGAGGGACTGTGCTACACACTGAATAATGGAACTGAAATATTCAGGGGACCATCTGTGTGTTTTTCTCACCTGCCCTCTGTGCTGGTCTCCAGTCCTTCCACCTCTATGATGGCCTCTCTGAGCTCGTCTCTGAGCCTCTGGATCTCCTGCAGCAGAGCTCCCTTCCTCCGACGGATGTCCTCCAGCTCAGAGCGCTCCTCTGGACTCAGGTCTACCGGGACTGTAGGGAAGGAGGGAGAAGAGGGGTGAGAGAATAAAGAGATGGATGGGGATAGAAAAAAAGGGAGCATGGAAATGGGAGACAATGGGAAAATGGTGGGGACAGAGGGAACAAGTTAAAATTGACCTGAAACATGACAGTATTCAAAGTCTGTTTGCTACTGTGCATTTCCAAGATGCTTTGAGTTTCTTACTGAAAACAATAAGAAGTTTGAGTAAAAGCTGTGTTTTCCAAAACACAAAACTAATCATATCCAATCCCATGTTCAAAACCATTGTTCAATTTCCTCTGTCTCTCCCCTCTCTATTCTTGCTTGTTTCTCCACTCACTGACCTGTACCTAATTCCTACATTTTTCTTGTCTAGTCAAATGGAAACATGTGGAAAATCAGGCGGTTGATGACGTGCGTCTCATTGCAGCCTTGATATACTGGAGCACTCAACCTTACAGCCTATTCATTGATAAAGAACAGTTCACAGAGCTCAGAAAACCAACTAGTCTTGCACAGAAGTAGCCTATCCACACGGAACAGAAGTACTGTAGATAAGAGGAAAAACAAGTTTAAAATCAAAAAAGACGAAACACTGGCTGCAGGGCTTTCACTCTGAAACATTCCATGGAATCCTGACAATCTCTAATGTGACAGCGGGAGTGGTTAGACATGACAAATACTAGTTGGGGACAGAGATAAGAGATCTGCATAAAAAAAAATGTGTTTACTGTTGGCGCTGCATATGTGAACTATGCAGGACAATTTGTAAAAAAACGTATTCATTCCAAATGACACTTCTCTCTAGCTACTGTCAATCCTCCGATGTTTTCAACTAAAGTAACTAAATGGATTAGGCGTGTTATCAGTGCTGCACTGATTTTTGTAGCCTCTTCGCTGAGAGGAATTTTTTTTCTTTCTAACACAGCACTCACTAACACACCTGTTTAGACTAATTATCAAGCCACTATCTAATTAGTTGTATCAGGTCAGGTGTGTTAGTGCTGGAACAACGACGTGCAGCCCTCTGGGTCCCCAGCCTGGACTGGAGTTACAAAAATAGAGGCGACAGTATCGCTGCAAACCACAATACTACCTCGGTAGAGTGACCAGCCACTACAGTGCCACGATCAGGTTAATGTGTTTAGGATGCTAAATGACATCTGCAAGTCAACAACCCCGTCCCTCCGAATGAGGTGAATAACTAACGAGCTAGCTAAGTTATTCAATGTTTTGATTCTTGAAGGACAGTGGGTAGGTTTAACGTGAAATAGTAACCAATACTGTAATGAATAACGTTAGCTAGCTATTTGGATGAGTGGTCAAACTACAAGAAGTAGTTAGCTACAACTAGTTACCCAGTAAGCCTAAAAAGAGTTAGCTAGCTTGCTAACTAGCGAGCTAACGTTAGCCAGTACTATATTATTAGCTTACGTCGACTGCGGTTGTATGCGACTCTCGTATGAGAAACATTGTATAATAAACAAAGATGACAACCATGTAGTACATTATAATGCATACAACGTTAATATTGTTTAGTGACAACTGTGCTCTAATTGTGTAGTGTAATACCTGCTGTTATAACTAGCTGGCTAGCTGAGTGTGTTATTATAAGCGAAGCGTTAGTGTAGCGATACTTACTGTAGTCCAGGTCATCCATTTTTGGCGCTTTGCTTTTAGGCATAAATATTTCAGAGTCGACTGTCATTCAATAAATGAAAAAGTAATGGATATATATGAAAATATATCCTCCAAATAAAAAGGAAATAAATAAATAACCAGCCTTGCGTACCGAAACCTGGGGCACAGACAAAGGAGGTGGTGGTACAGGAAGTGACGCTAACTTTTTGTTATAAATAAACACGTCCTCACTTTCGACCATGTTTGTAAGGAACTTTTGAACCCAGAAAGAAGCCACACAACCAAAGACACTGATAACAAGGCATTTTCATCTGTGACACAAACATCTGAGGTTGTTTGGCCAATATAGTAGAACTTGGTTTCTTTCCCAATAACTGCCTGGAAAAGGGGTCACTGTATGTTTTTTTATTAAAGGTTCCATGCAGCCGATTTTATCTCAATATCAAATTTAAATCAAATCAAATTTTATTGGTCACATACACATTTGTAGCAGATTTTATTGTGGGTGTAGCGAAATGCTTGTGTTCCTATCTCCAACAGTGCAGTAGTATCTAACAATTCACATTAAAGTAAACATTAAAGTAAAATAATGAAATTAAGAAATATATCAATATTTGATCGAGCAATGTTGGAGTGGCATTGACTAAATTACAGTACAATAGAATACAGTATATACATATGCGATTAGTATATTAAGTGGTTTACTGTGATTATTTTAGATCGTTTTAATTGAAAACAAACTAAAATAACTTTTTAGCAAAGAGTCATTTCACAAACAAGAATTTGGCTTGGACTTTCTGGGAGGGGTCTGAGTGGGGCAGAATAAAAAAAAAACTTGCTGTTATTGGCAAAAAAGTTTGGAACTCTCTTTCTTATTGATCTTTCTTGTTAAGATTGAATCCTACTACACCGCTCATCGGATGTGGTAGGACTTGAAAACTATTACGGACTACAAAGGTAAACCCAGACGCGAGCTGCCCAGTGACACAAGACTACCAGACGAGCTAAATGCCTTTTATGCTCACTTCGAGGCAAGCAACACTGAAGCAAGCACGAGAGCACCAGAGCACCAGCCGATGTGAGCAAGACCTTTAAACAGGTCAACATTCTCAAAGCCACGGGGCCAGACGGATTACTAGGACGTGTACTCATAGCATGCGCAGACCAACTGGCAAGTGTCTTCACTGACATTTTCAACCTCTCCCTGACCGAGTCTGTAATACCTACATGTTTCAAGCAGACCACCATAGTCCCTGTGCCCAGGAAGAGAAGGTAACCTGCCTAAATGATTACCACCCCATAGCACCCACATTAGTAGCCATGAAGTGTTTTAAAAGGCTGGTCATAGCTCACATCAACAGCATCCTCCCGGATACCCAAGACCTACTCCAATTCGCATACCGCCCCAATTGCACTCCACAATGCCCTTTCCCACCTGGACAAAAGGAACACCTATTTGAGAATGCTGTTCATTGACTACAGCTCAGTGTTCAACACCATAGTGCCCACAAAGCTCATCACTAAGCTAAGGACCCTGGGACTAAACATCTCCCTCTGCCACACTGATCCTCAACACTGGGGCCCCTCAGGGGTGTGTACTTAGTCCCCTCCTGTACTCCCTGTTCACCCACGACTGCTTGGCCAAGCACGACTCCAACACCATCATTAAGTTTGCTGACGACACAACAGTGGTAGGCCTGATCACCGACAACAATGAGACAGCCTATAAGGAGGTCAGAGACATGGCAGTGTGGTGCCAGGACCACAACCTCTCCCTCAATGTGAGCAAGACAAAGGAGATGATCGTGGACTACAGGAAAAGGCGGGCCAAATAGGCCCCCATTAACATCGACGGAGCTGTAGTGGAGCGGGTCGAGAGTTTCAAGTTCCTTGGTGTCCACATCACCAACAAACTATCATGGTCCAAACACACCAAGACAGTTGTGAAGAGGGCACGACAACACCTTTTCCCTCTCACGAGACTGAAAAGATTTGGCATGGGGTCCCCAGATCCTCAAAAAGTTCTGACCCCCTACAATTGTTTTGTACACTGTTGCTTCTCACTGTTTATTATCTATGCATAGTCACTTCACCCCTCCCTACATGTACAAATTACCTCAACTAACCTGTACCCCCGCACATAGACTAGGTACCCCCTGTATATAGCCTCGCTGTTGTTGTTTTGTGTTATTATTTTTTTTATTACTTTAGTTTATTTGGCAAATATTTTCTTAATTTTTTCTTGAACTACACTGTTGGTTAAGGGCTTGTAAGTAAGAATTTCACGGTAAGGTCTACACTTGTTGTATTCGGTGCATGTGACAAATAAAGTTTGATTTTGATTTGTCTATTAACTAATTTACCACATGGTGACGTCACCATGGAAAGGCCAAAGCTCCATCCCACCAAAACAGGCTGAATTGTTTTGCAGTATTTTCAAATAGCTTTCACTAAAAGGGCATTATCCAAATTTTGACAGTATTATTCCAACTTCAGCGTGGAAATATATGTAAAACACCGAAAAATCTAGCTTTTGACTGCACTCGGCCTTTAATGATTAGGTGAGGGACAATGTTCAGCACTTACTTCCTTATCATCACTGAGAAAAGGTCAGGAGAGGTGACCTCTCACAGGGCAGACCTGTAGATCACATGGGCAGCTACATGATTATGTAATGTACTCTGGAGTGTCAAATAACTCCTAATAGAATTTGGACCTAGGGAAAACATATGCCAGGTTTTTGCCTGACAAATGTCCAACACCATGGATGAGTGTCAAGGAAGGGAAAATGCATCCTTTCTCCTCCCTTTCTTCAGGTGGTCCAGAAATGATCGTATTGTGAGAAGGCAAGGTTCCCTCCCTGTCACATGTTTGCAATCCAACCTTGTCAATTCAGTGATTACCTAAGGAAGGTAGCATTTCAATATATTTGATCAGGCTCTCTGAGATGCAACAAAAACAGACATATGAGTTTCTGGCTGGTTCAGGGATCAGATATCAAAAGGAAGGAGAGCCTACTTCAAAGAAGAGAGGAAGGAGGGAGGCCATTGGAAGAGGAGGAGGAGCCATGGGGTGGCAATAACAAGACACTGTGGCAGGGGTAGATTAGTCAGAGGAGAGGGAGAGAGGGGGATGGAGGAAAAGGTTCTGAGGCATCAGCTTCCTTGTTTATCAGCGGACTGAGACTTATTAAATCAGCGGACAGGCACTAGGGCTAGACTTTGTTATTAAGTCAGGTTTCAAACAATGGTCTTCCAGATAAATATGCTAAGAATGTTGTCGGTAATGTTATTTTTCCTCTGTTAAAGCAAATCAATGCCACGTGTACTAAACAGATACGCAGTCTTTCCATAAACAATAAAAACATGTTGGGTACTCCTGAGGGGTGGGTCGATGCAAGGAAAATAACATTTTGTAGAGGTAGACAAGTTTACAAGATACATTTATTATTTTAAGGAAAAAACATTTTAAAAACAATATATAACTATATATAACTAACTGTACATTATATGTATATATTTTCATTTTAGTAATAATTACAAGTTTATTACAGGCCAATCCATCTATAGACAATACATCTTACTGGCATTAGCAAGGGGTCACACCTCGGGTTGCAAAATTCAGTTAACCAGGGAATTTATTGAAAGTTTTCCCGAAATCCCAGTTGTAGGACCCTGGTCACAGACACTGAGCAGTACAGCAGGTTTCAATTGTCACAGCGAGTCTCTAAAAATTGAGAGTGAATATTTTGTAATTATTTGTCATAATGCACAGACATCAGCCCGAGAACCACCATCCAGTCTTGTGAAATGTTTTATCCTCAGGCCATAGAAGGAAGCTTGGTGTATATCCTGTCAATTTACTTTGCATGACCAGGGAGGGACAGCTTTGGTCTAGGGACCAAGGCCCCGTTTGAAATGAAATATTTTCCTTAAAGTAATCACTGATAAACTAACTGATTAGCGACACTGCATCAGCAAGGATTATATCACATAGCCTTCACCTATCAAGTCTTGTGATATCAGGGATTACTAAGAAGGAGTAAAGGTTAAATAAAAAAAATAAGGAAAGGCTGCACCTGAAAGTATTTGAACAGGGCCCAAAATTAGCAGACAAGAGAACACAGAGGCCTTGAATTACTCAGACATGACTAATCCATATCAAGCGGCAGGGGTACTGTGGACCAAACAGCCCCAAGCAGTCAAACATGGCATAACTGATTGATACATGCTCATGAGATTAAATTCCAGACATATTAAATTTGTTCCAGTCACAAATACATAAGAATCATGTTTTTGAGGTTAACAAAAACACCCGTTCAACATAGACATACTAGGTACAGTTGAAGTCGGAAGTTTACGTACACCTTAGCCAAATACATTTAAACTCAGTTTTTCACAATTCCTGACATTGAATCCTAAAAATTCCCTGGTTTTAGGTCAGTTAGGATCACCACTTTATTTTAAGAATGTGAAATGTCATAAAAATAGTAGAGAGAATGATTTATTTCAGCTTTTATTTCTTTCATCACATTCCCAATGGGTCAGAAGTTTACATACACTCAATTAGTATTTGGTAGCATTGCCTTTAAATTTGGGAACTTGGGTCAAAACGTTTCGGATAGCCTTCCACAAGCTTCCCACAATAAGTTGGGTGAATTTTGGCCCATTCCTCCTGACAGAGCTACCACAACTTTTTTTGCCACAACTTTGGAAGTATGCTTGGGGTCATTGTCCACTTGGAAGCCCCATTTGTTGCTTCAATATATCCACATAATGTTCCATTCTCATGATGCCATCTATTTTGTGAAGTGCACCTGTCCCTCCTGCAGCAAAGCACCCCCTCAACATGATGCTGCCACCCCATGCTTCACGGTTGGGATGGTGTTCTTCGGCTTGCAAGCATCCCAAACCTCCCCTTTTAGGACTCGTTCTACTGTGGATATAGATACTTTTGTAACGGTTTCCTCGAGCATCTTCACATGGTCCTTTGCTTCTGTTCTGGGATTGATTTGCATTTTTCCCACCTTCCTGAGCAGTATGATGGCTGCGTGGTCCCATAGTGTTTATACTTGCATAGTATTGTTTGTACAGATGAACGTGGTACCTTCAAGCATTTGGAAATTGCTTCCAAGGATGAACCAGACTTGTGGAGGTCTACATTTTTTTTAATGAGGTCTTGGCTGATTTCTTTTGATTTTCCTATGCTGTCAAGAAAAGAGGCACTGAGTTTGAAGGTAGGCCTTGAAATACATCCAAAGGTACACTTCCACTTGCCTCAAATTATGTCAATTAGCCTATCAGAAGCTTCTAAAGCCATGACATCATTTTCTGGAATTTTCCAAACTGTTTAAAGGTACAGTCAACTTAGTGTATGTAAACTTCTGACCCACTGGAATTGTGATACAGTGAAATAATGAAATAGTGAAATAATCTGTCTGTAAACAATTGTTGGAAAAGTATAGTTTGTTAACAAGAAATTTGTGGAGTGGTTGAAAAACAAATTTTAATGACTCCAACCTAAGTGTATGTAAACTTCCGACTTCAACTGTATAGGCTACATCCCATTGAGAAAACCATTTCTGAAATGTAAGCTATGATTTGAGTTGGGAGGCACAGCCTCGTCTGTAATTAGCTAAATCCTCAAGATGGTAATCAATCATTTACTGAGTTTATGTTGTCTGTTTAAGATCATAACTGTCTCCTATGGAAACGATCTGCTTGTCATGTGGTAAATAACACCAGCAAGACAAGTACATATTGTTCCTTTCAACAGCAATCTTTATCTAAGAGATAAATACTCGAATACAATCGAGTGTTGATTTTCTGCAGCTGCATAACACTTCAGAATCTACTCACAATTAAAAGGCAGTTTACACATGTGGAACTAGTGACTATTTGCTGAAAACAACCAGCATTCTGGGTCTTTGTGAGACTTTGAGGATTCCGTGACAACATACATGAAACTTGATCAAGCAACAGTCTCGTGTTCACTCTGTTGCAACTTCATAATCTAGCATCATCATCATGCACCCTTTTTGCTAAGAAAAACAGGCAAATGCACTATACACCATGATGGCTAATGTTCAACAGTCTCATCTATCCTATTGTGGAATACCCGTGTAAAAGGACTCAATGAGATTTATATTTATTTCAGTGTTGATCTAACTTTACTGGTTTATTCTAGGAGTAATCATCTCCATGGGATTGCTAATAAAATTCATTTGTTCACAGATATTTCATACACACCAATACAAACTTAACACCACAGTATGCTCATCAGCTTTGCTTTGTTTTTCCTGTAGTGGACGGTTCCTTCTGATTTACCTGGATGGCAGAGGAGGCTGGTGGGAGGAGCTATAGGAGGACGGGCTCATGGCTGGAATGGAATAAATAGAACGGAGTCAAACATGTGGTTTTGTATGGGTTTGATACCGTTCCATTAATTCTATTCCAGTCTTTACAATGAGCCCGTCCTCCTATAGCTCCTCCCACCAGCCTCTGGTGAATGGAGATTTGTGGAGTCGCAGGTTTAGGCTTCTTATATAAGACAGAAAGGGCAAAGTCAGAGGAGTTGTACTTTAAGGCATTACAGGGAAGGACAGAGGTTCCAATACGGAAGGGGATCTACATTTGCATGAGGGTGTGGCTCCCTCTGAAATTGTTCTAGAACTAGAACTGTTCTAGGACAGCTTTGATAGAGAACAAAGACATCTGAAATGTGCATCTCTGCATGCCATTTGTGCATACTAGAATGTATACACTACACACATGCACCAAATACACACTCCCCCATACACATTCAACTTGCCCCCCCCACCCCCCTATTTTGCTCCCATGGCTATGCAGGTACAGGCTTCTCAGGATAAACGGAGTGTAATCCAACAGCTGTGCAACAAAGCTCGTTTTCATCCGTTTTTAAAATTCTCTATTAATCCCTCGGCTTGCGTCCTGCACCGCCGCTCTGCTCAGCAGGTGATCCCTTCCATTAAACCCCAGAAATTATTCGCTCTGATTTCAGTCTCTGAGGCTTTTTTCTCCTCTTTCTCTGTGAACATAGATGGCAACAGAGATTATATAATTGGAGAGAGCGCCGTATCAGCTGATCTGGTCAGCCAATCCCTTGTCAGAATCGGGTGATCTTCACTCCAGAGTCACCGACAATGAGCCGGGACATGGAGGGATGGACCTGAGGGAGACAAACCGATAGAGTGATTAGTAGAATACTTTAGAGAAGGGAACTAAAGATAGGTATTAGAAGTGTATAATGTGGTTATTAATATACCAGAGAAAAGTCTAACCGCTTTTGTTGCACTGAAGTGATAGGCCATCATCAATGGTTTAATATAATACAGGCAGAATACAGAGGGTAACATCATACCGAAGACAATACACCAGTTCAGTACTATAGATGTGGAGTCGATTTACATGCACTTACGAGCTGGGATTGTTAGTAAAAATATTTATTTTAAAAAAGCTTTCGAAATTAGTTTTATAATCTTAGCAACTGCTTTTATCTTCCAGTGTACATACACTTTACACACTCCCTCCAGCCCTCCCCTCCCCACTCCACTTTCTCCCACTCCATCGCTCTCTCTACCTGTGCCTGCAGCGGGCCGTATGGCACCAGTTCCCCGTCCACAGTGAGTGTTCCTCGTGGGGAGAGGGGCTGCAGCCTGAAGGCCCTGGCTGGGACGTGGCTCACATAGGGGGAGCTGAGAGACAGGTGTGCCCCCCTCTCCATGGCCAGGAACAGACGAAGCAGGGTGGCTCTGGAGATCCCTGCCCGCACAAACGTCAGGTGGATCAGCCCATCGTCAAACCTGGCTTGGGGGGCGGCATGGAGATCTGCCCCGAGATGGGACTGGTAGATGGCCAGCACAAGCACAAAGTCCCCCTCGATGGTCACCCAGTCCCGGGTCGGCAGGGCCTGGTCCAAGGGGGGCAGGAGGTCATCCCTGGGAGGGTTGAAAGGGAGTGAGACGGGGGGGCGGTTCTTGAGGGGTCCGGCAGGCTCTGCAATGTCAAAGGTAAAGGAGGGGGAGGGGGACTGGAGAGACGGGGAAGGGGAGGTGGAGTTGGGGGTGTTGGGGCGCGGAACGAGGTAGGAGGAGGAGTGGGGGGAGGCACAGGACGGGGAGGAAGGGGGCGTGGGAGAGAGGGAGAGGGACAGGGAGGGGAGTTTAGGGGGTAGGGAGTTGGAGTGGGGGTGGTGGAGGAGGGATACGGGTCTGGGGCGGGATGTGTTCTGGTCCAGAGATTTGGGCTTGAAGGAGAAAGGAGAGTGTCTGAAGGGAGAGGATATGGTGAGAGCTCTCTCTCGGGCGATGTCCAGTGGGTAAGCTTCTTTCTGGAAGTATGTTTCGTTCAGATCCATCTCTTCTGCCCTGTACGAGGCTCCAGACATGGGGTCAGCCTCCTGGCTGAGGGGCTGGCTAAAGAAGGCGTTAGCTATCTGGCTGAAAGGGGCAGAGTTCTTCCTTAGAGCCAGTCTGGTCTGCTGGAGGTTGTCAGGGTACGAGTAACACCCCTCTGGGTCCTCGTTGGGCTCTCGCCCCATGTCCCTCCCATACTCCTCTCCAACCTCCTTCGCTTCCATCACTCCATCCATTGAGCCGCTGCTACCTTCCCCATTCCTCACTCTCTCCTCTATATCCTCGATCACCCCTGAGTCCTGCTCCATCGTTCCGTCTTCTCTTTCCTCATCTGGCCTTTCTTCCATGTTCCCCGTCATCCCATCCTCCCTTCCCATCCTGCAATCTTCCCTTTCATTCAACTCCGAACTCGTCCCAGATCTCTCCGAACTTGTCCCTGACCTCCCCGCCTCACCCTCCATCTCTCTCTCTCTATCTTCTGCCAAGCTACTCGCCCTGACCACCCCCGTTCCCCCTCCCCTGGCCCTCTCCCTCCTCCTCTCCCTCTCTCTCTGCCTCTCCATCTCTCTCTCCCTCTCCCTCTCCGTGTCTACCCTCCTCAGACTCCTCTGTTCGCTGAGGCCCATGTCAGAGCTAGTGCGTTGGATGGGGGTGTGGCAGAAGCCCTCCAGGCCCTCAGTGATGCTGCGGGACAGGGGTCTGCGCAGGGGCGGAGAGATGGCGTCTGGGGATGTGGCGACTATGGAGGGGGGCAGGTAGGACAGACGGCCCTTATAGGAGCGCAGGGAGGCCAGGCGGACCAGAGTGCCCAGGGTGAACCGTGCCGACCCCAGACCCCGGTACCTGCAACATCACACCATTACAGCATTTAGTTACCAGGGCAACAACAGAGAACATAACACAATACTTATTCATTAGGAATAAGAGTGATCAAGGAGGTACAGTGAAAGATTCCATGTACTTAATTTAAGGATGAGTGACCAAAGGCAAGTGCCCTGTCCCGTCACCCTGGAAGCCTCTTCCCCAGAGTTAAAGAACCGAATCACGTTCTGCCCATGTGTTAGTTTACACACATCCACCTCCCTTCACATTTCTCACTTTACGCAGCCTCATCTGAACCCTTCCTATCAACCTTTTTGATAGAAATGACGGAGCCTACATCTCTGCCTCAAATTTCTGAACAGCTGATGTAAAACCTGCAGCTATTTGAACCAACATTCCAAATAAATCTAAATATTTATAGTATGTTAATTTAGGATATAGGCTACAACTTTGTCTGTTGTAACTAAGGATATTGCAGTAGCACGTAGGAAGCTGTCTACACATTGTATTGGGGCAAAAACAATCTGCATTTCAATCCACAAATCACGTACAAGTGTAATTTCGCTTCTCAATGATCATGCAAGTACTGCACGATTTGACAATGACTGAAATTTGCCTGAGTAGCCTGTTCCACTTCTGGGCAGCCGACCATTCAACTACTACGTTGACTGCCTCCTGCTTAGCCAATGTTCGCAATGATGATGGAAAAAAACTGCCCTTCAGTGTACTGCTTGTGTTTGATAAGCTGTGTCAGCAGAGGGAGCAGTAAAATAGAGAATCCCGCACATGTGCAGAAGCTTCGGCTGTTTAGCTATCGGGAAGAGGACTCCAGATTACTCGGCACTGCAACCACGCCATTAACTTAAACACACACACCTCTCACTCTCGATGTCCACGTCAGACACAAAGCCCCAGGCCACAGATAGGAAGGAGAACATCCTTCTGGGAAGACCCGGGCGGCCATTTTGAGAAGGGGCGGGGCTGGTTGTCACAGAGACCAAATCCATGGGCTTGACTCCACCACGGCAGAGCTGAAAACAGCAGTTGAGGAGGAGAGGCTCCCGAAGGCACATGTCATAACTAGGATGAAGAGAAAAGTAAGAGGGAAACAGTGGATGGAAGAGAATGGAGAAAGGGTGAGAATGTGTAGAGGGAGAGGAATGGAAAATACAGAGAGGAAAGGTGAGAGGAGAGAGGAAATTAATACTGTGTAAAATAAGTTAACATAATGTTTATGGCATACACTATCAGTGAATGTTACGTAGGTGGCCAAAAAAAACATCATAAAGAAAACACAAGAGATAAGGAGAGAGAGATGAAAGAACAGACTGTACTATATCGACTGGACTCATTTATCGATGTGTCTTCCAGAGACAAAGGAGAGAAATCTAGAAATAACAGGACATGAAGAGAGGGAGGGTAAAGTGGGGGTAGGAGAAAGAGGGAGGGAGTTGGGGGCAGGAGAGAAAGGGAGGGAAGAGAATTTCTCTATCAGTTTCAGTCTCGATGATTCGTTGAAACAGCTGATGCAACAATATGAGAGGCATAAGGATTAGTTGAAGATGCTAAAGTCTACAGTACTTTAATAAGGCCAACATCAAGAAACTGAAATCTACTACTGCAATGTAATAGGGCCAACGGGCTGTACATCAAGAAACTGAAATCTACTACTGCAATGTAATAGGGCCAACGGGCTGTACATCAAGAAACTGAAATCTACTACTGCAATGTAATAGGGCCAATGGGCTGTACATCAAGAAACTAAAGTCTAAAGGTTGACCGTGATTAGAATTAAGGTTGGGTGATATTTGGGGAGACCTCTTCTACGATATGCTACTCCAAATATTGTGATATCCGATATAATCGTTTGGCGACTTAATTTTTTACATTTCCTCTTTTTTATTTAACCTTTAACTTTTGGGGCGGCAGGTAGCCTTGTGATTAGTGTTAGGCCAACCGAAAGGTTGCTGGATCGAATCCCCGAGCTGCACGGTAAAAGTCTGTCGTTCTGCCCCTGACCAAGGCAGTTAACCCACTGTTCCCTGGTAGGCCATCATTGTAAATAAGAATTTGTTCTTAACTGACTTGCCTAGTTAAATAAAGGTTAATTTAAAAAATGTGTCGTCAGTTAAGAACAAATTCTTATTTACAATGACGGTCTACCCCAGACAAATCCTCCCAACCCGGACGACGCTGGGCTATTGTGCACCGCCCTATGGAACTTCCGATCACGGCCGGTTGTGATACAGCCTGGAATCGAACCACTCGGGAGCCACCAATATTGACTAGATAATTCCAGACTGTGCAAGTTTTGTCCTTATATGATTTTCTAGTCACATTCTCATGAAATAACCTTAGTAAGGCCAAAAAATGTGTTCATTTATTTAGACTTCATTATCAACATATTGTTGCAGCCTAACTTATAAGACTGCACCGTTCGATTTTTAAAGTTCAAATACAGAAGTCTTGCACATCCCGATATACCTACCATCTTGGACTTCACAATATACCTACCATCTTGGACTTCACGATATACCTACCATCTTGGACTTCACGATATACCTACCATCTTGGACTTCACGATATACCTACCATCTTGGACTTCACGATATACCTACCATCTTGGACTTCACAATATACCTACCATCTTGGACTTCACAATCTACCTACCATCTTGGACTTCACAATATACCTACCATCTTGGACTTCACAATATACCTACCATCTTGGACTTCACAATATACCTACCATCTTGGGACTTCACAATATACCTACCATCTTGGGACTTCACAATATACCTACCATCTTGGACTTCACAATATACCTACCATCTTGGACTTCACAATATACCTACCATCTTGGACTTCACAATATACCTACCATCTTGGACTTCACAATATACCTACCATCTTGGACTTCACAATATACCTACCATCTTGGACTTCACAATATACCTACCATCTTGGACTTCACAATATACCTACCATCTTGGACTTCACAATATACCTACCATCTTGGACTTCACAATATACCTACCATCTTGGACTTCACATATTCGGCAATGTCAAACATCCCGATATTCGATAGAATCATATATCGTCCCAATGCTAATTAGACTGCACACCTTTTATTTCCAATGAAAACTACTGTGGGTGTGTGTGTTACTGTAAAGGTGCATGTTTATCTACATCAGAATTGAGAAATGTATCAAGTGGTAGAGGAATGAATTTGAGGCTGAGGGAAATTATTAATTAAATCCAGACACACCATGGGACCAGAACTCTGAACTGGAATAACCTATTCATTCATTTCAATGCTTCTACTAGTCTCTCCAGCATTCTCACCATTGATCGAACAAGACATTCTAAAATATTGCATGTTTATATTTGAATCAGTCTCATATCTCTGGTCAAGTCATCACGTGTCACATAGCTGGTTGGATGTGTGTGTGTGACCCACCCCGCATGGTGGTTGATGGAGCCAGCCAGGGCATTTCCAGAGCCACAGGGAAGGATACCTACAGGTGTCTTTATTGCTAGTTCCCAGTCTGGACGCTCCATCAAACCATTGATCACCTGGAGAGAGAAAGCGCAGAGTCAGACACACACACCCCCCCACACACAAACACACCCCCCCCCACACACAAACACACCCCCCCCACACACACACACCCCCCACACACACACACACCCCCCACACACCTCGTGCAGCAGGCCATCTCCAGAGACGATGATGATGCCGTCCCACTGAGGCAGGGAGATCTCTTTGATCAACTCTCTGGCATGGTTCTGTCGCTCTGAGAAGAAAAGGAGATGTGTTGTTAGGAGGTTGTACCCATGTGTGTGATACCGGTTAACGGCTGAGGTTGCAGAGCTGATGTTACGGTGTGTGTTACCTGTCTGTATCAGGTTGTAGCTGATGTTACGGTGTGTGTTACCTGTCTGTATCAGGTTATAGCTGACGTTACGGTGTGTTACCTGTCTGTATCAGGTTGTAGCTGATGTTACGGTGTGTGTTACCTGTCTGTCTCAGGTTGCAGCTGACGTTACGGTGTGTGTTACATGTCTGTATCAGGTTGCAGCTGACGTTACGGTGCGTGTTACCTGTCTGTATCAGGTTGCAGCTGACGTTACGGTGTGTGTTACCGGTCTGTATCAGGTTGTAGCTGATGTGTGTGTTACCTGTCTGTATCAGGTTGTAGCTGACGCTAGTGTGTTACCTGTCTGTATCAGGTTGTAGCTGATGTTACGGTGTGTGTTACCGGTCTGTATCAGGTTGCAGAGCTGACGTTACGGTGTGTGTTACCGGTCTGTATCAGGTTGCAGAGCTGACGTTACGGTGTGTGTTAACTGTCTGTATCAGGTTGTAGCTGATGTTACGGTGTGTGTTACCGGTCTGTATCAGGTTGCAGAGCTGACGTTACGGTGTGTGTTACCGGTCTGTATCTGGTTGCAGAGCTGACGTTACGGTGTGTGTTACCTGTCTGTATCAGGTTGTAGCTGACGTTACGGTGTGTGTTATCTGTCTGTATCAGGTTGTAGCTGACGTTACGGTGTGTGTTACCTGTCTGTATCAGGTTGTAGCTGATGTTACGGTGTGTGTTACCTGTCTGTATCAGGTTGTAGCTGATGTTACGGTGTGTGTTACCTGTCTGTATCAGGTTGCAGCTGACGTTACGGTGTGTGTTACCGGTCTGTATCAGGTTGTAGCTGATGTTACGGTGTGTGTTACCTGTCTGTATCAGGTTGCAGCTGACGTTACGGTGTGTGTTACCTGTCTGTATCAGGTTGTAGCTGACGTTACGGTGTGTGTTACCTGTCTGTATCAGGTTGCAGCTGACGTTACGGTGCGTGTTACCTGTCTGTATCAGGTTGCAGCTGACGTTACGGTGTGTGTTACCTGTCTGTATCAGGTTATAGCTGACGTTACGGTGTGTGTTACCGGTCTGTATCAGGTTGTAGCTGATGTGTGTGTTACCTGTCTGTATCAGGTTGTAGCTGACGCTAGTGTGTTACCTGTCTGTATCAGGTTGTAGCTGATGTTACGGTGTGTGTTACCGGTCTGTATCAGGTTGCAGAGCTGACGTTACGGTGTGTGTTACCGGTCTGTATCAGGTTGCAGAGCTGACGTTACGGTGTGTGTTAACTGTCTGTATCAGGTTGTAGCTGATGTTACGGTGTGTGTTACCGGTCTGTATCAGGTTGCAGAGCTGACGTTACGGTGTGTGTTACCGGTCTGTATCTGGTTGCAGAGCTGACGTTACGGTGTGTGTTACCTGTCTGTATCAGGTTGTAGCTGACGTTACGGTGTGTGTTATCTGTCTGTATCAGGTTGTAGCTGACGTTACGGTGTGTGTTACCTGTCTGTATCAGGTTGTAGCTGATGTTACGGTGTGTGTTACCTGTCTGTATCAGGTTGTAGCTGATGTTACGGTGTGTGTTACCTGTCTGTATCAGGTTGCAGCTGACGTTACGGTGTGTGTTACCGGTCTGTATCAGGTTGTAGCTGATGTTACGGTGTGTGTTACCTGTCTGTATCAGGTTGCAGCTGACGTTATGGTGTGTGTTACCTGTCTGTATCAGGTTGTAGCTGACGTTACGGTGTGTGTTACCTGTCTGTATCAGGTTGCAGCTGACGTTACGGTGCGTGTTACCTGTCTGTATCAGGTTGCAGCTGACGTTACGGTGTGTGTTACCTGTCTGTATCAGGTTATAGCTGACGTTACGGTGTGTGTTACCTGTCTGTATCAGGTTGTAGAGCTGACATTACGGTGTGTTTTACCTGTCTGTATCAGGTTGCAGAGCTGACGTTACGGTGTGTTACCTGTCTGTATCAGGTTGTAGATGACATTACGGTGTGTGTTACCTGTCTGTATCAGGTTGTAGATGACATTACGGTGTGTGTCACCTGTCTGTATCAGGTTGTAGATGACGTTACGGTGTGTGTTACCGGTCTGTATCAGGTTGCAGAGCTGACGTTACGGTGTGTTACCGGTCTGTATCAGGTTGTAGCTGAAGTTACAGTGAGTTACCTGTCTGTATCAGGTTATAGCTGACGTTACGGTGTGTGTTACCGGTCTGTATCAGGTTGTAGCTGATGTTACGGTGTGTGTTACCTGTCTGTATCAGGTTGTAGCTGACGTTACGGTGTGTGTTACCTGTCTGTATCAGGTTGTAGCTGACGTTACGGTGTGTGTTACCTGTCTGTATCAGGTTGTAGCTGACGTTACGGTGTGTGTTACCTGTCTGTATCAGGTTGTAGCTGACGTCACGGTGTGTGTTACCGGTCTGTATCAGGTTGCAGAGCTGACGTTACGGTGTGTTACCGGTCTGTATCAGGTTGTAGCTGATGTTACAGTGTGTTACCTGTCTGTATCAGGTTGTAGAGCTGACATTACGGTGTGTTTTACCTGTCTGTATCAGGTTGCAGAGCTGACGTTACGGTGTGTTACCGGTCTGTATCAGGTTGTAGCTGATGTTACAGTGTGTTACCTGTCTGTATCAGGTTGTAGAGCTGACATTACGGTGTGTTTTACCTGTCTGTATCAGGTTGCAGAGCTGACGTTACGGTGTGTTACCGGTCTGTATCAGGCTGTAGCTGACGTTACGGTGTGTGTTACCTGTCTGTATCAGGTTATAGCTGACGTTACGGTGTGTGTTACCGGTCTGTATCAGGTTGTAGCTGATGTTACGGTGTGTGTTACCTGTCTGTATCAGGTTGTAGCTGACGTTACGGTGTGTGTTATCTGTCTGTATCAGGTTGTAGCTGACGTTACGGTGTGTGTTACCTGTCTGTATCAGGTTGCAGCTGACGTTACGGTGCGTGTTACCTGTCTGTATCAGGTTGCAGCTGACGTTACGGTGTGTGTTACCTGTCTGTATCAGGTTGTAGCTGACGTTACGGTGTGTGTTACCTGTCTGTATCAGGTTATAGCTGACGTTACGGTGTGTGTTACCTGTCTGTATCAGGTTGTAGAGCTGACATTACGGTGTGTTTTACCTGTCTGTATCAGGTTGCAGAGCTGACGTTACGGTGTGTTACCTGTCTGTATCAGGTTGTAGATGACATTACGGTGTGTGTTACCTGTCTGTATCAGGTTGTAGAGCTGACATTACGGTGTGTTTTACCTGTCTGTATCAGGTTGCAGAGCTGACGTTACGGTATGTTACCTGTCTGTATCAGGTTGTAGCTGATGTTACGGTGTGTGTTACCTGTCTGTATCAGGTTGTAGCTGACGTTACGGTGTGTGTTATCTGTCTGTATCAGGTTGTAGCTGACGTTACGGTGTGTGTTACCTGTCTGTATCAGGTTGTAGCTGACATTATGGTGTGTGTTACCTGTCTGTATCAGGCTGTAGCTGACGTTATGGTGTGTGTTACCTGTCTGTATCAGGTTGTAGCTGATGTTAGCCTCTCTGATCATTGGCAGGATGTGTGTCTGACACCACTGCATAGCCTGGCCTCTCCCACTGAAGGGGTTCACCAATAGCAGCAGCCTTCGAGGACGGGGCAGTAAACGTTTGACAATTTCTGAGGGAAAGCAGCCAATCATTAGAAACAAATTGATTGATTGTTCTATCAAAAATACAAGGCTTCATCTTCACAGTGTACAAGAGAACAACAAACGTACGTGATGCCATAAAGCAGGGTTTCCCAAACTGGGACCCCCACCCCCCCGGGTGCATGTTTTAGTTTTGTCCTAGCACTACACAGCTGATTCAAATAACCAACTCAAGCTTTGATTATTTGAGGAGGACCGAGTTTGGGAAACCCTGCCATAAAGCACAGTGTTTCCCACCCTTAGACTTTGAGTGTATCTGTGACAAGGCAAACCTCTTTCAGCTCATCTCAAAGGGACTATCTCTGACCAGATAAGTAATAATGATTCCATTTGACTAATGGCTCTATATAATTACATCTTGTAGAATGAAAAGGCCCTAAAGGCCCAGGACAGGAAACAAGGTACTAACTGAACACGTCAGTGTTTAGTCTTCCACAAAACACCTGGTAATAACAAGCAGAGCCCTATCTACACAGCAGCACCTACTGTATAGGGTTGAAGTGGACCAAACACTAACTGCACACATCTCTGACTAAAGCCATTATAGAAGCAGAACCAGCAGCTAGGAGGTTGTCTAATTCACAATGCAGAGGAGAGCAACAGACTAGACAGAGTACAAGGAGTTAGAGAGATAAGGAGAGAGAGAGATAAGAGAGGAGACAGAGTTACAGACATACAGAGTGGAGAAAGAGTTAGACAGGGAGAGAGTAGACAGAGTTACAGACATACAGAGTGGAGACAGAGTTACAGACATACAGAGTGGAGACAGACTTACAGACATACAGAGTGGAGAAAGCGTTAGACAGAGAGAGAGTAGACAGAGTTACAGACATACAGAGTGGAGAAAGAGTTAGAGAGAGAGTAGACAGAGTTACAGACATACAGAGTGGAGAAAGAGTTAGACAGAGAGAGAGTAGACAAAGTTAGACAGACATACAGAGTGGAGACAGTTACAGACAGAGTGTGTGATAAATAGAGCAGGAGAGTGAGAGAGAGCAGGAGAGAGAGCAAGAGAGAGCGAGCAGGAGAGAGGGGACAGAGTGAGAAAGGGGTAGTAACTGTGAAAGGAGAAAGAGGGAGGACATTGAAAGAGGAAGATAAAGAAATGCAGACAGTAGGAAGGAAGGAGGTACAAAACAAAAGAGGACAGAGGGCAGATAGATGGATGAGAGGAGACAGGAGGAGGAGAGACTGAAAAAGGTGTAAAGACAGCAAGGATGAAAGACTATGGGGGGAGGATGCACAGACAGACACTGAGGGTGTAGACTAATGCACAGAGACAGTGAGAAAAGAAGAGTGTTTGGGAGAGAGGAAGGAGACAAGACAGAGAGAGATAATGAGCGAGGGAGAGTCAAAACAAATGTAAGAAAAGGGAATGTTGAAATGGATAATAGATGGGCTTTACGTAGGCTTTACGCCTTGGGGTTCTTCCAGGTCCTCAAAGTGGTCCTCAAAGTGCTAAAACAAGACAGCGATGTGAGAAAGGCTGACGATGGAAAAAGCAAAAAGGAGAGTGCAAGACAGAGGGACAGAGAGAGAAAGAAGGAGAGCATATACTGTATATAGATAGAAAGGACCACACAGGCCGTGGCGAAAACAGTGGTGTTGCTATTTGGGCAGAACGGGAGTTAGTGGGAAGGGAGGGAAGCCGTGTTAGTGAGGGGTGGGAGTTAGTGGGAAGAGAGGGAGGCAGTGTTGGTGAGGGGTGGGAGTTAGTGGGAAGAGAGGGAGGCCGTGTTGGTGAGGGGTGGGAGTTAGTGGGAAGAGAGGGAGGCCGTGTTGGTGAGGGGTGGGAGTGAGAAGAGAAGGAGGCCGTGTTGGTGAGGGGTGGGAGTGAGAAGAGAGGGAGGCCGTGTTGGTGAGGGGTGGGAGTGAGAAGAGAGGGAGGCCGTGTTGGTGAGGGGTGGGAGTTAGTTGGAAGGGAGGGAGGCCGTGTTGGTGAGGGGTGGGAGTTAGTGGGAAGGGAGGCTGTCTTGGTGAGGGGTGGGAGTTAGTGGGAAGGGAGGCTGTCTTGGTGAGGGGTGGGAGTTAGTTGGAAGGGAGGGAGGATGTCTTGTTGAGGGGTGGGAGTTAGTTGGAAGGGAGGGAGGCTGTGTTGGTGAGGGGTGGGAGTTAGTTGGAAGGGAGGGAGGCTGTGTTGGTGAGGGGTGGGAGTTAGTTGGAAGGGAGGGAGGCTGTGTTGGTGAGGGGTGGGAGTTAGTTGGAAGGGAGGGAGGCTGTGTCGGTGAGGGGTGGGAGTTAGTTGGAAGGGAGGGAGGCTGTGTTGGTGAGGGGTGGGAGTTAGTTGGAAGGGAGGGAGGTTGTGTTGGTGAGGGGTGGGAGTTAGTTGGAAGGGAGGGAGGTCGTGTTGGTGAGGGGTGGGAGTTAGTTGGAAGGGAGGAAGGCCGTGTTGGTGAGGGGTGGGAGTTAGTGGGAAGGGAGGCTGTCTTGGTGAGGGGTGGGAGTTAGTGGGAAGGGAGGGATGCTGTGTTGGTTAGACGCTGAATGATACAGACCGTGTGTGCAGGACAGATAAGAGCAGAGACAGAGAAAGTAGAGGAAATTAAGTGTTAAAGGGATAACCTAGCCCACACACACACACAGCCAAGAAAGATTAAATAACATGTTTGTTCACATACATGAATGAACCCTTAAACAATACTTTAGCCTTTTAATAGCCAGGCCTCCTGACTGAACATAGCATGCTGTGCGTACAACAGCATTGGCCTATAGCCATTCATTCCTTATCACATGGCCATTATCTGTTAGAACATGCATGGTATGGTATTCATACAGTAGCCTAGGCCTATATTCCCTTGTATCCTCTGGTCTCCTACATCAAAAGGACCTCAGATCACCCAGTATGACTCCAGTTAACAATAACTAACATAAACGCTCCCAGTAATGGAAACAAACTTTATGGAGTGAATGGTGCTCATAAAGTTAATGAAGGCACAGTTAAAGTCTGTACACAGGATAGGAAGTAGTCGACGCCAAACGCCATAACGAGTGCTGATTTGGTTTCATTCTCTCTCATGGTGACACTGTGCCAGTCTTTATGATGGGCATTAGGGAACATCAGATTGATTCCAACAACTGGGATGTTACAATAACCTCAGAACCTACACATAGTGTGCCTGGACTGTAACATAGCATACAAACAGACAAGATAACTGATTGTAGCTGTGTTAGTGGAACACACACTCACCCGTGTCAGCAGTGATGGCGACTCCCCTGAGCAGACATTGTATAGCAGTGGACCACCTCTCAGCCTCCACCCTGGCCTCAGCCAGGTACACCCTCACCTGTCTCCTCCTGGACACCCCCTTCCTCCGCCTCCCCGGGGGATACCAGTATAGAACCAGCAAGGGGGGAGCAGGGGCGCGGGGACAGCTGCACCCTGCCAGCTCTGACAGGGGTAGTATTAGACGTGCCTCTTTACCAGGGCGGGGGGCCAGGCGCTGGACGTGGATGTGGGAAGGGGTGAGGGTCAAGGCATAGCTGGAGGCAGCAGAGGGGCTGGGGGAGGGAGAAGGGGATGACAGACCCCCAGGACCTCCAGGGCTGTTGGGGCAGCTGTTGTTGCAGCTGCTGCCCGTTGCCCAGCCCCCGAACTGGCAGTGGAGTAGGGCCTCAGCTGGGGATGGGATGGGGGGCTCTGGGGAACGCATCCTTAGTGTGGGGGGCTTGACGGGGAGCGGACTTCCAACCCTCAGGTTTAGGGTAGGTAAGGTCTGTTTCCTGACAGGTGGACGGTGTGTGAGTGTTTCATGCAGTTGGCAGTTTGTTGGATGGAATAAGTCTGTTTAAATTCAGGTAGTGATACAACGTCAGTTCATTTGGCCACTGATGGCCACCTTAAAAAGGAGAATCAAATGGAAGCACCTCTCCTTAGGATCTGCTAGGAAGATGAAAATAAAACTATAGACCTGTCAGTCTTTCTTAAAAACACAAGTTATTTATCCCTGAAACGTCCTTAAAATCATTCTTCCACTTCAGTGCTTGAATTGCAAAGGCAACGCCACAAAAGCACCTCTGAGTTTGACGTGTCAAATCCATCTGCACTCAAAGGAGTATTGTACGATCCAAGAAAAATAACTCCCACTGGTCTTCAGATAGAGATTCTTCTCTTTAGTGTGTCAATCCAACAGAGGAACATAAAAACACCAGCCTTCACAACGCAAATGTCCGAAGACAAGGATTGATCTTAGATCTGTCAATTAAAGATTATGTCTGCCTTGTCCTTAAACGCTATCAGATTCTAGATTTGTCCATTTCGGAATGGTCGACAGAAAAGGCTTGTAAACAAAAACGATATACTTTCCAGTTTAAAATTAAAACAGAATATATACACCCCTAAAGATTAAAAAAATATATATAACTCAAAGATATGCTTAAATTACAGTTTTGAAATATCGTAGTGATGATATTTATCAATAAAGTGCAGCTTAGAAAAGACGGCTACATGTCAAACGAGTTTAAATAACATAAAACAAATCCTAAAACTATGAATCAGACAAAAATGAACACACCTTGGTCTTGCAAGGAGGCTACAGCAATTTAATTAGCACTAGATTGCAGTGGAATATTGTGTGGTAAGTGCTGACGTCAAGCATCCCGGTCTTCCACAGAAATGAGAGATATGTGGAGGCAGTAGTGTCAAGGTAGAATTTAAATATTACTCTTCAAGAGACAAGCAGGCATTACAGTAGTGAGATAGCTACGCGATCAATGTCCAATTCTAAGTGTCATCCGAATGAAAAATGCCACGTAATCATAGTTAATTTCCATCAAAGAGAAATGGAAAACCAAACAGAAAAAAACTCTAATTTTACTAAATTGTGCCGGAGGGAAGGGGGTTGTCATTCCTTGAGTTCAAGGGTCCATGTTCATGTTCCTTCACATAGATAAGTATACCTAAAGAGAAACACTGGTATTAGTAATCTATTAGCTTCCAATGTGTCCCAGCAGAAAATACTCTATGTATTCAAGTTTTAAAAAAGCATAAAGGAAGGGACTAGTATCAATTTAATTTTACCTTTATTTAACTAGGCAAGTCAGTTAAGAACAAATTCTTATTTTCAATGACGGCCTAGGAACAGTGGGTTAACTGCCTTGTTCAGGGGCAGAACGACAGATTTTTACCTTGTCAGCTTGGATCTTGCTCGGTTACAAGTCCAACACTAACCACTAGGCTACCTGCCCCCGCCATTAAAAATAGTACTACTAGTTTGATGGTTGTAGCCATCAATTGTCCGATTAACAATCACCCATATTAGCAAACTTATTTCATTTCAAACTCCACATTTCTCTAGTATAGGCTAGTACTAATCATAATGAACAAAATCAGTAAAATGCCTGCGATAAGTGATTGGTGTCAATAATTTTAATAATTATCCCTAAACCTGAAATTTCCATCCCTAACTATAACATTTTCCGCCAAGTTGGAACTGCCAAAGGGGACGGGGTTGCAATCTACTGCAGAGATAGCCTGCAGAGTTCTGTCTTACTATCCAGGTCAGTCAGTACCAAAACAATTTGAGCTTCTACTTCTAAAAGTTCCCCGTTCCAGAAGCAAGTCTCTCACCATTGCCGCTTGCTATAGGCCACCCTCTGCCCCCAGCTGTGCCCTGGACACCATATGTGAATTGATTGCCCCCCATCTATCTTCTGAGCTCGTGCTGCTAGATGACCTAAACTGGGACATGCTTAGCAGCATTTTCACTTTTGGATAAATAGCATGCCCAATTTCAACTTCCTGCTACTCATGACAAGAATACAAGATATACATATTATTAGTAGATTTGGATAGAAAACTCTGAAGTTTCTAAAACTGTTTGAATCATGTCTGTGAGTAGAACAGAACTTACGTTGCAGGCAAAACCCAGAGGACTAACCGTTCAGATTTTTTTTTTTTTAGGTCTCTGTCTGTTCAGTGAGTTCTCATTGGGAAATTAGGCACTTGTTTTCAGTTCCTGCCGCTTCCACTGGATGTCACCATTCTTTGGAATTTGGTTGAGGTTATTCCTTTGTGCAATGAAGAAGTACGGCCATCTAGGAAATGGGTAACACTGTTGAGAGTTGCGCAATACTTGAAAAGTAGCATTAGTTTCCTCTCGTCCTCTATTGAAAACAGATAGACCCGTCTTCAATTTGATCGATTATTAACGTTTAAAAATACCTAAAGTTGTATTACAAAAGTAGTTTGAAATGTGTTGGAAAAGTTTACAGGCAACTTGAGATATTTTGTAGTGACGTTGTGCAATTTGGAAGCTGTTTTTTCCTGGATCAAACACGCCAAATAAATTGACATTTTGGATATATATGGATGGAATTAATCAAACAAAAGGACCAATTGTGATGTTTATGGGACATATTGGAGTGCCAACAAAAGAAGCTCATCAAAGGCAAGGCATGTTTTATTTCTGCGTTTTGTGTAGGGTTGAAATATGCAACTCTTTGTTTACTGTTGTGCTATCATCAGATAATAGCTCCTTATGCTTTCGCCGAAAAGCCTTTTTGAAATCTGACATGCTGGCTGGATTCACAACGAGTGTAGCTTTAATTTAGTATCTTACATGTGTGATTTAATGAAAGTTTGATTTTTATATCATTTTATTTGAATTTGCCGCGCTGCATTTTCCCTGGCTTTTGGCCTAGTGGGACGCAAGCATCCCCTATACCATAAGAAGTTAACACCCCGGCCATCCTACAATCTAAGCTTGATGCCCTCAATATCACACAAATTATCAATGAACCTACCAGGTACAACCCCAAATCTGTAAACACGGGCACCCTCATAGATATCATCCTAACTAACTCCAAATACACCTCCGCTGTTTTCAACCAAGATCTCAGCGATCACTGCCTCATTGCCTGCATCTGCAATGGGTCTGCGGTCAAACGACCACCCCTCATCACTGTCAACCTCTTCCTAAAACACTTCAGTGAACAGGCCTTTCTAATCATCCTGGAATGACATTGACCTCATCCCATCAGTAGAGGATGCCTGGTTATTCTTTAAAAGTGCCTTCCTCACCATCTTAAATAAGCATGCTCCATTCAAAAATGTAGAACTAGGAATAGATATAGCCCTTGGTTCACTCCAGACCTGTCTGCCCTTGACCAGCACAAAAACATCCTGTGGCCTTCTGCATTAGCATCGAATAGCCCCCGTGATATGCAACTTTTCAGGGAAGTTAGGAACCAATATACACAGGCAGTTAGGAAAGCTAAGGCTATCTTTTTCAAACAGAAATGTGCATCCTGTAGTACTAACTCAAAAAAGTTATGGCACACTGTAAAGTCAATGGAGAATAAGAGCACCTCCTCCCAGCTGCCCACTGCACTGAGGCTAGGAAACACTGTCACTACCAATAAATCCACAATAATTGAGAATTTCTATAAGCATTTTTCTACGGCTGGCTATGCTTTCCACCTGGCTACCCCTACCCCGGTCAACAGCCCTGCGCTCCCCACAGCAACTCGCCCAAACCTCCATCACTTCTCCTTCACCCAAATCCAGAAAGCTGATGTTCTGAAACAGCTGCAGAATCTGGACCCCTACAAATCAGCTGGGCTAGACTGTCTGGACCCTCTCTAAAATGATCTGTTGAAATTGTTGCAACCCCTATTACTAGCCTGTTCAACCTCTTTCGTATCATCTGAGATCCCCATAGATTGGAAAGCTGCCGCAGTCATCCCCCTCTTCAAATGGGGAGACACTAGACCTATATCTATTCTACCCTGCCTTTAAGGTTTTTGAAAACCAAGTTAACAAACAGATTACCGAACATTTAGAATCTCACCGCACCTTCTCCGCCTTGTAATCTGGTTTCAGAGCTGGTCATGGGTGCACCTCAGCCACACTCAAGGTCCTAAACGATAGCATAACCGTCATCGATAAGAGACATTACTGTGCAGCCGTATTCATTGACCTGGCTAAGGCTTTCAGCTCTGTCAGTCACAACATTCTTATTGGCAGACTCAACAGCCTTGGTCTCTCAAATGATTGCCTCGCTTGGTTCACCAACTACTTCTCCGATAGAGTTCAGTGTGTCAAATCGGAGGGCCTGTTGTCCGGACCTCTGGCAGTCTCTATGGGGGTGCCACAGGGTTCAATTCTCGGTCCGACTCTCTTCTGCTGGTGATTCTTTGATCCACCTCAACGCAGACGCCACCATTCTGTATACCTCTGGCCCTTCGTTGGACACTGTGTTAACTAACCTCCAGATGAACTTCAATGCCATACAACTCTCCTTCCGTTGCCTCCAACTGCTCTTAAATGCAAGTAAAACTAAATGCATGCTCTTCAACCGATCGCTGCCCGCACCTGCCCGCCCATCCAGCCTCACTACCCTGGACAGTTCTGACAACTACAAATACCTAGGTGTCTGGTTAGACTTTCAACTCACCTTCCAGACTCACATTAAGCATCTCCAATACAAAATTAAATCTAGTATCGGCTTCCTATTTCACAACAAAGCATCCTTCACTCATGCTGCCAAACATACCCCCATAAAACTGACTATCCTATCGATCCTCGACTTTGGCGATGTCATCTATAAGATAGCCTCCAACACTCTACTCAACAAATTGGATGCAGTCTATCACAGTGCCATCCGTTTTGTCACCAAAGTCCCATATACTACCCACCACTGCAACCTGTACACTCGTTGGCTGGCCCTCGCTTCATACTCGTCGCCAAACCCACTGGCTCCAGGTCATCTACAAGTCTCTGCTAGGGAAAGCCCCACCTTATCTCAGCTCACTGGTCACCATAGCAGCACCCACCCATATACCCGCTGGAGCGCGTGCTATCTCACTGGTCACCCCCAAAGCCAATTCCTACTTTGGCCGCCTCTCCTTCCAGTTCTCTGCTGCCAATGACTGGAACGAACTGCAAAAATCTCTGAAGCTGGAGACTCTTACCTCCCTCACTAGCTTTAAGCACCAGCTGACAGAGCAGCTCACAGATCACTGCACCTGTACATAACTCATCTGTAAATAGACCATCCAATCTACCTCATCCCCATACTGTATTTATTTATCTTGCTCCTTTGCACCCCAGTATCTCAACTTGCACATTCATCTTCTGTACATCCTACCATTTCAGTGTTTAATTGCTATATTGTAATTAATTTGCCACCATGGCCTATTTATTGCCTTTACCTCCCTTATCCTACCTCATTTGCATATGCTATATATAGATTTTTCTACTGTATTATTGACTGTATGTTTGTTTATTCCATGTGTAGCTCTGTGTTGTCGTATGTGTCGAACTGCTTTGCTTTATCTTGGCCAGATCGCAATTGCAAATTAGAACTTGTTCTCAACTAGCCTACCTGGTTAAATAAAGGTGAAATAAAAAAATTCAGTTTATCGTCCCAGCTCTAGTATCAATTGGCACTCTACCCAAAAGTACCTTCATGTTTCGTTGACAAAAACATGTGCAGTAGCACCTTGTACGGCAGTCATTATGAAAACAATTGAACAGTAGAAAACAAGGAGGAAATGACTTTCAAATCAACTTTTCCAACAATCCAGCCGAGTGACTGAGACAGGCTCCCTCACCATGTCCTCTCCAGATGTCCTGCTTCTAAGTTTAGAGTGGTGCCTATGCGTGTTTCACAGTCGATACAGTTTTATATTGTTCCAAAAGGTGAGTGACTCTTTGGCCAGTTGCAGAAGTGAAAGCAGGGCAGCAAACTCGTGAGAGACTGTGGTTCAAACTGGATTAGGCAATCTGTGTGCATGCATTATCCCCATGTCCAGGATTCCTTGAAGTCATGCCATGATGGCTAAACCACGCTGATTTAGAATCACACGTTCCTGACATCTGTGCTCACCGATGCGACAACCTAATTTGGGTAAATGAACTGGTTAATTACCACATATGCCTAATGAAATTAACAGAGTTTGGTGGACACATTGACGGATGGCGTTAATCCAGACAGTCTACTTACTCTCTTTCACAATTTGTAACCGGTGGAAGTATGATTCATTGACGGATTAGCCTACTAGACAGATTCTTGCCCAGGACTGGTTTCGGCAGGCATAACTTGTAGTGACCTTCAAATATAGTTTACTCAGTCATCACCAATTGCTTCTTTACATTGTTACTAGTGAATTACTATGGACTGAAAACACAATGTGCTGGTTATCAAATCAAATCAAATCAAATGTAACCTGGAAAACCTTAATTCGAGGAAAGTGTCTATCATTCAGATTCAGCCATCATAGGCTATATAAAACAAAACGGACCCATAAGAGGCTTCCCTTTAAGTATTAACTGTTACGTTCAGTCGATAACCTTTATCTAAGGTGCTGGCACAATCAAGACTTGGCAGATATGCAGCCTGATTAAAGAAAAATGCATTTGCTCGTGCGGATACCTTGGTGCATTTTGCAGGGTGGCGGGTATCGCCGCTCTAATTTGGTTTTACTATGACCGTGCTCGGAACATTTAGGATCCATTTGGCAGTCTTCACACAACATTGTTTAGAAATGTGTGATCCTTTCTCAAGTGGCTAGCTAGTATGATAGCGCGACTGACAAATAACGTTGGCTTAGAATGAGGCCATCGAGCTACTAGTTTCGTAGCGATCTAACGTTAGCAAACGACAAGCGTTAACTACAGTTAGCTAGTTAACGTTAGTTAGGAATATTGATCATTGCTCAGCAGTCTGTGTGTAACTCTTACAAGCTAGTTAGCTACTTCTGACGTTTCAAAATGCCATCGCCAGGGAATAGTATACAAAGCAGTTAACGTTCAATTGGGGTTAGCAGCAAACTAGACAATATAAGATATCCCAACTTGTTACAGTAGTGGATAGCATGCTAGCCAACAATGCTGTTGAAAATCATTTATTGGCTAGCTATAACGTTATAAACGCAACTGGTTGTTTATCCTGGCTAAAAACTCGGTCTAGCCACAATATCTAACGTTAGCAGCGAGGCGCTATAGCCATCATTTTGTCATTAGCTAGCTAAACAATGTCATTTCACTAACGTCGGCTAGCAACAATATGCTGGCTAGCTAGGAGGTAACGTAGCTATTTAATACTCAATTGGTAAAATAATAACCGTGGGAATATTAACTGTATAGACTTAAACTCGTAATTACCTCATTCTACCTCCCCGGCTTGCTTGTTCCGTAGGACGCCTGTGTATATCCTCCAGGAAGCGTATGAAACACCGGAGGACAGGATAGTTTGAGCGGCGGGGAGGAAGTCCAATCCTGATAAGGAAAGACATTCTGGACCTACCGACATTCTCCAATAGTTAACTGCGCCAGTGCACCGCATTGTGGAGGCCACAGATAGTGTCATGATCGACTGAAAGTTACTGAGGACAAGACTGGACTCAATCAGTCTAGTCAATACGGTCTAGGCTAGACTGTCCATGCTTCCAATGCACTCATCACCTGTCTAAATAAAAATATTACACAAGACATTGAAAAACAATTATTAGTAGTACTACATGTTATAAAACGGTCTAGGAGTGAATAGTAATAGCAGCTTGATTCAAGTTGTCCATCAGGTTTGCACAATAAAATGTCTACCTAGTGAAGTACTATGCAAGTGCAACAAAGCTCTGAAAAAAAAAAAAAAATGGACAGAGACATTGCTTCATTTTGTATTGCTCTTTTTATTTGTATCAGATTCCATGGAAAACAAAAAATACTTTAGGCCTTGTATCCACGGCTGGATCTGCGCCCACGAGCACGTTCAAACTTCCTGCCCTTGGAGCGAATGTAGGGCCTGAGGGAGAGAAGAGATATGCCATTAATTCAGTGTTTCAAACAACTTCCTAGATTCTGCAGATTTGCATTATGTGCATTGTCCAACTCAATGTAAAACAAAGCAATAGTCTGGGGACAAAACTAGCAAAATACAGCTAGGCCTAATGTATTTAAATTATGCATTTTTCCTTCTCCGTTCCTTGAAGTAATCACTGATATGATATAACTGGGTTGGAGAAAGTGAATCTAGTGGAACCCAGGCGTATACAAATTTCTCTACACCAATGAATGTTTTATTTGGATCAGAATGATCCGGATTCTGGAATCCTCCGTTTTAGAATTCAAGATCAATCTGGACATTTTTGAAAAATAAATCAGATGGATCATTCTGCTCAAGACGCCACAACTTCAAGATCACTGAATCCAGATGTTCAGTGCTTTGAACAGGCCTACCTACCCCTCGCCATCTACTGGACAGGTTATGGCACTGCCACTAAACTGTCATAGGGAACCCGAGAGGAGTAAACTAATGTATATAGTGCCATTTGTATTTATATAAGATTTGTGCTATTTGTACCGTAAGATTTTCACTGTATCCTGCAATTACACCAGCGAACCCCTGTAGGTGACGATTAAACACGGAATCAAAAAGGTACATGCATTTACTTGCAGGGACGCAAACTGGCGAGGGCCCAAAAACACAACAACATTTTTGTTACTTGTGATTTTCAACGATGTAAAGTCGCACGCGTGACTTTCTCCTTTATGGTAGTGTCTCTCAGTCGACATAACCGCAAAGCCTAGTCAGACTGGCCTGTGCTCTTACAAGCGAAATTAAAAGATGAATTAATCCAACATAATAGAAGGACCATCACTGTCTGCACACCGCAACTCACCATCACGGCTAACATGTACACCCCCCCCCCCCCCCAAATTTAGTTCAGATCTACATGATTCACGTGGATGACCTATTTTGAAATCATCCCCGTATTTGACACTTCTCAATACAAACAAATTGCCGCATTCAGTACCTATACTGCAGTCAAATTAATTCAGATGTAAGAGTATTTTAAACCCCCTCACCTTAGTTATATTGACATATCTTGGTTGTAGTGCCTTTCACCTTTATAAACCCACCCTGAATGCACCCTTCCAGTGTGATCAGGATTATCGCCATCTAAAACAACCCTAATCACTACCTTTTGAGTTTTGAAAAATGCAAAAACAAATGATCCTGATTAAAGGTCAGATTGGATTACAAAATCCAAATCCCTATACAGAGGATCCAAATCTCATTTACCAGTTTTGAAATACTAAATTCTAACAATTCAATCCGATTGCTGTTTTTTAACACTGGGCTCAGGGGCTAATTCAGTCAGGTGCAACATATAGATTAGAACACTGCAGACAAACTGACAATTGTTTCTACATGACAAGAGAAACATGGTTGTCCTTCTCTACACAATGCACATCTAGTATCCTCATTCTAAGGGCTCTCCACAACAAGCTCCTGTACTAACAAAACATCTTATCGAAGTTCTCAATATTCAGAAAGTGTCCTCCGTTTAAAAACATTGGTGATTTTCAGTGAAAACAAAACTGGAACGAACTTGTCAAACAATTTGGAAAAAATTATCTAAATTGATAGATATTGAATGAAACCCTAGGAGAGCAGCAATCTCATAAAAGGGGTACAATACTCACTTGGTGTGACTGTGGGGGGTTCCACAGGCTTTTCCAAAATGCCTGTACACCTCTCTGCCCTTGCGGGGTCCTGAAAGAAGGAAAACAAGTGAGTTTCAGACCAGAGTAACAGGGCTGTCACTCAATAGCCACAAAGCCAAAATTGCCTATGATGTAAAAATGAATGAACACAAAATTAGCTTTTTGGCCTTAACTTAGGTAGATTTAGGTTAGCAGTATAGTTAAGGTTAGATTTAAGAGAAATTGTAGAAATAGGCATGGTTTAGCAATAATCTGACCGTGGCGGTGATAACAGTAACAGGACTGTAGAGCAAAGGTACAACAGAATATCCCCAGCATAACTTTAAACTTTGAACATTGTTAAACTAGTAGTGTTCTTACCTGACAGCAGCACGGTGCCCTGTCCTTTGGGGGCAGCCAGAGCCAGCTGGTCAAAGGTCATGACCTGGCCTCCGGCCTTCAGGATCCTGCGGCGAGCGCCATCAGTCACCTTCAGAGCGCACACCTGAGGGAAGGGAGAACAGAACACGTTTAGCAACTCATGTTAGTACTTAATTCATTTTCAGTGAAGTAGTCTAACCCTAGTGCGGAAGAGCAACCCAGTTACAGGGTGGGAAGGCTTTTACTCCACCGATTGTTGCAAAACATTTCTTAAACTGGAAGCAAAGGGAATGGGACGGGACCTACCTGACTTGTCCAATAAAAACGCAAGTTTTGCTTCGATTTGGCTCTTAAACATTTTCCGCAAAAAATACACCGCAGGTTAAACCAGGTGTTAGTGCTAGAGCAAAAGCCTGACCCAAACAAGCATCTAGTAAGTTAAAACAACCTTTACCTTGAGCTTGGGGATATCCTGAATTCTGACATCATCAGTGACAGTTCCCACGACAACTGCGGTTCTGTTCTCACGTCCAGGAAGTTTCATCTTACGGATCTGAAAAGGACGGCAAATAGTTCAGAAGAGGGACAACCGCCACACAGTAAAGATAAATACTAAGATGCTTTCACTTAGCTGTGTATTCATATCAATAAATCTGGAAGGACATTGTCCCGGTTTCCCGATAGCAATGGAACTTGGGCTAACAAGGGTTAATTGGGGGGGGGGGTGTACAGTTCAAACACATGCAGAGTATTAATATAATTAGGCAAGGCTCTTTGATTTACATATATACTTATAATGTCCCAGAGACCCGCTAACTTATAATGTCCCAGAGACCCGCTAGAGTCTAGCCCGTTGTCATAGTCCTGGAGGGCCGATGACACGCTTTCCATAGTCAACAAATCCATGACTTCCATGCTGAAGCGCTGTGGTTTACACTCTCTCCAATAGAGGTCAACCGATTAATCAGAATGGCCGATTAATTAGGGCCGATTTCAAGTTTTCATAACAATTGGAAATCAGTATTTTTGGGGCGGCGATTTTTTTTTATATCTTTATTTAACTAGGCAAGTCAGTTAATTAAGAACACATTCTTATCTTCAATGACAGCCTAGGAACGGTGGGTTAACTTCCTTGTTCAGGGGCAGAACGACAGATTTTCACCTTGTCAGCTCGGGGGATCCAATCTTGCAACCTTACATTTATTTAACTAGTCCAACGCAATAACCACCTGCCTCTCGTTGCACTCCACAAGGAGACTGCCTGCCTAGACTTAGGAGGGATGCCACCCATTAGATAAAATACAGAACGGTTCCGTATTTAACTGAAATAATAAACGTTATGTTTTCGAAATGATAGTTTCCGGATTCGACCATATTAATGACCAAAGGCTCGTATCTCTGTGTGTTTATTATAATTAAGTCTATGATTTGATAGAGCAGTCTGACTGAGCGATGGTAGGCAGCAGCAGGCTCGTAAGCATTCATTCAAACAGCACTTTTGTGCGTTTTGCCAGCAGCTCTTCATGACTTCAAGCCTATCAGCCTAATGGCTGGTGTAACCGATGTGAAATGGCTAGCTAGTTAGCGGGGTGCGCGCTAATAGCGTTTCAAATGTCACACGCTGAGACTTGGAGTAGTTATTCCCCTTGCTCTGCAAGGGCCGTGTCTTTTGTGGAGCAATGGGTAACGCTGCTTCGAGTGTGGCTGTTGTCGATGTGTTCCTGGTTCGAGCCCAGGTAGGGGCGAGGAGAGGGACGGAAGCTATACTGTTACACTGTCAATACTATAGTGCCTATAAGAACATCCAATAGTCAAAGGTATATGAAATACAAATGGTATAGAGAGAAATAGTCCTATAAATACTATATTAACTACAACCTAAAACCTCTTACCTTGGAATATTGAAGTCTCATGTTAAAAAGGAACCACCAACTTTCATATGTTCTCATGTTGAGCAAGGAACTTAAACGTTAGCTTGTAAAAAAAATACATGGCACGCACATATTGCACTTTTACTTCTCCACCACTTTGTTTTTGCATTATTTAAACCAAATTGAACATGTTTCATTATTTATTTGAGGCCAAATTGATTTTATTGATGTATTATATTAAGTTAAAATAAGTGTTAATTCAGCATTGTTGTAATGGTCATTATTACAAATACATTTTAAAAAATTGGCCGATTAATCAGTATCGGCTTTTTTTGTCCTCCAATAATTGGTATCAGCGTTGAAAAATCATAATCGGTCGACCTCTACTCTCCAATTCAGAAATATTGTTGGTTTGACTGATAGGAAGGCCAGTACAGTGATATGTTGCGTGGTTCTAGATTGGATATTGTCCACCCTACTTCCTAGCAGTCACACTAAAGGACAGACAACATATCTACCGCAGTCCAAAATCTTTTGACAGCTGGACATTTCCATAAAATATGCGTTTGTGTACCAACCTCACCACAGCCATGCCAACACAATTCTGAAAGGCTTTGATCCATTTTTAAAAAACCTGTGAGGTGTAATATAAGCCTATGTAAGACCATTGGAATAATTTTATACCAGACTAGGAACCCAAACCGGCTGCGTGCGTGCGCCATCGTGCATAAATTTATTTTGTCCCCCTAAACCAGATACGATCACGACACGCAGGTAAAAATAGCAAAAGCAACTCTGAACCAATGACATTAATTTGGGGACAGGTCGAAAAGCATTAAACATGTATGGCAATTTAGCTAGTTAGCGTGCACTTGCTAGCTAATTTGTCCTATTTAGGTAGCTTGCTGTTGCTAGCTAATTTGTCCTGGGATATAAACATTGAGTTGTTATTTTACCTGAAATGCACAAGCTCCTCTACTCCGCCAATTAATCCACACATAAAACGGCCAACCAAATCGTTTCTAGTCATCTCTCCTCCTTCCAGGCTTTTTCATCTTTGAACTTATATGGTGATTGGCATCTAAACTTTCATAGTATAACCACGACTACCGGCAAAACAGTTAGTCTTTCAATCACCCACGTGGGTATAACCAATAAGGAGATGGCACATGGGCACCTGCTTCTATAAACCAATGAGATGGGAGAGGCAGGACTTTCAGCGCGATCTACGTCAGAAATAGAAAGGAGTTCTATTTTAGACCTTGGCATCGCAGATGCTTGTTGGTGCACGCGAGCAGTGTGGGTGCAATAATTGAATAACATGGATTTCTAAATTTATTTGGAACATACGCAATGTGTCCGGTCTGCATGTTACAGTTGGATATCAATGTTTTTCCATATCGCATCCCACTCTACTGCGGTGAGAGATACACACAAGTCCTGTTCCCAATGTGACACGAGTAGGGATGTTGCTGTTTGGGGAGGAGAGACCAACCAGCTTGTATAAGGTGGAAACCGTTCCTTTCCCATTAGCAGCACCCCTTAGTTTGTTGTCCATCACTTTTAGATCCCACATCAACACCATGAGGTAATAGATTATTGATTTGAGTTGCAAATAAGGTAGAAATGTCCAAGCCAAACTCTGCTATCAACTCTTTAAAATGGTTTGACAACACACCAAGCCAAACTCTGCTATCAACTCTTTAAAATGGTTTGACATCACCATCCCTTACGACACCTGACTGATGTTTTGGCATAGCCAGGTAATATTAGCCAATGTCTTTCTCCCTGTAGTAAACAAGGGGTTGTTCCATATTGGACATGAGGGATGCTTCATAGATAACCTTTATGAAGTATCTTTGCCACGTCACATGAAAACTCAAGTGGCTTACCTTACAGTAGCACTTGGGGTAATACCATAATGATGATATAGAGATCAAATTACTGTCACAAGACAAGTAATACAAATAAACAGGAACAGCTAATCCACACTTGCTTCTTGACATGGACAGTTTATGGTTAATTATTGGTTTCTTATCTTTCCACAATAAGCCAGAAAATAAACTACACATCTCTTTAAACCAGTACTGAGGGAATTGAAGGGGAGCAGCATTTTCACTTTTGGATGAAAAGCATGCCCTGAGTAAACTGCCTCCTACGCAGTCCCAGATGCTAATATATGCATATTGTTATTAGTATTGGATAGAAAACACTGAAGTTTCTAAAACTGTTTGAATGATGCTTGTGAGTATAACAGAAGTCATATGGCAGGCAAAAACCTGAGAAGAAATCAAAACAGGAAGTGGGAACTCTTGAGGTTTGTAGTTTTTTAACTCAGCCCCTATCGAATAGTGGGATATGGGCCATTTTGCACTTCCTAAGGCTTCCACTAGATGTCAACAGTCTTTAGAACGTTGTTTCAGGCTTCTATTGTGAAGGGGGGCCGAATGAGAGCTGATTGAGTCAGAGGTCTGGCAGCCGCCTCGATCTCAGTCACGTGCATTCACACGAGGTAGGTAGCTCTCGTTCCATTGCTTTTCTACAGACAATGGAATTCTCCGGTTGGAACATTATTGAGCATTTATGATAAAAACATCCTAAAGATTGATTCTATACTTAGTTTGACAAGTTTCTACGACCTGTAATATAACTTTTTTAACCTTTCGTCCGACGTTCGGCTGGACTTGAACGCGCGTTTGGATTTGTTTACCAAACGCCCGAACAAAAGAAGCTATTAGGACAAAGTATGAACTTTATCGAACAAATCAAACATTTATTGTAGAACTGGGATTCCTGAGAGTGCATTTTTTTTATTTTTTATTTATTTCACCTTTACTTAACCAGGTAGGCTAGTTGAGAACAAGTTCTCATTTACAACTGCGACCTGGCCAAGATAAAGCATAGCAGTATGAGCAGACAACACAGAGTTACACATGGAGTAAACAATTAACAAGTCAATAACACAGTAGAAAACAAAGGGGGAGTCTATATACAATGTGTGCAAAAGGCATGAGGTAGGCGAATAATTACAATTTTGCAGATTAACACTGGAGTGATAAATGATCAGATGGTCATGTACAGGTAGAGATATTGGTGTGCAAAAGAGCAGAAAAATAAATAAATAAAAACAGTATGGGGATGAGGTAGGTGAAAATGGGTGGGCTATTTACCAATAGACTATGTACAGCTGCAGCGATCGGTTAGCTGCCCAGATAGCAGATGTTTGAAGTTGGTGAGGGAGATAAAAGTCTCCAACTTCAGCGATTTTTGCAATTCGTTCCAGTCACAGGCAGCAGAGTACTGGAACGAAAGGCGGCCAAATGAGGTGTTGGCTTTAGGGATTATCAGTGAGATACACCTGCTGGAGCGCGTGCTACGGATGGGTGTTGCCATCGTGACCAGTGAGCTGAGATAAGGCGGAGCTTTACCTAGCATGGACTTGTAGATGACCTGGAGCCAGTGGGTCTGGCGACGAATATGTAGCGAGGGCCAGCCGACTAGAGCATACAAGTCGCAGTGGTGGGTGGTATAAGGTGCTTTAGTGACAAAACGGATGGCACTGTGATAGACTGCATCCAGTTTGCTGAGTAGAGTGTTGGAAGCCATTTTGTAGATGACATCGCCGAAGTCGAGGATCGGTAGGATAGTCAGTTTTACTAGGGTAAGCTTGGCGGCGTGAGTGAAGGAGGCTTTGTTGCGGAATAGAAAGCCGACTCTTGATTTGATTTTCGATTGGAGATGTTTGATATGAGTCTGGAAGGAGCGTTTGCAGTCTAGCCAGACACCTAGGTACTTATAGATGTCCACATATTCTAGGTCGGAACCATCCAGGGTGGTGATGCTAGGCGGGGATGCGGGTGCAGGCAGCGATCGGTTGAAAAGCATGCATTTGGTTTTACTAGCGTTTAAGAGCAGTCGGAGGCCACGGAAGGAGTGTTGTATGGCATTGAAGCTTGTTTGGAGGTTAGATAGCACAGTGTCCAATGACGGGCCGAAAGTATATAGAATGGTGTCGTCTGCGTAGAGGTGGATCAGGGAATCGCCCGCAGCAAGAGCAACATCATTGATGTATACAGAGAAAAGAGTCGGCCCGAGAATTGAACCCTGTGGCACCCCCATAGAGACTGCATTCTGATGAAGATCAAAGGTAAGTGAATATTTATAATGCCATTTTTGACTAATGTTGACTGCGCAACATGGCGGATATTTCTTTTGACTGTTTTTGGGCTCTGAGTGCCGAACAAAACATACATGTATTGTGTAACATGAAGTCATATGAGTGTCATCTGATGAAGATCAAAGGTTAGTGATTAATTTTCTCTCTATTTGTGCTTTTTGTGACTCCTCTTTGGCTGGAAAAATGGCTGGGTTTTTCTGTGACTTGGTGGTGACCTAACAATCGTTTATGGAGCTTTCGCTTTAAAGCATTTTTGAAACCAGACACTGTGGCTGGATTAATGAGAATTTTATCTTTAAAATGGTGCCTAATACTTGTATGTTTGAGAAATTGGATTTATGAGAGTTGTGTTGATTTGTATTTGGCGCCCTGCAATTTCATTGGCTGTTGGCGAGGGGTTCCACTAGTGGAACCAGGTTAACATCATCCCTAATGAGCTATAGGACCCTTGGTATCGTACAGCTGGGATTTGACAGTGTTAGTATGATACCATCAGCGTTTAAGTTGGTTTTGAAGTCATGACCACTCAGTGATTCCACTTATATCCCCCTTAGCCTGTTTTAATGCGGTCATCTCGTTGTAAGATTGTTTAAAAATCCTTTGCTCATTTGTAACAATAAAGACATTTGCAACTTTATATTTGTAGTCAACTTTGTTCTGAAGTTATCTGCGGTCAGAAACATCTAGATTCCATGTTTAGCTGGAGATTGTGTGTATAAAGTGACGCAGATGGGCAAAAAAAAAGCATCCAACAACGGCCACTGTAAATAACGAGCAGTTTCAAGCCCAATTTTAGTAACGACGGTTTTGGGTCTTAAGATGCATTTGGGAAACTGGGCCATTAGATTTAAATCATTTAGCAGATGATGTTATTCAGACACTTAGAGGAGAAATAAGTGCATGACAGACTTTTCACCTAGTGGGCTTGGAACCAGCGACTTTTCGGTTAATGGCCCAATGCTCTTAAATTACTAGGCTGCCTGCCACCCCAACTGGGACATGTTCAAGAAGCCACGTAAGAGGTGGAAAGATCTCCAGCTCACTGAAAAGGTACCAAATCATCAGAAAGGAAATTAACCATGACATAGGAGTCAATGGTCAAAAGAGAATCATAACTAGAATGTTTGAGCAAGGAAGTGTAAAAAAACAAAACAATAAAGCATTGTAGCGCAACAGGCATAAGCAGGAGTACCAGCTGAAGTTGTCCTCCCACTTGTACTGTTGCCCTCTTAGGTCTTTGAATCTGTGACTTTGACTGCCATTCAATTGAGTTGATTGTAGCAATTTGATTCTGTAGTAGGTTAAAAACACAGCAAAGGGACAGATTGATGAAACTCACCATGCGGGACACTGATATCGGAGGCCTGTGGGTCCTGCTCATGAAGAGCCTCCTGAGGACCACCTTGTTGAAGGGAGCAGTGGAGCGACGGGCCAGGAATCTGTAAAGCTGTGGGGACAAGAACATAAACATTTATTAAGTAGAAAGTATTGACTACTCAATGTAAAATGTTAACAAGGGTTACTCTGAGCTATGTGCTGCATAGATTTTACAATTAACCAAAAAAGGTCTAACATCAAGATGGGAAATCAACAACTTAGTTGTCGGACTACTTGTTTACATGACAATGCCTTAATGTATAAAGGTTGCGACACTTACCTTGACCAGGAGCCTCAGGTAGATATCCTGACTCTTGGGCTCCTTTCTGTGCACCTTACGGTCCTTGTTGTGTCGGATGTCAACTCCCTGTGAATAGATGGTGCAGGTAAATACATGAGAACTTGCCATTCGCGCACCGATCAATTAAAAACAGAATTATTAGTTACACAGTGTTAATGACATTGCTGATCACTGTGCCATGGAAATGTACCTTTGCATGCTTCTGAACCCTATGCTTTATGGCTAGACCTCAAACGGAAGACCACGTCTACTAACGTTACAGTGTAACTCATACCTAAACAGCACCCAAATCATTCACACCCAACTTGAATTTGGCAGCATACCGTGAAGCATAACGTTGCAGTCTCATACACAGCGGCTAACTAGCGATCCAGCGAAGTAACGATAAGTAGCATAGTTCACCAACACTGGTCAAATGGCACGTTTTCAATTAGGGCCATCTACCTAGTCAGGTAGCCGATACAATCTATTTTGGAGAAGTCTCAAAACGAAGGAACAAAAGTTACCGACATTTCTCGAAAAGCAGTACCAGTATTTCAATATCTTGTGTCTAAGTTACACGCTGTCTTTCGGGAATTAGTGAGAATACGCGGTAGCAAAACTACTGTGACGCTAACCACCGGTAGTGAAGGACGTTAAAACGCCAAATAGTATGTCAATACCATTCGGAATTCAAACCAAAGACATCAAGGCAATTAGATACATGGAAATGGTTGAATTGTGCTACTGTAAAAGTGAGGATGGACTCAGATTATCAAGTCAGTTAACGATGTTTTCATAAACTGTACCTACCATCTTGGACTCAGAGTGGAAAGGGAAAAGGAAGAGTCGCTGTCTCGCGATAAAGACTTCTCCGCGATTGCGGAGGTCACACGCGTTTTCGTTGGCTGTTTTGCTATTACTTCCTGTGTGATCATCACGTCGTCAAAAAGTCATTATATTTCTATTTTATATGATTCTATTCGTTAATTAATTTAATCCATTCATCATTTGTGTATAGGCTAGTGTGAAGTGACTTTCTAACCAATAAATACACTATGTGGAAAACAAATTAAATTTCAAAATACTGTCTATTATATTTTATTATGTGATTTACATAGAATTAATAATCAATTTTCTTAACAAAACAGAAAAGTGAACTCACTTCTCTTCTTGTAATTTCTCAGGCTCTTAATTTTTTAACTTGGCAGATGTGTTGCTACCTACCCTCACCACCTGGGGGCGGCCTGTCAGGAAGTCCAGGATCCAGTTGCAGAGGGAGGTGTTTAGTCCCAGGATCCTTAGCTTGGTGATGAGCTTTGAGGGTACTATGGTGTTGAACGCTGAGCTGTAGTCAATGAAAAGCATTCTCACATAGGTGTTCCTTTTGTCCAGGTGGGAAAGGGCAGTGTGGAGTGCAATAGAGATTGCATCATCTGTGGAACTGTTTGGGCGGTTTCTGGGATAATGGTATTGATGTGAGTGTATGTAAACTTCCGACTTCAACTGTATATATATATATACAGTGTGTGTGTGTGCATATATATATATATATAAAGTCAAAAGTTTGGACACACCTACTCATTCAAGGGTTTTTCTTTATTTTGACTATTTTCTACATTGTAGAATAATAGTGAAAACATCACAACTATGAAAAAACACACGTGGAATCATGTAGTAGCCAAAAAAGTGTTTATATTTGAGATTCTTCAAAGTAGCCAATCTTTTCCTTGATGACAGCTTTGCACACGCTTGGCATTCTCTCAACCAGCTTCATGAGGTAGTCACCTGGAATGCATTTAAATGAACAGGTGTGCCTTGTTTTTATTTATTGAACCTTTATTTAACTATGTTAAAAGTTCAATTCTGGAATTTCTGTCCTTCTTAATGCCATTGAGCTAATCAGTTGTGTTGTGACAAGGTAGGGGTGGTTTACAGAAGATAGCCCTATTTGGTAAAAGACCAAGTCCAAATTATGACAAGAACAGCTCAAATAAGCAAAGAAAAATGACAGTCAATCATTACTTTAAGAAATGAAGGTCAGTAAATGCGGAAAATGTCAAGAACTTTGAAAGTTTCTTCAAGTGCAGTCGCAAAAACCATAAACTATGATGAAACTGGTTCTCATGAGGACCACCACAGGAAAGGAAGACGCAGAGTTACCTCTGCTGCAGACAATTATTTGCTGCAGACGATTATTTGAACTTCAGATTGCAGCCCAAATAAATGCTTCACAGAGTTCAAGTAACAGATCCATCTCAACACCAACTGTTCAGTGAAGTGAATCAGCCCTTCATGATCGATTTGCTGCAAAGAAACCACTACTAAAGGACACCAATAATAAGAAGAGACTTGTTTAAGCAAGAAACACGAGCACAAGCAAGTCTCGTGGAAATTTGTCCTTTGGTCTGATTTTTGGGTCCAACCGCCGTGTCTTTGTGAGACACAGAGTAGGTGAACGGATGATCTCCGCATGTGTGGTTCCCACCGTGAAGCATGGAGGAGGAGGTGGCATGGTGTGGTGGTGCTTTGCTTGTGACACTTTCAGGGATTTATTTAGAATTCAAGGCACACTTTACCAGCATGTCTACCACAACATTCTGCAGCAATACGCTATCCCATATGGTTTGCCCTTAGTGGGACTATCATTTTTTTCCCAACAGGACCCAAAACACACCTCCAGATATGTAAGGGAGAGAGGGAGAGAGTGCTGCATCAAATGACCTGGAATCCACAATCATCCGACCTCAACCCAATTGAGAGGGTTTGGAATGAGTTGGACCACAGAGTGAAGAAAAAGCAGCCAACAAGTGCTCAGCATATGTGGGAACTCCTTCAAACTGGTTGACTGTTGGAAAAGCATTCCAGGTTAAGCTGGTTGGGAGAATGAGAAGAGTGTCATCAAGGCAAAGGATGGCTACTTTGAAGAATCTAAAATCTAAAATCTATTTGGATTTTTCAATTTTTTTTGGTTACTACATGATTCCGTAGTTTTGAGGTCTTCACTTTTATTCTACAATGTAGAAAATAGTAAAAATAAAGAAAAACCCTTGAATGAGTAGGTGTGTCCATACTTTTGACTGGTACTTTATATATATATATATATATATATATATATATATAAATATATATATATATATACACACACACACACACACACAAACACTGTATATACAGTGCCTTGCGAAGGTATTCGGCCCCCTTGAACTTTGCGACCTTTTGCCACATTTCAGGCTTCAAACATAAAGATATAAAACTGTATTTTTTTGTGAAGAATCAACAACAAGTGGGACACAATCATGAAGTGGAACGACATTTTATTGGATATTTCCAACTTTTTTAACAAATCAAAAACTGAAAAATTGGGCGTGCAAAATTATTCAGCCCCTTTACTTTCAGTGCAGCAAACTCTCTCCAGAAGTTCAGTGAGGATCTCTGAATGAACCAATGTTGACCTAAATGACTAATGATGATAAATACAATCCACCTGTGTGTAATCAAGTCTCCGTATAAATGCACCTGCACTGTGATAGTCTCAGAGGTCCGTTAAAAGCGCAGAGAGCATCATGAAGAACAAGGAACACACCAGGCAGGTCCGATATACTGTTGTGAAGAAGTTTAAAGCCGGATTTGGATACAAAAAGATTTCCCAAGCTTTAAACATCCCAAGGAGCACTGTGCAAGCGATAATATTGAAATGGAAGGAGTATCAGACCACTGCAAATCTACCAAGACCTGGCCGTCCCTCTAAACTTTCAGCTCATACAAGGAGAAGACTGATCAGAGATGCAGCCAAGAGGCCCATGATCACTCTGGATGAACTGCAGAGATCTACAGCTGAGGTGGGAGACTCTGTCCATAGGACAACAATCAGTCGTATATTGCACAAATCTGGCCTTTATGGAAGAGTGGCAAGAAGAAAGCCACTTCTTAAAGATATCCATAAAAAGTGTTGTTTAAAGTTTGCCACAAGCCACCTGGGAGACACACCAAACATGTGGAAGAAGGTGCTCTGGTCAGATGAAACCAAAATTGAACTTTTTGGCAACAATGCAAAACGTTATGTTTGGCGTAAAAGCAACACAGCTGAACACACCATCATCACTGTCAAACATGGTGGTGGCAGCATCATGGTTTGGGCCTGCTTTTCTTCAGCAGGGACAGGGAAGATGGTTAAAATTGATGGGAAGATGGATGGAGCCAAATACAGGACCATTCTGGAAGAAAACCTGATGGAGTCTGCAAAAGACCTGAGACTGGGACGGAGATTTGTCTTCCAACAAGACAATGATCCAAAACATAAAGCAAAATCTACAATGGAATGGTTCAAAAATAAACATATCCAGGTGTTAGAATGGCCAAGTCAAAGTCCAGACCTGAATCCAATCGAGAATCTGTGGAAAGAACTGAAGACTGCTGTTCACAAATGCTCTCCATCCAACCTCACTGAGCTCGAGCTGTTTTGCAAGGAGGAATGGGAAAAAATGTCAGTCTCTCGATGTGAAAAACTGATAGAGACATACCCCAAGTGACTTACAGCTGTAATCGCAGCAAAAGGTGGCGCTACAAAGTATTAATTTAAGGGGGCTGAATAATTTTGCACGCCCAATTTTTCAGTTTTTAATTTGTTAAAAAAGTTTGAAATATCCAATAAATGTCGTTCCACTTCATGATTATGTCCCACTTGTTGTTGATTCTTCACAAAAAAATACAGTTTTATATCTTTATGTTTGAAGCCTGAAATGTGGCAAAAGGTCGCAAAGTTCAAGGGGGCCGAATACTTTCGCAAGGCACTGTATATATATATATACAGTTGAAGTCGGAAGTTTACATACACTCACATCAATACCATTATCCCAGAAACCCTAGACTCACTCCAATTTGCATACCGCCCAAACAGATCCACAGATGATGCAATCTCTATTGCACTCCACACTGCCCTTTCCCACCTGGACAAAAGGAACACCTATGTGAGAAAGCTTTTCATTGACTACAGCTCAGCGTTCAACACCATAGTACCCTCAAAGCTCATCACCAAGCTAAGGATCCTGGGACTAAACACCTCCCTCTGCAACTGGATCCTGGACTTCCTGACAGGCCGCCCCCAGGTGGTGAGGGTAGGTAGCAACACATCTGCCACGCTGATCCTCAACACTGGAGTTCCCCAAGAATGCATGCTCAGTTCCCTACTGTACTCCCTGTTCACCCACGACTGCATGGCCAGGCACGACTCAACACCATCATTACTTTTGCTGACGACACAACAGTGGTAGGCCTGATCACCAACAACGACGAGACAGCCTATGTAGAGGAGGTCAGAGACCTGGCCGGGTGCTGCCAGAATAACAACCTATCCCTCAACGTAACAAAGACTAAGGAGATGATTGTGGACTACAGGAAAAGGAGCACCGTACACATCCCCATTCTCATCGACGGGGCTGTAGTGGAGCAGGTTGAGAGCTTCAAGTTCCTTGGTCTCCACATCAACAACAAACTGGATTGGTCCAAACACACCAAGACAGTCGTGAAGAGGGCACGACAAAGCCTATTCCCCCTCAGGAGACTGAAAAGATTTGGCATGGGTCCTGAGATCCTCAAAAGGTTCCACAGCTGCACCATAGAGAGCATCCTGACCGGTTGCATCACTGCCTGGTACGGCAATTGCTCGGCCTCTGACCGCAAGGCACTTCAGAGGGTAGTGTGTACAGCCCAGTACATCACTGGGGCAAAGCTGCCTGCCATCCAGGACTTCTACACCAGGCGGTGTCAGCGGAAGGCCCTAAAAATGGTCAAAGACCCCAGCCAAACAGTCATAGACTGTTCTCTCTACTACCGCATGGCAAGCGGTACCGGAGTTCCAAGTCTGGGACCAAAAGGCTTCTCAACAGTTTTTACCCCAAGCCATAAGACTCCTGAACAGGTAACCAAATGGTTACCCGGACTATTTGCATTGTGTGCCCCCCCAACCCCTCTTTTACGCTTCTGCTACTCTCTGTTCATCTTATATGCATAGTCACTTTAACTATACATTCATGTACATACTACCTAAATTGGCCCCGACCAACCAGTGCTCCCGCACATTGGCTAACCGGGCTATCTGCATTGTGTCCCACCACCCGCCACCCCCTCTTTTTACGCTATAGTTACTCTCTGTTCATCATATATGCACAGTCACTTTAACCATACCTACATGTACATACTACCTCAATAAGTCTGACTAACAGGTGTCTGTATATAGCCTTACTACTCTCTTTTCAAATGTCTTTTTACTGTTGTTTTATTTCTTTACTTACCTACACACACACACACACACACACACACACACACACACACACACACACACACACACCTTTTTTTCCCGCACCATTGGTTAGAGCATTTCACTGTTGTATTCGGTGCACGTGACAAATAAACTTTGATTTGATTTGATTTAGGTTGGAGTCATTAAAACTCGTTTTTCAACCACTCCACAAATTTCTTGTTAACAAACTATAGTTTGTTAACAAACTATATCTACTTTGGGCATGACACAAGTAATATTTCCAACAATTTACAGACAGATTATTTCACTTATAATTCACTGTATCACAATTCCAGTGGGTCAGAAGTTTACATACACTAAATTGACTGTGCCTTTAAACAGTTTGAACTGTTTGGCCATAATGACCATCTTTATGTTTGGAGGAAAAAGGGGGAGGCTTGCAAGCCGAAGAACACCATCCCAACTGTGAAGCACGGGGGTGGCAGCATCATGTTGTGGGGGTGCTTTGCTGCAGGAGGGTGTGGTGCACTTCACAAAATAGATGGCATCATGAGGATCGAAAATTATGTGGATATATTGAAGCAACATCTCAAGACATCAGTCGGGAAGTTAAAGCTTGGTCGCAAATGGGTCTTCCAAATGGACAATGACCCTTGTGATGGACAATGACCCTTGACCCTTGGAAGCTTGTGGAAGGCTACCCAAAACGTTTGACCCAAGTTAAACAATTTAAAGGCAACGCTACCAAATACTAATTGAGTGTATGTAAACTTCTGAATCACTAGGAATGTGATGAAAGAAATAAAAGCTGAAATAAATTATTCTCTCTACTAATTTTCTGACATTTCACATTCTTAAAATAAAGTGGTGATCCTAACGGACCTAAGACAGGGAATTTTTACTCTTATTAAATGTCAGGAACTGTGAAAAACTTTAAAAGTATTTGGCTCCGACTTCAACTGTGTAAATATATATATTTTTTGCTTTCATTTAGCAGATGCTCTCATCCAGAGGAACTTACAGGAGCAATTAGGGTTAAGTGCCTTGCTCAAGGGCACATCAACAGGTGTATCACCTAGTAGGCTTGGGGATTCGAACCAGCGACCTTCCAGTTAGTGGCCCAACGCTCTTAACTGCTAGGCCATCATGCAAAGATGAAAAACACATTCTTTAAAATAACTACTTTAATCAAGTTATAAGCGTGCAGCACATAAAAGCTATTCAATTAAATAATTGTCACAATTTTGTCATCACACAACTCATCCAATAACATCCATATCAGTGAGAGGGGGGTTTGGTTTGTGTATCATCTTTCTGCTGTCTGAAATGGCACAGGAATACTGTCCACACCAGCGTGATGCCACCCACAAACACTGTACGAGCAACTGGGGGAACCAGGGAGAAATTCAATGCCTGAGAGAGAGAGAGAGAGATAGAGAGAGAGAGAGAGAGAGAGAGAGAGAGAGAGAGAGAGAGAGAGAGAGAGAGAGAGAGAGGGGGAGAAAGAGAGAGAGAGATCAGTGTGTGTGTGTGTGTGTGTGTATGCATATAATGTGTTGTTATTGTTTATACCTGCATTGTTGACCAGTACACCACTCCAGTCTGTCATACACAACAAAAGAGAGGGAGACAGAGAGACCATTAATGTGGTTGTGGTGACCTAGACTTTCCTCTCTTCCTTCAGCAACTAATTCATGCTCTGCATCCTTACCTTGTATGAAGTCCAGAATTTCTCCCTCCAGTTTTCCAATGGGTCCTCTTTGTTTTCTAATACACTAAGACCTTAAAAAGAGTAATTCATATTATAGAACAATGTTTAAGTCTTACACATTGAAAGTTATATCACACCAACAGATACACACACACATGCATGCGCGTGTAGCACTTGGGGATGTGTGAAACTTACTCCTCAGCCACGCACGCACGCACGCACGCACGCACGCACACACACACACACACACACCTATGAAGAAGGCACTGATAGTAGCGGGGGCAGCAACCAGTTGATCCAGCACTACCTTCCCTGACACCTTTTTGGCCCCTCCCCCTGGCAACATCCTCTCCAGCCCCTTCAGCCAATGGTAGTTGAAATTGGCATGGAAACAGAACCCAACAAAGGCCACTCGAGCGGTCTGGGACCAGTCAATATCAGCCCATGTTGTGACACTTTTAGTACCAGTGGAAATATTGGTTCCCTCCATGTTAAGCTTGGCCCCCTCTGAGCCATGGATGGTGTGTGTTCCCTTGTCTGTGTTTAATCCTCCACTCTGTTTCCCTCCAAGCATGCTTTGCTGTATGAGGTCCGCGGATGCGAACAGGGTTGTGTATCCGACCACATTGCTGATGTAGGGGTGGGCCTTAAACAAGGCCCAGGCTCGACTCATGGTTACTGGTGAATTCAGGGGAGAAACAAAGTGTTAACATTATGGAATAAGAAAGAAAACATTCCTTATGACTAATGAATTATATTTCACTTACTTATAGGCTATCAGCATCACAAGCTAGATTCACTGATCATTTTATTTTGGATAAAAGTTTCATTACACCATATTTTCTACGGTCCCAATCCTCAAAGCAAGTGGGCTATGACAGATAAATTCAACAAAATAACCTTGTCGTTTTGCCTTGTCCAATTGAGCTCTGACTCCTTGCTTTAGGCAAAGAGAGAGACAACTTACCTTACAACTTAGCTGTCTCATCCACCGCTTGGAACACAGCAGTGGCAGAGGCACAAGATTCACAGTGCTTGCTGCTGGAGGACACGGAAGGGTGGGTCAATGGAATTCTCAGCCAATAAGAGGCAGGTTCTCAGAGGTCAGAGAGGTCTGCTTGGCTGGTCAAAGTTCTGTCAGAGGGAGTGTGATAAGGCTTTACCTAGTAGCCTTCTTTTGCAATGAAAGCATGTGAGAAAAGCACAGATGGGGAAAGCAGGAGGGAGAGTGAATGGATACATGGAGGAAAAGAGCTAGAGGGATACAGAATGTAGTGTTCAGAACATGAATTAGACAGATCTGATGAATAGCAAGAGTCGTCATACTGGTACAATACCAACAATCAAACTAAATCCGGTATAACTACAGTGCTACTACCACTATGCTTCTAAAGTAGCCTACTGTACTAGCCTATTAAATGCAGGACATTTGACTGATGCTCTCAGATCGTGTGTGTTTATAACTGACTTTGGTGGGAGAATGGTATTACGTTTCTCAACACATTCCCATTCATTGCCACAGCCATGTGTATGTGGCTACTTGCTGCAAAACTGCCAATAGTGACAACAAAGATCCACACTCCTACTCTTTACTGCTGGAAAAGGGTTATGAGTGATGTCACTTACCAAAGTAATGGTCCACAGTATAAGTCAGCAAATCTATACCAACATGCCGTTTCTCAAAGGCAGAGTAGACCCTGGTCTCACGCATGTGGCTGCACTAAAAATAGATGCCACTCCTGAAACCACACTTCCCTCCTTTGGTTACCCGTGGTAAGTTGAATTTACAATGATAAGCACAGTGTATATATTTAAAGGAATAGTTCACCCCAAACTCCCAATTACATGGAATAAGATGGTGGCAATCATTTCCGCTCACACTTTGGGATGGAGGCCTATAGATTTTCCTATTTGAAATAACACACACACGCACTACCCGTTATTCAGTTATGCGGTGAGGATAGTCTATTAATTCGCTGTGCTACCATTGATATGTAAAATAGAGTGCTAGGACAGACCTCTGCAGAACCTAAAGGGCAATGTGCCATTAGCAACCACCTCAGCTCTGAGCTCAGAAAATGTGATAATGAACAGCTTGTTAAGTACCTCAACTGGTGCGTTGTGTCTTTCAGTAGTTAACAAGCTGCCTTTAGTGTTCCTCACAATGGAGATGTGCGCCTACGCTTCTACAAGCAGTTGACTTCTCAGATAATTGCCCTCTTTCTTGTCTCTGTCTCTCATCCCTCACTTCCTCAACCACTCTTCATTTGTCGGGCTGCTCTGTCTCAGAGCAGGGGATTGATGTGTGACACATACACACACACACACACACAATCAACCACGAAACCCCACCTCTCTCTCTATCTGTACCTCAACCTGTCTTTCTGCCACATTATTGGGAGTCAGTCTACAGAACTAGAGATAGCCACAGCAGTGCCAAGGTGAGTTTTCTTTGTATTGTTCTATATTGTAGAATCGTTTTTGTTTAATAAGTGGTTTTGATGGTCCAGCTTGGAGCATGATGCTGGCATCCCTAATGTTATGGGTTTGATTCTTGCATGGACCGTTATTCTGTCTGCTAAATGACCATTATTTAATCATTCCAATTACACCTTGGACAGAATCTTCCCTGAAAATAGTCGGCTGGACCAATTATTAGAAGGTTTTGGTTATTGTTTTAAACCAATGTAATATCTGAACAATTATGGGATACCCTAATATGTTACAGGAGTGCCCAGCCCACTTGTGTGGGTTTTGTTTCTGTAGGTCCTGTTGGTTCAGTTTAAGACTCAGTGAAGTTGTAGTTTCACAATTGTGGCAACAGATTTCATGTCTCATGTAGGTTGACATTTTTGTTGTTGTTGTTGCATTCTGGTGTTCCACTGAAAATGTGAAACTGAATAATTCTAACTTAGACATTGTAGATAGTCCTTCAAGATTACACTACGAGTTTCCCACATTTCAATGGTTCTGTTACAAGTCATATCTGCTGCCACTTCTAGTGGTATATGCTCCCATATGGTGGGAAGCTCACAAGAAATGTCTTTGGACTTAGGGAAACTCATATTTGACCTTATCCCCCTCTCCTAATGTTGATACCTCTGTTACCCCTCCCACCTCATCCTTCTCTCTCACCACATCCCCGATTAATACCCCAGACCTGTTACTCCTCTCTTCCCTTCTCCTCCTTCCAGCCATGCGTCCATCCAACTCTGTGACCTTTGAACCCAGGGTGGAGCGAGGTGTTCCCTGGGGTCGCGACCTCTTTACTTTTGTAACATCAGCAGCAGGCCACATGATGCGGACACTCCAGAGACCAAGGAAGAACAGGCCATCCAAACGTCAAGTCAACCACCGGCGCTTCCTACACAACATGATCCAGAGGTGTGTGTGTGTACCGTATGTGTTTCTGGTGAGAGTGAGTGCCATTATAAGATGCCTTAAACTAAAATGTTATACTGCCCCTTCTCTCAAACAGGAAGTTTGCAGAGATAGAGGCAGCCAATCACCAGCTTGTGTCTGTCCTCTTCTCAACGGAGGTAGCGAATAGCGACACACCTTCCCCATCACGACAGCCAATAACCACTGACCAATCTAACAGCACCTCTAAAGAAGGTATTCTCTCTTTAATTATCCAGGTGACTTGATGCATAAATTAAGCAAACTGGGCTCCTATGATGTTTATACTTATCTTCACTTTTTGTCCTTTCTCCTCCCTCTGAATGAACCCCCATGACTCAGACTTCCCTCCAGCTCCTGTAAGTGCAGAAGCAAACCTTTCCCTTTGTTCACATGAAACTGAAGCCCTTGCAACAGAACAGAAAGACCCTGGAGACCAATGGAGGAGACTCTACCCCAAACATCTCCAAATGGACCAGCCCAACAGCAACACTCCAAGTAAAGGAACATACCAAACGACTCATAAACAGTGGGGCAGAACAGAAAAGCCAACTGACTATAGATCATCCATAACATCAGAGAAAACCATTGTCTTAGAACAAGAGGAGGAACACTTTCACAAAGAACCCTTCAGTTGTGATGTCACTTCACAGGAGAGCCTTTATAGCTGGATAGACAGCATTAGAGAGAAATATGAAACACAACTCAGACGCGACTCAAATTCAAATATCATAGCCCCAACTCAAAACCAGAGGGCCCTACCTCTAAACTTTGATACCTCAACTTTCAACCCAACACCCCTCTCTCCCGGACTCTCCCCTCTGTCTCTAGATTCCTGTGACTTTGGGGTCACAACGGTCGCAGACAACTCCGCTTGCTCCCAGTCCCAAAACAATATGTCAGACAGTGACACAGTGGAGAGCCAGAGAATGGACATGTTGAGCCTGTGGGACTCAGAGGTTGAACCACAGAATGATGGGGATCCGCCGGCCCATCTAGAGACCATCCGGGGGTATCCTGGTGATGAGAGGAGCCTAGGTGATAAGGCGCACGTTGATGACATCACGTTTCTGAACCAATCCGAAAGTTTCATAGAGAAGTTGATGCTCCACACCAGCAGCAGGAGTGACGGTAGATCTGAGATGGAGAGGATTGACTGTGATGGAGGGCAGTATGAATACGGATCTGGATACGGATGTTCTATTGATCCAGTAACAGCCATAAGAGACTTCATTAGTGGCCAGGGCAGCTCACAGTGTATGTTGGAGAGTGCTGTGGGAAGACAAGGTACAGATAGGCAGTTCACCTGTTTAAATATTAACCCAAACCAACTGTCCACCTCTGTAGGCTACCATTGTGACTTCCCAGACCCCAACATCCTTCAGAGGTCTTGTCCCCAACAAGATGGTACCTTCTCATTGGTGAATGATGATATGAATCAGAATTGTATTCCCTATGAGGGAGTGGCCACATCCTTCCCGGCCCTAGTTCACACCCCTCATCCACATCAGGTTCTGACCCCGCCCCTGGAAGATGATTGGCTGTTCACTGATATCATGGGGGCCCATCAGTGTGAGTAGTGGGTCCCGCTACTGCCCAAATTCGCTGCAGTGCCACTAAAAAGGGGGAATGATACTTCACCTTATAAATGATCTATTGTGGTTTGACTGTATTACTGTATTCCGTGGTTTGACTGTATTACTGTATTCTGTGGTTTGACTGTATTACTGTATTCCGTGGTTTGACTGTATTACTGTATTCCGTGGTTTGACTGTATTACTGTATTCCCTTCTTTATGTGTGTAATGTTAACTTATTGATAAATGGTGAAACGTAATTAAGTAAGTCAGTGTTAGTCTCTCCTTACATTAAATTACAGTAAATGTGTACATGTAACTGAGTGTTCACCAAACCAATTAACAAATTGAAACACACAAAATGTCAAAACCAACAACATATATTAAAGTTCATCCCAGTCAGATATGTTTTATAATTACAGCATCAAACAAAAAAATGATAATAAACAACACATTTCCAAAACGTTCAATTTCCACAGAAGCCATAAAAGAAAGAAAACAAAATAATATAATAATTATAACACCTTTGAAAAAGCACCGGTCTCTCTACAGCGGCACAGACACTTCATTCCAGGGGTCAGCCTTTAACCTTTAACCTCAAACCAACCTTCCTACTACTTCCCCTGAAGACCAAACCTAGATAGTTTAAAATGTAGTGATCTTAATTTTCACAACTTTAAAGTGACAGTTTGCATCCAAATAACATTTAAAACATCTGCTCAGATCTTTGACAAATCAGTTAGATTTACATATAAAATCTGCATCATCTCCAGAGAGATGGGACTGACTGTGAACCAATGCCAGCCACTGATACTGCCGGAGTCTGCCCTCTATTGGTGCATATGTAAAGTGCAGCATTTACAGTAACTTACAAAAAAAGTACATTTTGCCAAATAAATCACATGAAGTGGAAGAAAAAATAGACCAAATACATGTCATCATGTTTTCTATAATCAAATACTAATAGAACTTATTGTTAATTCAAAGATCCCATGTCCTCATTAGGCTGCTAGTTCTGAAGATCTGACTGTTTCTATAGTACTGTCATGAAAATGATCCAAAGGGATCTTGGCTTTGCTCTCCACTGTGTCAAGCTTGACATGAGATAATGATGGGGAACTGTAACTTTACTTTCCACTGCGTCAAGCTTGACATGAGATAATGATGGGGAACTGTAACTTTGCTCTCCACTGTGTCAAGCTTAACATGAGATAATGATGGGGAACTGTAACTTTGCTCTCCACTGTGTCAAGCTTAACATGAGATAATGATGGGGAACTGTAACTTTGCTCTCCACTGTGTCAAGCTTAACATGAGATAATGATGGGGAACTGTAACTTTTCTCTCCACAGTTTCAAGCTTAACATGAGATAATAATGGGGAACTGTAACTTTTCTCTCCACAGTGTCAAGCTTAACATGAGATAATGATGGGGAACTGTAACTTTGCTCTCCACTGCGTCAAGCTTAACATGAGATAATGATGGGGAACTGTAACTTTGCTCTCCACTGCATCAAGCTTGACATGAGATAATGATGGGGAACTGTAAGTTTGCTCTCCACTGTGTCAAGCTTGGCATGAGATAATGATGGGGAACTGTAACTTTGCTCTCCACTACATCAAGCTTAACATGAGCTAATGATGGGGAACTGTAACTTTGCTCTCCACTGTGTCAAGCTTAACATGAGATAATGATGGGGAACTGTAACTTTGCTCTCCACTGCATCAAGCTTAACATGAGATAATGATGGGGAACTGTAACTTTGCTCTCCACTACATCAAGCTTAACATGAGATAATGATGGGGAACTGTAACTTTGCTCTCCACTGCATCAAGCTTGACATGAGATAATGATGGGGAACTGTAACTTTGCTCTCCACTGCATCAAGCTTGACATGAGATAATGATGGGGAACTGTAACTTTGCTCTCCACTGCATCAAGCTTGACATGAGATAATGATGGGGAACTGTAACTTTACTTTCCACTGTGTCAAGCTTAACATGAGATAATGATGGGGAACTGTAACTTTGCTCTCCACTGCATCAAGCTTGACATGAGATAATGATGGGGAACTGTAACTTTGCTCTCCACTGTGTCAAGCTTAACATGAGATAATGATGGGGAACTGTAACTTTGCTCTCCACTGTGTCAAGCTTAACATGAGATAATGATGGGGAACTGTAACTTTGCTCTCCACTGTGTCAAGCTTAACATGAGATAATGATGGGGAACTGTAACTTTGCTCTCCACTGCATCAAGTTTGGCATGAGATAATGATTGGGAACTGTAACTTTGCTCTCCACTGTGTCAAGCTTAACATGAGATAATGATGGGGAACTGTAAGTTTGCTCTCCACTGTGTCAAGCTTAACATGAGATAATGATGGGGAACTGTAACGTTGCTCTCCACTGTGTCAAGCTTAACATGAGATAATGATGGGAAACTGTAACTTTGCTCTCCACTGTGTCAAGCTTGACATGAGATAATGATGGGGAACTGTAACTTTACTTTCCACTGTGTCAAGCTTGACATGAGATAATGATGGGGAACTGTAACTTTACTTTCCACTGTGTCAAGCTTAACATGAGATAATGATGGGGAACTGTAACGTTGCTCTCCACTGTGTCAAGCTTGACATGAGATAATGATGGGGAACTGTAACTTTTCTCTCCACTGTGTCAAGCTTAACATGAGATAATGATGGGGAACTGTAACTTTGCTCTCCACTACATCAAGCTTGACATGAGATAATGATGGGGAACTGTAACTTTGCTCTCCACTGTGTCAAGCTTAACATGAGATAATGATGGGGAACTGTAACTTTGCTCTCCACTGTGTCAAGCTTAACATGAGATAATGATGGGGAACTGTAACTTTGCTCTCCACTGCATCAAGCTTGACATGAGATAATGATGGGGAACTGTAACTTTGCTCTCCACTGTGTCAAGCTTGACATGAGATAATGATGGGGAACTGTAACTTTGCTCTCCACTGTGTCAAGCTTAACATGAGATAATGATGGGGAACTGTAACTTTTCTCTCCACTGCATCAAGCTTGACATGAGATAATGATGGGGAACTGTAACTTTGCTCTCCACTGTGTCAAGCTTAACATGAGATAATGATGGGGAACTGTAACTTTGCTCTTTAAACAACCTTTTAGTTGTTCAACCCTGCATGCTTTTCAAGGGGAATGTCCTAGTCTTATGTGGAGGGAGATAAATACTCTTCCTTGTACAAGAGCAGACAACCGTGAGACTATGCGGCCAATGCTATAATCAATGGAATGCACCGCCATGCAAATACGTAGTGTTTAACTAGACTGAGCAGCGAAACGTCCCTATGTCAAGGTGTCGTGTGTCTGTAAGAACAGTATGTGGACAGGATATTTATTCTCTGTACAGACTTCTGTTGTGTCAGGCAGAGAGGTTCTGGGGCTGAGAGGAGTTCAAATATAAACAATATACACTAACAAAAAGGTTTTGCACTTGTTAAACTTGAATGAATGGTGAATGTTGTTGGAGATTAAAGGGGGCGGGGCATGTATCCTCTAAAACCATATCTTCTAACTGGCTAGAAATCTCCCTGTCTGTCACTTAATGAAAAGACAACACTTTGGAAGATTCGACCCCTTATGACTTCCACAAAAACACTATTATGATATAAGGGGAGGGAAGCCTAGAGCGTTACTGTTCTAGAATGATCTATTCAGAAATTCCGGGTAGAAACAGGGTTTTCTTGGTGCTTCATAGGACAGATCTGAAGACAATGAACTCAACGGAAGTTGCTGGAAAAAGTCCTCCACTTTGGTCTGTTATTCCAGAGGGTAGTTCTATGGATTACAGTGGAAATTCCTCCAACCAGTCTCTGCCCTACTACTCTACTTGAATCTATTCTATTCTACTACGTATACAATAAGTCCCTTTTCTCATCCATACGCCCACCATTTGGTTAAACACAAAAGCTTTGTTCCATAAATATATTACACAATGAATGAATTTAAAAAAACAATATTACAATGTACAATATGTCTGTTTGATAAACACAAAAGATATGGATGCTTATGATATGTTGAGAATGACTAGCAGTCTCAAAACACCAACATTACGTCCTCAATTTTCACATGTTCCTGTTCTGTGTAAGAGATTCCAGTGTCCTGCTCCACAGGTGAGTTCTGATGTAGTGTTGGTTACTGTCTTAAATGCCTGTCATCTCTCTGTCCAATATATTTCCAGTGCATTCCCTACTAACCAAGACCTACAAACTTCCCTAACATCCTGATACACTGTCAAATAGAACAACCAATACCCCATCCAGGAATTATTCAACAACACAAGTCTACATAGATAGACAGATGTTGTTAACCACAATCTACCTAGTAATTGTGATTCTGTTCTTAACCTCTCTCTATTGCCATGGTTACAGTATGTGTGAGGCCCTGCCTTCCTTTCCATCAGTGCCAGTGATACCATACCAGTATGTCATCTACCAATGATATGTCTGAACAGACTGGAAAGAATACAAAAAACAACCAGCGGCAATAAATAATGGAGGATTTTACTCATATTCAGACTGATATAAATGACATAGATTCAACTGCCTGTACTTATAAGTAGCGATATGTTAAAAACTTAAAGAAACTATCTACCTACTGTATCTATCTACCTACTGTACCTATGCAATCCATTGGCCTAACTACAGTAACTACCTATCTGTCTCAATCCAAAAAGGTCAATGAATGTCTAGATAACCCAGATCAGAGCACAGCACCGAAGACAGACTGCATGGTTTGTTTTGCAATAGTGTTTGATGCAACTGCAACAGCATGTTTGGTTGTCATCGCTTCTCATGACAAAAGATAGCAACATTTCATCATCTTATGACAATCATAAGATGGATTGATAAGGTCTACGATGATGCCGGTGCTTATGCCCTAGCCAGTTTCACCAGTATGTGTGATGATGGAGTGAAATATCATCTAGTCTTTTTCTATAGAAACTTGACGCTGGCTTCATTCTTCGTTGTGCATACAACAGCAAGGTTGATTATCATTTTTCATTTTTTCCTCTCTCACTTAACCCTCTTCCCTGATTGATATTTCCCCCATATATGACCTAATTCAAACTACAAACAAATTAGTAATATATCCTAAAATACTTCACAGACATTCTGTGTTTGTTTTCTAAAATACATTTTAAAATAACAACTTGGCCTTAAATTGAAATTCAAGTGAGAGAGAGAAAGATGAACAACTCATGGGAGCTTCTCCCAGGCTTGTTAAAAGACAGAAGAGCATATCAGCTGTCTTTCACACCAGCAGTCAATGAGCGATTACCTTTTCCAAGACACACACTGACAGAGGGACTACATACATAGAAACATGAATCAGTCCCCTGTGTGTGTGTGTGTGTGTGTGTGTGCATGTGTGTGTGTGTTTCTCTAGTCTTGCAAAATGTCTTCCCAAACATGCAGATTGTCATTAACCCTTTGAGGAGTGGAACAGTATTCGGAGTGTTTTATTCCAGGATTCTACAGCATTCTAGAACATTTAGCAGCCCTTTGCGATGTCCTCAACTAGAACGCTAAACACAGGCGGGATATTGTCAGAGTTCCTCAAAGGGTTAAACATGGCCTTACATTGATAGTGGCCAGTAGCCATCTTACTTCTGCCATTTGAATCATAATACAGTATCATAATAATAGAACATGGCTATGATGATAGAATTCACTTTCCCTCAGATTTCTGGGAGATGAAGTTTCCCCCAGTGAGAATACAGTCCATATTCTTGCTCACGAATCATCAACAAATCCTCTTCCCCCCCTTAAATTGTGTGTGTGTGTGTGAGAGAGAGAGAGTGTGTGTGAGTGTGTGTGTATGCTCCCTGTTCTAGTTTGGACTGCAGAGGAAATAGTTTAAAGAAGTGCAGGATCAGTAAGTCAGTCTATGTGAGGGTGTATTTGTATGTACATATACATGTATGCAGGCCTATGTGTACATATACATGTATGCAGGCCTATGTGTACATATACATGTATGCAGGCCTATGTGTACATATACATGTATGCAGGCCTATGTGTACATATACATGTATGCAGGCCTATGTGTACATATACATGTATGCAGGCCTATGTGTACATATACATGTATGCAGGTCTATGTGTACATATACATGTATGCAGGCCTATGTGTACATATACATGTATGCAGGCCTATGTGTACATATACATGTATGCAGGCCTATGTGTCTGTGTGAGTATGTATCTGTATGTATGCGTGTGTGTTTGTGTGTGTATTACTCAGTGTCGTTGAGGCTGTATGGTGGGGGGGGTCCTAGACTGTTGTTTTCAGAGGGGGGTGTGGGGGTGCCGGGGCCAGTTCCGGGGCCAGTACCAGAAGAAGGAGTCGGGGGGGGGGGGGGGCTCCTCCGAGTCAGAGTTCTCACACGACAGATCATCCACCAACGCCCTGCGACCTGAGCGCATCCCAAGGGGCATCGGAGCACGCCTGGCGGGAGAGAGGTGGTAGAGAGGGTCATGGAGATGGAGAGGAGATAAAGGGAGGGTTCATACAGTGCATTTGGAAAGTATTCAGATCCCTTGACCTTTTTCAACATGTTGTTACATTACAGCCTTATTGTAAAATGGATTAAACCATTCCCCCCCCCCTCATCAATCCACACACAATACCCCATAATGACATAGCAAAAACAGGTTTTTATACATTTCAAACTTTTATACAAAAATGTAAAACTGAAATATCACATTTACATAAGTATTCAGTCCCTTTACTCAGAGCTTTGTTATCATCACAGATCTCTCTGTACATCTTTCCCTCGATCCTGACTAGTCTCCCAGTCCCTGCTGATGAACATTTTCCCCACAGCATGATGCTGCCACCACCATGCTTCACCGTAGGGATGGTGCCAGGTTTCCTCCAGAAGTAACACTTGGCATTCAGGCCAGAGTGCAATCTTGGTTTCCTCAGACCAGAGAATCTTGTTTCTGTCACGCCCTGATCTGTTTCACCTGTTCCTGTTATTAACTCCAGGTGCTGCTTGTTTTCCCCAGTGTATTTATCCCTGTCTCTCTGTGCCAGTTCGTCTTATATGTTAGTCAAGTCAACCAGCTGTAATGTGGTCTGTGTGTAGCTGGTGTAGAGGAGTTAGGCGCAGGACAGTAGACATGAGTAAATAAACTTATTTTACTCAAAATAAACAAATACAATACAAACTAAGCGAGCCCACATAAACGGACCATATTACAAAAAAACAATCACTCACAAACAAACATGGGGGAACAGAGGGTAAATAATGAACATGTAATTGGGGCATTGAAACCAGGTGTGTAAAGACAAAGACAAAACAAATGGAAAATGAAAAGTGGATCGGCGATGGCTAGAAGGCCGGTGACGTGGACCGCCAAATGCCCCCCGAACAAGGAGAGGGACCGACTTCGGTGGAAGTCGTGACACCAGCGTGTTTTTCCCATTCTCCTTTTGCTATTCTCTTTTTGATAGTCCTCCCGGTTTTGACCCCTGCCTGACTCTGGACTTCTTTCCCACCTGCCTGATCATTCTGCCTGCCCTCACCTTGATTCTGCCTGCCCTTCAGTACCTTTTGGACTCTGAACTGGTTTTGACCCCTGCCTGACTCTGGACTTCTTTCCCGCCTGCCTGATCATCCTGCCTGCCCTGACCTTGACTCTTGGACTTTGACTCTTGGACCTTGACTCTTTGACCTTGACTTTTGGACTCTGAACTGGTTTTGACCTTTTGCCTGTCCACGACCATCCTCTTGCCTTACCTTGTGTCATGATAGTTTCTCATTGTCTGAGAGTCTTCAGGTGCCTTTTGGCAAACTACAAGCATGCTGTCATGTGCCTTTTACTGAGGAGTGGCTTCCATCTGGCCAATCCACCATAAAGGCCTGATTGATGGAGTGCTGCAGAGACGGTTGTCCTTCCGGAATGCTCTCCCATCTTCACAGAAGAACTATAGAGCTCTGTCAGAGGGACCATCGGGTTCTTGGTCACCAAGGCTCTTCTCCTCAGATTGCTCAGTATGGCTGGTTGGCTAGCTCTAGGAAGAGTCTTGGTTCTAAACTTCTTCCATTTTTTAGTACGCTTCCCCAGATCAGTGCCTCAACACAATCCTGTCTCGAAGCTCTACGGACAATTCCTTCGACCCCATGGCTTGGTTTATGCTCTGACATGCACTGTCAACTGTGGGACCTTATATAAACAGGTGCGTGCCTTTACAAATCATGTCCAATCAATATAATTTATTACAGGGGACTCCAATCATCTCAAGGATGATCAATGGAAACAGGATGAACCTGAGCTCAATTTCGAGTTTCATAGCTAAGGGTTTCAATAGTTATGTAAATAAGGTATTTCTGTTTATTTTTAATAAAAGATCAAGCATTTCCCCAATGTTTTTTCTCACTTTGTCATTATGGGGTATTGTGTGTAGATTGATTAACATTTCTTAAAATCCATTGTAGAATAAGTCTGTAACGTAACAAAATGTGGAAAAAGGGAAGGGGTCTACTTTCTGAAGTGTATGTCTGATATGTCTCTATGAGGGACTGGAAAGACAAGAGCCCTCTTGTGTTATAAAGGTTACTAAACCCCTGAGACATCAAACTAATGAGAGGACAGTATTTCCTCAGTTTAATACTGTAGTCCACACAACTAACAGAAATCTTAACTTAATGAATTGCACACGCACGCACACACAGACCTACTTCTCTGGTTTCCGTTCAGATGTGGTGATGCTGAGTGGATGGAGTGGAGTGTGAGGCAGACTGATGGACAGTGTGTCAGTGTTAGATGAGGTCAATGGAAGAAAAAACATGCAATAATACAACATGGTGGTAGTAGGTGGCAATGGAACTGCAAACATACAATGGATCTGGGAGGGTCACTCAGATTTCACACACACACACACACACACACACACACACACACACACACACACACACACACACACACACACACACACACACACACACACACACACACACACACACACACACACACACACACACACACACACACACACAAACACACACACACACACACACACACACAGTGGTAGTATTACCTGAGGTGGCTGCGTAGAGCGGTGATCTCGCGGGTCATGCTCTGGGAGCTGTCAGTCAGCTCCTCCATCTCTCTCTGCAGTTTACGTCTCTGGGCGTTGGAACGAGAGTTATCCTCCTCCACCTCCTCGAGCTGCCTCTTCAGCTGCCTCAGCCGGCCCATAGACTTATCCAACTGGGGAGAGGAGGGAGGGGGAAGGGTGTAGAGGGAGTGAGAGAGATGAAGAGAATGGTTCAAGTGGAAGAGGAGAAGACAATAGAAGAAGGGGGGAAGGGTATCAGAGAGGGCCAGAGGGAGACAGTTGGACAGATTAAGCACAGAACACGAGGACTGGGATTACATCCCACAGATTAAATTCCAGATGATTTTTGAGAGGGGGTCAGTATCACCTCTACCTCTACACTGTAGAGGGATTATTTTGTTCAGTATAATTTGGGAGGAGATAACCCCTACCTTCCCCTGGTGCCAGGGCTGGATTAGATTAGGATTGGGATTAGCAGGACCAACCACTCCTTTTGGGATGAAAACACACCCTACTGTATCTCGCCATCTCTATGGTGAACTCATAGAGAAGAGGTTTCATACCTGTTCTCTGGACTGGTCTGTACTGGTTCATACCTGTTCTCTGTACTGGTTCGTACTAGTTCTCTGTACTGGTCTGTACTGGTTCGTACCTGTTCTCTGTACTGGTCTATACTGGTTCGTACCTGTTCTCTGTACTGGTCTGTACTGGTTTGTACCTGTTCTCTGTACTGGTCTATACTGGCGCGTACTTGTTCTCTGCACTGGTCTGTACTGGTTCGTACCTGTTCTCTGTACTGGTCTGTACTGGTTCATACCTGTTCTCTGTACTGGTCTGTACTGGTTCGTACCTGTTCTCTGTACTGGTCTGTACTGGTTCGTACCTGTTCTCTGTACTGGTTTGTACTGGTTTGTACCTGTTCTCTGTACTGGTCTGTACTGGTTCGTACCTGTTCTCTGTACTGGTCTGTACTGGTTCGTACTTGTTCTCTGCACTGGTCTGTACTGGTTCGTACCTGTTCTCTGTACTGGTCTGCGTGTCTCCTCTCGTCCTCTGCCTGCATCATCACCTCCTTCAGTTTTTTCTCTGTCTTCCTCACCAGCTTGTTGGCTATCGCTCGCTCTCTGGGGGGAGGGGAGAAAGACTGTGAGTCATGTTTTATCCCCATACCCAGAACATACAGTCAGAATAGTAGTGGAAGAAGTTAGATGTTAGAGGGAGGAGATGGGAAGGAAAAGGAAGAGAGGGATGGGAGGAGAAGTAAAGAGTGAGGAAAGTAACAAGGCGAGAGAAGAAGTAACAAGGCGAGAGAAGAAAGTAACAAGGCGAGAGAAGAAAGTAACAAGGCGAGAGAAGAAAGTAACAAGGCGAGAGAAGAAGTAACAAGGCGAGAGAAGAAGTAACAAGGCGAGAGAAGAAAGTAACAAGGCGAGAGAAGAAAGTAACAAGGCGAGAGGAGAAAGTAACACGGCGAGAGAAGAAAGTAACACGGCGAGAGAAGAAAGTAACAAGGCGAGAGGAGAAAGTAACAAGGCGAGAGAAGAAAGTAACAAGGCGAGAGAAGAAAGTAACAAGGCGAGAGAAGAAGTAACAAGGCGAGAGAAGAAGTAACAAGGCGAGAGAAGAAGTAACAAGGCGAGAGAAGAAAGTAACAAGGCGAGAGAAGAAGAAACAAGGCGAGAGAAGAAGTAACCGGGCGAGAGGAGAAAGTAACAAGGCGAGAGAAGAAAGTAACAAGGCGAGAGAAGAAGTAACAAGGCGAGAGGAGAAAGTAACAAGGCGAGAGAAGAAGTAACAAGGCGAGAGAAGAAGTAACAAGGCGAGAGAAGAAAGTAACAAGGCGAGAGAAGAAAGTAACAAGGCGAGAGAAGAAAGTAACAAGGCGAGAGAAGAAGTAACAAGGCGAGAGAAGAAGTAACAAGGCGAGAGAAGAAAGTAACAAGGCGAGAGAAGAAAGTAACAAGGCGAGAGAAGAAAGTAACAAGGCGAGAGGAGAAAGTAACACGGCGAGAGAAGAAAGTAACAAGGCGAGAGAAGAAAGTAACAAGGCGAGAGGAGAAAGTAACAAGGCGAGAGAGGAAAGGAACAAGGCGAGAGAAGAAGTAACAAGGCGAGAGGAGAAGTAACAAGGTGAGAGAAGAAGTAACAAGGCGAGAGAAGAAGTAACAAGGCGTGAGAAGAAGTAACAAGGTGAGAGAAAAAGTAACAAGGCGAGAGAAGAAAGTAACAAGGCGAGAGAAGAAGTAACAAGGCGAGAGGAGAAAGTAACAAGGCGAGAGAAGAAGTAACAAGGCGAGAGAAGAAGTAACAAGGCGAGAGAAGAAGTAACAAGGCGAGAGAAGAAGTAACAAGGCGAGAGAGGAAAGGAACAAGGCGAGAGAAGAAGTAACAAGGCGAGAGGAGAAGTAACAAGGCGAGAGAAGAAGTAACAAGGCGAGAGAGGAAAGGAACAAGGCGAGAGAGGAAAGGAACAAGGCGAGAGAGGAAAGGAACAAGGCGAGAGAGGAAAGGAACAAGGCGAGAGAGGAAAGGAACAAGGCGAGAGAAGAAAGGAACATGGCGAGAGAAGAAAGGAACAAGGCGAGAGAAGAAGTAACAAGGCGAGAGAGGAAAGGAACAAGGCGAGAGAGGAAAGGAACAAGGCGAGAGAGGAAAGGAACAAGGCGAGAGAGGAAAGGAACAAGGCGAGAGAGGAAAGGAACAAGGCGAGAGAAGAAGTGTGAGGGGAAATCCATCAGTGAATGTGTGTGTTCCCCTCACTGTCTCTCCTGCTCCAGCTGCTCCTCCATGCCGTCCATCTTGGCCTCCAGGGCGGCGACACTGAGCCTGTGTTTTCCCCTGACAGCTCCCTCCATCTCCCCCAGCTTCAGCTTCAGCTCCTTGTTATGCCTCTCCAGAGCCTCCCTGGCCCCCTCAGCCTTCTGGCCCAGGGTCCTCTCTCCCTGCAGCTGCACCGTCAGAGTCTCCACCTGGGGAGGGAGGGGAGACAGAGGGATAGAAAGGGAGATTAAAACCAAGAAAAATGGACAAATGTAAATCGAGTCCCGTATACTGTGTGTGTGTGTGTGTGTGTGTGTGTGTGTGTGTGTGTGTGTGTGTGTGTGTCTATATGTGTGTGTGTGTGTGTGTGTGTCTGTGTGTGTGTGTGTGTGTGTCTGTGTGTGTGTGTGTGTGTCTGTGTGTGTGTGTGTGTGTGTCTGTGTGTGTGTGTGTGTGTCTGTGTGTGTGTGTGTGTGTGTGTGTGTGTGTGTGTGTGTCTATATGTGTGTGCGTGTAGGGGTAAGTGTGTGAGAGTGTGTACCTGAAGTGTTGTCTTCCTGTGTCTCTCGGCCACTAGTTCAGCATTGCTTTGCTCCTCCTCCAACTCCTCCTCCAGCTGAGTGACTCGCGCCTCCAACCTCCGCTTCTCATCACACAGAGCCGACCTGACAACACACACACCGTGAGTAATACACAGTAATACACACACCGTGAGTAATACACAGTAATACACACACCGTGAGTAATACACACGCATAATACACACACCGTGAGTAATACACACGCATAATACACAGTAATACACACACCGTGAGTAATACACACGCATAATACACAGTAATAAACACACATGAGTACACACACATACAGAAAGGAAAATAGAAAGAGAGATACTGACTTCCCGGTAGAGCTGTTGACAATCTCATCAGCCATCTCATCTCTCTCCTGCTGAGCCTGTCTCCTCATCTTCTCAGACACTGATAAATCCTACACACAGAGAGAGAGTCAGAGAGAGAGAGAAAGAGAGAGACAGACATAAGGAGAGAGACAGAGAGAGAAAGAGAGAGAGAGAGAGGGCGTTAGTATCCTAAAACACAAGAGTTTGTGTCTTCGCACACACACCAGCACACACACCTCTGTAAGCTGCAGTAACTCCGCCTCCAAGGTCTGCAAGCGCTTCTCTGTGTCTTTTGATTGGACGACCACCTCGTCACGGGCCAGCTTGGACTCATCCAGCTCACGAAGCACCTCCTTCATCTGAACCTGAGAGAGAGCGAAAAGGAGGGTTGATTAATATGGTTTTCTGTAAGGCTCTGTGCTGGGACACTTAACTTTCTCATTATAGCTGTGGTTTATATATCAGTTAACTGCACAGCATCTAATCTCAGACCGAGCAAGCAGCATTAGAAAGAAAGAGAGAAGGGGGGTGTAGCTTACCTGCAGTCTCCGTAGCTGCCTAAGCCCCTCCTCCCTGCCGCGATTGGCTGTCTCCACCTGGGCCTCAGCCTCCTGTAGCTCCCCCTCCAGCTGCTTCTTGACGGACATGGCCTGAGAGCGTTGACTTCTCTCCTCTTCTAGCTGGGTCTCCAACTCCCTCACCTGGGGGGGAAGAAGAGAAAGAGAAGAGGAGGGGGGAAGGAAAGAAAGGGAATAGCAGAGAAAGAGAGAAGTTTAGCATCTAATCCAAATGAATAACTGTCTCCCCATATTCAGGCTTGATACACCTCTTCTTCTCTCTTCTCTCCATACCTGTTTGTTGAGAGACCTCCTCTTCTCCTCTCCTTTCTCCTCCTTGGTGCTGATCTCTCTCTCAAACTGGGCCCTGAGGGCTTGGAGGGTGACCTCGAGCCTCAGTCTGGAGTTCTCCGCCTCCCCCAGCTCCTCCTCCAGCTCCTGGGTCTGAGTGCGCAGGGACTCTGCCTCTGTCTCCAGGGCCCGCCGGGAACGCTCCAACTCATGCACCTGACACAGGAGGAGAGAAATGTGTGAGATACATTTTCACTCTGCAATACAAATACACACATTCTCACACACACACACACACACACACACACACACACACACACACAGACATACATTCTTCCCCACGTCATCCTGTTGATTGACTAGTTGTTCCATGTCTATGCGGAGCTGCTTGTTAGATCTCTCCAGCTCGTCCCTCTGATCTTGGGCCTCCTGTAAGTGTGGATGGGAACAATGAAGTATCAACACTCACTATTACTTAGATGAAGATGAAAACAACTTTTTATGCTGATAGCTGGATAATAATGTGTGTAGTCACTCCAATGGTACCTGCAGGGCTCGTGCCAGTGCCAGGGAGCGTGTCTCCTTCTCTCTATTGTCTGCCTCGGCCCTGTCTCTCTCCTCAGCCAGCCGGGCACTCACCGCCTTCTCCTCTGACAGGCACTGAGGGGGCAAAGGGCAGGGGTTACATCACGGGATATTATGTCATTATGGTTACCTCTCACCTTTAACCTCTAACCCCTGAACTCTGACCTGGTCAAACTTCTTCTGCCTCTTCTCCAGGGTGGTGCAGTTCTGTCTCTCTCTCTGCAGGGCCAGGGTCATGTCCTCTATCTCCTCCCTCAGCCTCTCCCTCTGTCGCTCCACGCGTTCTTTCTCCTCCTCCTTCTGTCGTTCTCTCTGGACGGCCTGGTCTAGGTCTCTCTGCAGTTTCCTGCGCGTCTCCTCTCCTGCCTCCACCGCCCCATTCACCTCCTCCGACTGCCTCCGCAACTCAGCCAGCTAGAGGGAGAGCGGGAGAGAGGGAGTGATGGTGAGGAGGAAGATAGACTTACTGTAGAAGACAACTGAACATGTTTTATATTATAATCTAGAGGAAAGTTTTTTTTACACAATGATGATTACCTGCTGAGTGTGAGTCTGTATCTGCCTGGAGAGATCCTTGGCTCTCTCCTCTTCCTCCTCCACTCTCTCCATCAGTCCATTCCTCTCCTCCTCCAGAGCTCTCACCCTGGAGCCCAGAGCCAGCTTCTGACGAGTCTCATCCTGAAGTAGCTCCTGAGAGTGAAAGCAGGAAAGTGATCACGCTCTCCGTAGCCGATGTGAGTAAGACCTTTAAACTGGTCAACATTCACAAGGCCGCAGGGCCAGATGGATTACCAGGACGTGTACTCCGAGCATGTGCTGACCAACTTTCTAGTGTCTCACTGACCACCATAGTCCCTGTGCCCAAGTGTCTCACTGACCACCATAGTCCCTGTGCCCAAGTGTCTCACTGACCACCATAGTCCCTGTGCTCAAGTGTCTCCCTGACCACCATAGTCCCTGTGCCAAGTGTCTCACTGACCACCATAGTCCCTGTGCCCAAGTGTCTCCCTGACCACCATAGTCCCTGTGCTCAAGTGTCTCCCTGACCACCATAGTCCCTGTGCTCAAGTGTCTCACTGACCACCATAGTCCCTGTGCCCAAGTGTCTCACTGACCACCATAGTCCCTGTGCCCAAGTGTCTCCCTGACCACCATAGTCCCTGTGCTCAAGTGTCTCCCTGACCACCATAGTCCCTGTGCCCAAGTGTCTCCCTGACCACCATAGTCCCTGTGCCCAAGTGTCTCCCTGACCACCATAGTCCCTGTGCCAAAGTGTCTCCCTGACCACCATAGTCCCTGTGCCCAAGTGTCTCCCTGACCACCATAGTCCCTGTGCCCAAGTCTCTCCCTGACCACCATAGTCCCTGTGCCCCAGTGTCTCCCTGACCACCATAGTCCCTGTGCCCAAGTGTCTCCCTGACCACCATAGTCCCTGTGCCCAAGTGTCTCACTGACCACCATAGTCCCTGTGCCAAGTGTCTCACTGACCACCATAGTCCCTGTGCCCAAGTGTCTCCCTGACCACCATAGTCCCTGTGCCCAAGTGTCTCCCTGACCACCATAGTCCCTGTGCCCAAGTGTCTCACTGACCACCATAGTCCCTGTGCCCAAGTGTCTCACTGACCACCATAGTCCCTGTGCCCAAGTGTCTCCCTGACCACCATAGTCCCTGTGCTCAAGTGTCTCCCTGACCACTATAGTCCCTGTGCTCAAGTGCCTCCCTGACCACCATAGTCCCTGTGCCCAAGTGTCTCCCTGACCACCATAGTCCCTGTGCCCAAGTGTCTCACTGACCACCATAGTCCCTGTGCCCAAGTGTCTCACTGACCACCATAGTCCCTGTGCCCAAGTGTCTCACTGACCACCATAGTCCCTGTGCCCAAGTGTCTCACTGACCACCATAGTCCCTGTGCTCAAGTGTCTCACTGACCACCATAGTCCCTGTGCCCAAGTGTCTCACTGACCACCATAGTCCCTGTGCTCAAGTGTCTCCCTGACCACCATAGTCCCTGTGCCAAGTGTCTCACTGACCACCATAGTCCCTGTGCCCAAGTGTCTCCCTGACCACCATAGTCCCTGTGCTCAAGTGTCTCCCTGACCACCATAGTCCCTGTGCTCAAGTGTCTCACTGACCACCATAGTCCCTGTGCCCAAGTGTCTCACTGACCACCATAGTCCCTGTGCCCAAGTGTCTCCCTGACCACCATAGTCCCTGTGCTCAAGTGTCTCCCTGACCACCATAGTCCCTGTGCCCAAGTGTCTCCCTGACCACCATAGTCCCTGTGCCCAAGTGTCTCCCTGACCACCATAGTCCCTGTGCCAAAGTGTCTCCCTGACCACCATAGTCCCTGTGCCCAAGTGTCTCCCTGACCACCATAGTCCCTGTGCCCAAGTCTCTCCCTGACCACCATAGTCCCTGTGCCCCAGTGTCTCCCTGACCACCATAGTCCCTGTGCCCAAGTGTCTCCCTGACCACCATAGTCCCTGTGCCCAAGTGTCTCACTGACCACCATAGTCCCTGTGCCAAGTGTCTCACTGACCACCATAGTCCCTGTGCCCAAGTGTCTCCCTGACCACCATAGTCCCTGTGCCCAAGTGTCTCCCTGACCACCATAGTCCCTGTGCCCAAGTGTCTCACTGACCACCATAGTCCCTGTGCCCAAGTGTCTCACTGACCACCATAGTCCCTGTGCCCAAGTGTCTCCCTGACCACCATAGTCCCTGTGCTCAAGTGTCTCCCTGACCACTATAGTCCCTGTGCTCAAGTGCCTCCCTGACCACCATAGTCCCTGTGCCCAAGTGTCTCCCTGACCACCATAGTCCCTGTGCCCAAGTGTCTCACTGACCACCATAGTCCCTGTGCCCAAGTGTCTCACTGACCACCATAGTCCCTGTGCCCAAGTGTCTCACTGACCACCATAGTCCCTGTGCCCAAGTGTCTCACTGACCACCATAGTCCCTGTGCCCAAGTGTCTCCCTGACCACCATAGTCCCTGTGCTCAAGTGTCTCCCTGACCACCATAGTCCCTGTGCTCAAGTGTCTCCCTGACCACCATAGTCCCTGTGCCCAAGTGTCTCACTGACCACCATAGTCCCTGTGCCCAAGTGTCTCCCTGACCACCATAGTCCCTGTGCTCAAGTGTCTCCCTGACCACCATAGTCCCTGTGCCCAAGTGTCTCCCTGACCACCATAGTCCCTGTGCCCAAGTGTCTCCCTGACCACCATAGTCCCTGTGCCCAAGTGTCTCCCTGACCACCATAGTCCCTGTGCCCAAGTGTCTCACTGACCACCATAGTCCCTGTGCCCAAGTGTCTCCCTGACCACCATAGTCCCTGTGCTCAAGTGTCTCCCTGACCACTATAGTCCCTGTGCTCAAGTGCCTCCCTGACCACCATAGTCCCTGTGCTCAAGTGTCTCCCTGACCACTATAGTCCCTGTGCTCAAGTGCCTCCCTGACCACCATAGTCCCTGTGCCCAAGTGTCTCCCTGACCACCATAGTCCCTGTGCCCAAGTGTCTCACTGACCACCATAGTCCCTGTGCCCAAGTGTCTCACTGACCACCATAGTCCCTGTGCCCAAGTGTCTCACTGACCACCATAGTCCCTGTGCCCAAGTGTCTCACTGACCACCATAGTCCCTGTGCCCAAGTGTCTCCCTGACCACCATAGTCCCTGTGCTCAAGTGTCTCCCTGACCACCATAGTCCCTGTGCTCAAGTGTCTCCCTGACCACCATAGTCCCTGTGCCCAAGTGTCTCACTGACCACCATAGTCCCTGTGCCCAAGTGTCTCCCTGACCACCATAGTCCCTGTGCTCAAGTGTCTCCCTGACCACCATAGTCCCTGTGCCCAAGTGTCTCCCTGACCACCATAGTCCCTGTGCCCAAGTGTCTCCCTGACCACCATAGTCCCTGTGCCCAAGTGTCTCCCTGACCACCATAGTCCCTGTGCCCAAGTGTCTCACTGACCACCATAGTCCCTGTGCCCAAGTGTCTCCCTGACCACCATAGTCCCTGTGCCCAAGTGTCTCCCTGACCACCATAGTCCCTGTGCCCAAGTGTCTCCCTGACCACCATAGTCCCTGTGCCCAAGTGTCTCACTGACCACCATAGTCCCTGTGCCCAAGTGTCTCCCTGACCACCATAGTCCCTGTGCCCAAGTGTCTCCCTGACCACCATAGTCCCTGTGCTCAAGTGTCTCACTGACCACCATAGTCCCTGTGCCCAAGTGTCTCACTGACCACCATAGTCCCTGTGCCCAAGTGTCTCCCTGACCACCATAGTCCCTGTGCTCAAGTGTCTCCCTGACCACCATAGTCCCTGTGCCCAAGTGTCTCACTGACCACCATAGTCCCTGTGCCCAAGTGTCTCCCTGACCACCATAGTCCCTGTGCCCAAGTGTCTCCCTGACCACCATAGTCCCTGTGCTCAAGTGTCTCACTGACCACCATAGTCCCTGTGCCCAAGTGTCTCCCTGACCACCATAGTCCCTGTGCCAAGTGTCTCCCTGACCACCATAGTCCCTGTGCCCAAGTGTCTCCCTGACCACCATAGTCCCTGTGCCCAAGTGTCTCCCTGACCACCATAGTCCCTGTGCCCAAGTGTCTCCCTGACCACCATAGTCCCTGTGCTCAAGTGTCTCACTGACCACCATAGTCCCTGTGCCAAGTGTCTCCCTGACCACCATAGTCCCTGTGCCCAAGTGTCTCCCTGACCACCATAGTCCCTGTGCCCAAGTGTCTCCCTGACCACCATAGTCCCTGTGCCCAAGTGTCTCCCTGACCACCATAGTCCCTGTGCCCAAGTGTCTCCCTGACCACCATAGTCCCTGTGCCCAAGTGTCTCCCTGACCACCATAGTCCCTGTGCCCAAGTGTCTCACTGACCACCATAGTCCCTGTGCCCAAGTGTCTCCCTGACCACCATAGTCCCTGTGCCCAAGTGTCTCCCTGACCACCATAGTCCCTGTGCTCAAGTGTCTCCCTGACCACCATAGTCCCTGTGCCCAAGTGTCTCCCTGACCACCATAGTCCCTGTGCCCAAGAAGATCAAGGTAATCTGCCTAAATGACTACTGACCCGTAGTACTCACATCTGTAGCCATGAAGTGCTTTGAAAGGCTGGTCATGGCTCACATCAACACCATCATCCCAGAAACACTAGACCCACTCCAATTTGCATACCACCCCAACAGATCCACAGATGAAGCAATCTCTATTGCACTCAACACTGCCCTTTCCCACCTGGACAAAAGGAACATCAATGCTATTCATTGACTACAGCTCAGCATTCAACACCATAGTGCCCACAAAGCTCATCACTTAGCTAAGGACCCTGGGACCAAACACCTGCCTCTGCAACTGGATCCTGGACTTCCTGACGGACCGCCCCCAGGTGGTAAGGGTAGGTAACAACTCATATTCCATGCTGATCCTCAACATAGTGGCCCCTCAGGGGTGTGTGCTCAGTTCCCTCCTGTACTTCCTGTTCACCCATGGCTGCACGGCCAGGCATGACTCCAACACCATTATTAAGTTTGCCGATGACACAACAGTGGCCTGATCACCGACAACGATGAGACAGCCTATAGGGAGGTCAGAGACGTGGCAGTGTGGTGCCAGGACAACAACCTCTCCCTCAACGTGATCAAGTCAGAGATGATGATTGTGGACTACAGGAAAAGGAGGGCCGAGCACGCCCCCATTCTCATCGACGGGGCTGTAGTGGAGCAGGTTGAGAGCTTCAAGTTCCATGGTGTCTACATCACCAACAAACTAACATGGTCCAAGCACATCAAGACAGTCGTGAGGAGGGCACGACAAAACCTATTACCCCTCAGGAGACTGAAAAGATTTGGAATAGATCCTCAGATCCTCAAAAAGTTCCACAGCAGCACCATCGAGAGCTGGTTGCATCACCGCCTGGTATGGCAACTGCTCGGCCTCCAACCACAAGGCACTACAGAGGGTAGTGTGTACGGCCCAGTACATCACTGGGGCCAAGTTCCTGCCACCCAGGACCTCTACACCAGGCGGTGTCAGAGGAAGGCCCTAAAAATGGCCAAAGACCCCAACAACCCTAGTCATAGACTGTTCTCTCTGCTACTGCACGGAAAGCGGTACCGGAGCGCCAATTCTAGGTCCAAAAGGCTTCTTAACAGCTTCTACCCCCAAGCCATAAGACTGCTAAACAGGTAATCAAATGGCTACCTGGACTATCTGCATTACCCCCCTTTTTTTACACTGCTACTACTCTCTGTTTATAATCTATGCATCGTCACTTTACCTCTACCTACATGTACATATTACCTCAATTACCTGGACTAACCTGTACCCCTGCAGATTAACTTGGTACCGGTACCCCCTGTATATAGCCAGATTATTGTTCTTTAATTGTTGTTCTTTTAGGTTTTCGTTATCTGGAACTGTCTGCTGAATAGTGATGGATAATGGTGAAACTTAAGAAGTTAATCTTGATGTGTGTGGGTGTGCGCTAGGAGGTTGGAATAAACTTTTGAACCTGCTTTGTCCTGGTCGATAGGAGGAAGGATATTTTATAACCTATGACGTCATATTTTGTATATAAACTGTTGTTCGTGGTTCCATGGCAGCGCGCTCCGAGAATAAATACTATTATATAATTTTGATAAGACTGGTCCCTGTCTATTTTATACAAATAAGAACCTTACAAATTCTTAAAAATAGACAGAGTGTATTTAATTAATGAACACATAGGAATTATGAAAGTCCTGTGACAGGTCTACTACACCTGTTGTATTCGGTGCATGTGACAAATAAAATTTGATTTGATTATAAACAGAGGATGAAGGAGTTGACAGTGTGTGTGAATGTGTGTGTGTGTGTGTACCTGAGCGTCGTGGAGCTGGCTCTCCAGGCTGCTGACCTCCTTGTTGAGACGGAGCGACTTGGAGTCAGAGGAGGAGAGAGAACTAGAGAGGGTCTCCATCTCAGACTGTAGCTTGTGCAGTCGCTCCTCTCTCTCCTCTCTCTCTCTGTCGGCCTGTGCGAGGCGTGCGGTCAGCTCCTGGAGTTGGCCCTCTGCCCTCTTGCGGCCCCTCTCACTCTCCATGCGGCCCCCCTGCAGGGACTTCAGCTCTGAGGCCAAGCTCACCCTCTCGTCCTCTAATAGAGTCTTGGCCTTCTCTAGGGACTGACGGGCCTGGGGAGACCATATAACATCAGGAATTACTACATACATACCATACGCATAGAAACACTATGTTACAGACGTCTCAGTGACCAGTCTACAGAGAGAGAATAACATGCAGGAGTCACTACCGATACTGTACTGAGGGAATAACACACGCAATATGCAGAGAGTCACTGCATAGGCTACATTCTGTGTTTGACTCACCCGCTTGCTGTTGTCCAGTTGTTCCTGCAGGTTGTCTATGGCAGAGCAGTGCTTGACTCTGAGCTCTGAGAGCTGGGCCTCGTGACGTCTCGTCTCCCCCTCAACACACCTCTGGAGCTCCCCCAGCTCTGCCTCTCTACGAGACCTGAGTTCCTGCTGGGCCGCCGTGGTGTCCAGTGTGTCTTCCAGCTCTGTCCTCAAGGCCTCCAGCTCCTCCCCCAGGTCTCTCCTCTGTTTCTCTGCCCTCTCTCTCATCCCTCGTTCATTCTCCACTTCCTCCTTCAGCTCTGACACCTGAGACATGGCCTCTCTCAGAGCCCTCTGAGCCTCAGTCCTTCGTGCACCCTCCTCCTCCAACCTGGGAGAAAGAGAGAGAGAAGTCAAATATGGTGTTCCGCAGGGCACTGTGCTGGAACCGTTTTGATTACCATTATCAAGAGAGAAAGCAGTTTTGTAACACTATGCAAATGAGGGGGTTGATATTTCCACTCTTCTCAAGGTGTGTGAATATACAGTATAGACTTCCTCTCACCTCCCCTGTAGGGTTGTGATATCTTTCTCTCTCTGAGCCAGGGTGCCCCTGAGTTCAGCGGACAGTAGTCCCAGGTCAGAGAGCTGCTCCTGGGCTTCCACGGCTTCTCCCTCCATCCTCCTCCTCCACTTCTCCTGCTCCAGACGACCCTGCTCCTCACGCTTCAACCGATCTACAGGAGCGAGGGGGAAGAAGAGAAAGAAAATATAAAATAATTCATACCAGGTCAAGATTCTGAAACAGTGTTGAGTGTGCAGCAAGTTCATCAAATGTATGTCATAACGTTAAGTATGCATAACAAGTGCCATCAGTTAGGAACAAGCTTTACCTTCCAGGTCAGCAATGACTGCTTCTTGTTTGTTTTTCAGTTTGTTGAGACTCTTGGTCTTCTCCTCTTCCTCAGACAGTGAGTCTGTCACCTCATTCAACCTCTCCTCCAGGTGCTTCTTCTCCTGAGAGACAGAGACAACATGGATAAATGAAGTTCCAGCTGAGTGAACCCTGGGTTAGTCAGCTTCTATAAATCCCTTCAGTCCTGTCCAGCTGAGTGAACCCTGGGTTAGTCAGTTTCTATAAATCCCTTCAGTCCTGTCCAGCTGAGAGAACCCTGGGTTAGTCAGCTTCTATAAATCCATTCAGTCCTGTCCAGCTGAGTCAACCCTGGGTAGGTCAGCTTCTATAAAGCCCTTCAGTCATGTCCAGCTGAGTGAACCCTGGGGTAGTCAGCTTCTATAAAACCCTTCAGTCCTGTCCAGCTGAGTCAACCCTGGGTAAGTAAGCTTCTATAAAGCCTTTCAGTCATGTCCAGCTGAGTCAACCCTGGGTAAGTAAACTTCTATACATCCCTTCAGTCCTGTCCAGCTGAGTCAACCCTGGGTAAATAAGCTTCTATAAAGCCCTTCAGTCCTGTCCAGCTGAGAGAACCCTGGGTAGGTCAGCTTCTATAAAGCCCTTCAGTCCTGTCCAGCTGAGTGAACCCTGGGTAGGTCCGCTTCTATAAATCCCTTCAGTCCTGTCCAGCTGAGTGAACCCTGGGTAGGTCAGCTTCTATAAAGCCCTTCAGTCCTGTCCAGCTGAGTGAACCCTGGGTAGGTCAGCTTCTATAAATCCCTTCAGTCCTGTCCAGCTGAGGCAACCCTGGGTAGGTCCGCTTCTATAAATCCCTTCAGTCCTGTCCACCTGAGTGAACCCTGGGTAGGTCAGCTTCTATAAAGCCCTTCAGTCCTGTCCAGCTGAGTGAACCCTGGGTAGGTCAGCTTCTATAAATCCCTTCAGTCCTGTCCAGCTGAGTCAACCCTGGGTAGGTCGCTTCTATAAATCCCTTCCGTCCTGTCCAGCTGAGTCAACCCTGGGTAGGTCGCTTCTATAAATCCCTTCCGTCCTGTCCAGCTGAGTCAACCCTGGGTAGGTCAGCTTCTATAAAGCCCTTCAGTCCTGTCCAGCTGAGTGAACCCTGGGTAGGTCGCTTCTATAAATCCCTTCAGTCCTGTCCAGCTGAGTCAACCCTGGGTAGGTCAGCTTCTATAAAGCCCTTCAGTCCTGTCCAGCTGAGTCAACCCTGGGTAGGTCAGCTTCTATAAATCCCTTCAGTCCTGTCCAGCTGAGTCAACCCTGGGTAGGTCAGCTTCTATAAAGCCCTTCAGCCCTGTCCAGCTGAGTCAACCCTGGGTTAGTCAGCTTCTATAAAGCCCTTCAGTCCTGTCCAGGATGAGGTAAGTGTTCCAGTTAAATGCGGTCCAGGGTTTATACTGTAGCCAGTGTAACTATGGTTACCTTGCTGAGGCGGTCTCTCTGTTCTCCAGTGCTCAGCATCTCTGTCTCCAGACTCTTGACCTTGGTCTCCAGGGTAACCTTCTCCAACTGGAGGCGCTGTCTGGCCGACTCCTCCTCCTCCAACTGCTCCTCAAGATCCTGAGGAGGAGAGAGGGAGAGGGGAGAGAAGGAGGGAAATGGGAGGAGAGAAATGGGAGGAGAGGAGGAGAGAGGGAGAGGGGAGGAGAGAAGGAGGGAGAGGGATGAGAGGAGGAGAGAGGGAGAGGGGAGGAGAGAAGGAGGGAGAGGGGAGGAGAGAAGGAGGGAGAGGTAGAGAGATGAAGAGAAGAGGAGTGACAGAACATTAGAGAGACTGAAAGATCCAGTTATTCAGCAGAGCCTCTCATCTAAAGTTCCAAAACAATGCTGCTCTCTTCCTCATTATCATGTGCTTCATGTCCCCTTCTCTGTCTTCCACTCTCCCACTGTCCTATACCGTCACGTGCTGCTGCATCTTCTTCTTCTCATTGGTCATCTGAACGCCCCTCTCCTCCTCCTCCTCCAATCGTCCCTCCAGCTCCCCCAAGATTTCCTCCAACTCCTGCTTCCTGCTGACCAGTCTGGCCCTCATCTCCTCCGCCTCAGCAAACAGCTCTGCCTCCGCCTGCAGCTGGTCTGTCAGCACCGCCTTCTCCTCCATCAGCTAGGAACCAGGAATGAGAGGGGAGAAAGGGACAGGGAGGTAGAGAGAGAGATAGATAGATACACCTCCAGAAATATAAATAGATAAACCTCCAGATAGATAGATAAACCTCCAGATAGACATATAAACCTCCAGATAGATAGATAGATAAACCTCCAGATAGATAAATAGATAAACCTCCAGATAGATAGATAGATAAACCTCCAGATAGATATATAAACCTCCAGAAATATAAATAGATAAACCTCCAGATAGATAGATAACTCTCCAGATAGATATATAAACCTCCAGATAGATAAATAGATAAACCTCCAGATAGATATATAAACCTCCAGATAGATAAATAGATAAACCTCCAGATAGATAGATAGATAAACCTCCAGATAGATAGATAGATAAACCTCCAGATAGATAGATAAAACTCCAGATAGATAGATAGATAAAACTCCAGATAGATAGATAGACCTCCAGATAGATAAATAGATACACCTCCAGATAGATAGATAGATAGATAAACCTCCAGATAGATAGATAGATAGATACACCTCCAGATAGATAAATAGATAAACCTCCAGATAGATAAATAGATAAACCTCCAGATAGATAGATAGATAAACCTCCAGATAGATAGATATATAAACCTCCAGATAGATAAATAGATAAACCTCCAGAAATATAAATAGATAAACCTCCAGATAGATAGATAGATAAACCTCCAGATAGATAGATAGATAAACCTCCAGATAGATAGATATATAAACCTCCAGATAGATAAATAGATAAACCTCCAGATAGATAAATAGATAAACCTCCAGATAGATAAATAGATAAACCTCCAGATAGATAGATAGATAAACCTCCAGATAGATAGATAGATAAACCTCCAGATAGATAGATATATAAACCTCCAGATAGATAAATAGATAAACCTCCAGATAGATAAATAGATAAACCTCCAGATAGATAAATAGATAAACCTCCAGATAGATAAATAGATAAACCTCCAGATAGATAAATAGATAAACCTCCAGATAGATAGATATATAAACCTCCAGATAGATAGATAGATAAACCTCCAGAAATATAAATAGATAAACCTCCAGATAGATAAATAGATACACCTCCAGAAATATAAATAGATAAACCTCCAGATAGATAGATACACCTCCAGACAGATAGACAGAGAAACCTCCAGACAGATAGACAGAGAAACCTCCAGATAGATAGATAGATACACCTCCAGATAGATACATAGAGAAACCTCCAGAAAGATAGATAGAGAAAGGAAAGGTATGTTACCTGTATGTGTTTCTTGTCCAGATCAGTGTAGTCCTGTTCCACTCTGGTCAGGTTGTCTTTGGCATTCTTAAGCTCCGCCTCCCTCACCTGGATCTCCTCGTCCTGACGAGTCACCTGCAGCAGAGGCTTCACCTGGGGCACGGGTCAGAGGTCACAGGTTAGGTCACATACCTGTGCTAGAGTGTGTATGTGTTTGTGTGTGTCTGTGTGTGTGTGTGTGTGTGTGTGTGTGTGTGTGTGTGTGTGTGTGTGTGTGTGTGTGTGTGTGTGTGTGTGTGTGTGTGTGTGTGTGTGTGTGTGTATGGGTATGTGTGTGTGTGTACCTTGGTGAACAGCCTCCACCATTGCCAGTTCCTGAGTTTGAGGTAGGCAGCACAGTTCCTCTGCATCACTCTCATAGCACTCAGCTGCTGCTGCTTCTTCAGGAAGGCCCTACAGAGAGATTCAACACAGAGAGAGAAAACACAGAGAGAGACAGAGAGAGTCAACACAGAGAGACACAGAGAGAGAGACAGAGAGAGAGACAGAGTCAACACAGAGAAAGAGACAGAGAGTCAACACAGAGAGAGAAAACACAGAAAGAGAGACAGAGAGTCAACACAGAGAGAGAAAACACAGAGAGAGAGAGACAGAGAGAGTCAACACAGAGAGAGAAAACACAGAGAGAGACAGAGAGAGACACAGAGAGTCAACACAGAGAGAGAAAACACAGAGAGAGAGACAACACAGAGAAAGAAAACACAGAGAGAGTCAACACAGAGAGAGAAAACAGAGAGTCAACACAGAGAGAAAACACAGAGAGAAAGACAGAGAGAGAGACAGAGAGAGAGACAGAGAGAGTCAACACAGAGAGACACAGAGAGAGAGACAGAGAGAGAGACAGAGTCAACACAGAGAAAGAGACAGAGAGTCAACACAGAGAGAGAAAACACAGAAAGAGAGACAGACAGTCAACACAGAGAGAGAAAACACAGAGAGAGAGAGACAGAGAGAGTCAACACAGAGAGAGAAAACACAGAGAGAGACAGAGAGAGACACAGAGTCAACACAGAGAGAGAAAACACAGAGAGAGAGAGACAACACAGAGAAAGAAAACACAGAGAGAGTCAACACAGAGAGAGAAAACAGAGAGTCAACACAGAGAGAGAAAACACAGAGAGAAAGACAGAGAAAGACAGAGAGACAAAGAGAGTCAACACAGAGAGACAGAGAGAGAGAGTCAACTCAGAGAGAGAGACAGAGAGAGTCAAGACAGAGAGTCAACAGAGAGAGAAAAAGAGTCAACTAAGAGAGAGACAGAGAGAGTCAACACAGAGAGAAAGAGTCAACACAGAGAGAGACAGATAGTCAACAGAGAGAGAGAGACAGAGAGACAGAGTCAACAGAGAGAGAGTCAACTCAGAGAGAGAGACAGAGAGTCAACACAGAGAGATAGACAGAGAGACAGAGAGTCAACAGAGTGAGAGAGAGTCAACTCAGAGAGAGAGACAGAGTCAACACAGAGAGAGAGAGACAGAGAGAGTCAAATCAGAGAGAGAGACGGAGATAGTCAACACAGAGAGAGAGACAGAGAAAGTCAACACAGAGAGAGAGACAGAGAGACAAAGACACACACTAAAACACACCTGCGTGCGAGGAATCCTCGGGCAGCGCTCTGGAAGCGTATGATGGTGTCAGTGATCTTCAGGTCTCTCTCCTCCTCCAGGTGACCTAAGACTCCAGCCCTGAAGAACACTTTGCTCTGCCCAACTCTGAACAGGTTACGGTCCAGCTCCAACGCACTGATCTGGAGACAGAGAGAGGATGGATACAAAGTTGCATGTGCTTCAACACATAAGGCCCTATTTTGGTAAACGACAGTACAGCTTAGCTGTTCAATGGGACTCACCATGAGTTCACAGGCCTGCTTCCCGTCCATGAAGGTACGAGGGATAGCATTAGGAGTCAGGATCTCATACCTACAGGAAGAGACAGAGAGACTGGGACTGTGTTCTCTACATGACAACGTTAACTGACAGGCGAATGTGTGTTTCTGTGGGTGTGAGACAAACGGTTCCGATAGCCATCATTGTGGATGTTAAGCGTTTCCTCTTGCCAGACACACACACACCCCTGTCCCATGTTACCTCTGTCTGAACTCCTGGAAGGGGATGCGGTTGGGGAAGCCCTGTCTGCAGATACGGATCCCCTCTAAGACTCCATTACACCTCAGCTGGTCCAGAACAAGATGGGGAGTCAGCTTACCAGACTGACAGACAGAGAGAGAGAGAGAGAGAGACTTCACAAAATGGGACAAACACCAAATTGAGACTTTGCATGCAGAATTCTGCAAAAATATCCTCCGTGTACAACGTAGAACACCAAATAATGCATGCAGAGCAGAATTAGGCCGATACCCACTAATTATCAAAATCCAGAAAAGAGCTGTTAAATTCTACAACCACCTAAAAGGAAGCGATTCCCAAACCGTCCATAACAAAGCCATCACCTACAGAGAGATGAACCTGGAGAAGAGTCCCTAAGCAAGCTGGTCCTGGGGCTCTGTTCACAAACACAAACACACCCCACAGAGCCCCAGGACAGCAGCACAATTAGACCCAACCAAATCATGAGAAAACAAAAAGATAATTACTTGACACATTGGAAAGAATTAACAAAAAAACAGAGCAAACTAGAATGCTATTTGGTCCTAAACAGAGAGTACACAGTGGCAGAATACCTGTCCACTGTGACTGACCCAAACTTAAGGAAAGCTTTGACTATGTACAGACTATGTACAGAGTGAGCATAGCCTTGCTATTGAGAAAGGCCGCCGTAGGCAGACCTGGCTCTCAAGAGAAGACAGGCTATGTGCACACTGCCCACAAAATGAGGTGGAAACTGAGCTGCACTTCCTAACCTCCTGTCCAATGTATGACCATATTAGAGATACATATTTCCCTCAGATTACACAGATCCACAAAGAATTCAAAAACAAATCCAATTTTGATAAACTCCCATATCTACTGGGTGAAATTCCACAGTGTGCCATCACAGCAGCAAGATTTGTGACCTGTTGCCACAAGAAAAGGACAACCAGTGAAGAACAAACACCATTGTAAATACAACCCATATTTATGCTTATTTATTTTCCCTTGTGTACTTTAACTATTAGTACATTGTTACAACACTGTATATATATATATATATATATATATATATATATATATATATATATATAATATGACATTTGTAATGTCTTTATTGTTTTGAAACTTCTGTATGTGTAATGTTTACTGTTAATTTGTATTGTTTATTTCACTTTTGTATATTATCTACCTCACTTGCTTTGGCAATGTTAACACATGTTTCCCATGCCAATAAAGCCCCTTGAATTTAATTGAATTGAGAGAGAGAGAGATGACAGACAGACAGACAGACAGACAGACAGACAGACAGACAGACAGACAGACAGACAGACAGACAGACAGACAGACAGACAGACAGACAGACAGACAGACAGACAGACAGACAGACAGACAGACAGACAGACAGACAGAGAGAGAGGGAGAGAGAGAGAGAGAGGGAGATGAAAGACAGACACAGAGAGACAGACACAGAGAGACAGACAGACAGAGAGAGAAAGAGAGAGAGAGAGAGAGAGATGAAAGACAGACACAGAGAGACAGTCAGAGAGACAGTCAGAGAGAGTAGGGTTATAACCTGTGGTTGAATATATAGTCTGTCTGTTTGAGAGATAGAGGGAAATCAATCAATAGCCTGGCTGTGTGTGCATCCTAACCCTCCCCTCTCTTCTCCCCCTCCTCCTCTCCTCTTTTCCTCTCCTCTCTCACCTTCTTCTCGTGGTTGGGGATGATACAGCGGAGGAAGTTCGGGTTGGTGTTGCGTAGTGTTGCCATCAGCTTGGTGAGGGACTCCTTGTAGAGCTGACCTACGGTCCTGAACATCCCCTTCTTAGTCTTCAGCCCCGCCCCGAAGTTGACCGGCCCACTGTTGGTGTCGTTGGACACCTGGTCCAGCCCTACGGGCCTCTCCACTACACGCAGAGGAAGTCACAGTTAGAACAGCTCTGATTGGTGGGTTGGTGGTGGAGGGACCAGAGCTACAGACATGAGTTTGGCCAACTAGGTTAGAGATTTGGAACGGGCTCCATGTTGGTGGGAGAGGTTTCAGTTAACACTGTAGTTAGAATGCAAATGACAATGTTAGTGTCATGGGCGGCTTGGTGCCAACATGGAAGACAGTTTATCAAACTCTGTATATCCGTGGCTCTGGTTGGGGCCATTGTGATGGCAGAGAAAATGGAGGGCTTTTTCAGGATCTGAAATGTTGCAGGAGGTTTCTCTGTGGTCAATGTTTCTTGACCATACTTGCTGTTTTGTAAAAACACGTGTAGCAAAACCGTTTGCAACTGTTTAAGTATTCTGAACGTAGCCCTGGTGAGGATGTGAGAGCAGTGCCTTGTGGTTTATGGAGCTTCTATAGAAATGAAGTGAATTCCTTCAGAATGTTGCAAAAGATTTCAAAAAGCAACGCATGAACACCAGACCATCACAGCACGGTCACTAAAAGCAAATCAACAACAACAACAACTAAGTACAAATGTAAAGTGAGATAAATAGAAAATAGTTGAGTAAGAAATGTATACTGAAACAGAGTTGAGAAGTATTCAGAGGACAACAGTAAGAACATGGTACTAAACACGACACTACGAACTACACCACAACACACACACCAGGGGTCTACCAGGCACTACGAACTACACCACTCACACACACCACAACACACACACCACCACACACACACCACAACACACCACACACACCACTCACACACACCACAACACAACACAACACACACACCACACACCGCTCACACACACCACAACACAACACACACACCACAAAACACACACACCACACACACACCACAACACACACACCACAACACAACACACACACCACAACACAACACACACACCACAACACACACACCACAACACACACCACAACACAACACAACACACACACCACAACACACACACCACAACACACACACCACAACACAACACACACACCACTCACACACAACACAACACACACACCACAACACAACACACACACCACTCACACACACACCACTCACACACAACACACCACAACACACACACCACACACACACCACAACACACACCACAACACACACCACAACACACACCACAACACACCACTCACAACACAACACACACACCACACACACACACACACCACAACACAACACACACACCACAACACACACACACCACACACACACACACCACAACACACACACCACAACACAACACACACACCACTCACACACACCACAACACACACAACACAACACACACACCACTCACACACACCACAACACACACACCACAACACACACACCACTCACACACAACACAACACAACACACACAACACAACACACACCACAACACAACACACACACCACAACACACACCACAACACACACACCACAACACACACACCACAACACACACCACAACACACACACCACTCACACACACCACAACACACACCACACAACACACACACCACTCACACACACCACAACACACATCACTCACACACACCACAACACACACACCACAACACACACACCACACACACCAGGGGTCTACCAGGCACTACGAACTACACCACTCACACACAACACAACACAACACACCAGGGGTCTACTAGGCACTACGAACTACACCACTCACACACAACACAACACAACACACCAGGGGTCTACCAGGCACTACGAACTACACCACTCACACACAACACAACACAACACAACACACCAGGGGTCTACCAGACACTACGAACTACACCACTCACACACAACACAACACAACACAACACACCAGGGGTCTACCAGACACTACGAACTACACCACTCACACACAACACAACACAACACAACACACCAGGGGTCTACCAGACACTACGAACTACACCACTCACACACAACACAACACAACACACCAGGGGTCTACCAGGCACTAGGGGGGGCGAGGGGTGAAACAAGCAGACGTAGGAAGAAACCTACTGTCAGAGCCATTGGTCTGCAGTGTGGCATAGGAGTCAAAGAAATATACTCGAGGAAGAGTCTGAATATCTGAGGTAGGAGAGGAGGAAGTCAAAATGGAAAAAAGAGGAGGGACAGAGGGAGAAGAAGGTGGACAGAGGGAGAAGAAGGTGGACAGAGGGAGTAGAAGGTGGACAGAGGGAGAAGAAGGTGGACAGAGGGAGAAGAAGGTGGACAGAGGGAGTAGAAGGTGGACAGAGGGAGAAGAAGGTGGACAGAGGGAGAAGAAGGTGGACAGAGGGAGTAGAAGGTGGACAGAGGGAGAAGAAGGTGGACAGAGGGAGAAGAAGGTGGACAGAGGGAGTAGAAGGTGGACAGAGGGAGAAGAAGGTGGACAGAGGGAGAAGAAGGTGGACAGAGGGAGAAGAAGGTGGACAGAGGGAGAAGAAGGTGGACAGAGGGAGAAGAAGGTGGACAGAGGGAGAAGAAGGTGGACAGAGGGAGTAGAAGGTGGACGGAGGGAGAAGAAGGTGGACAGAGGGAGAAGAAGGTGGACAGAGGGAGAAGAAGGTGGACAGAGGGAGAAGAAGGTGGACAGAGGGAGAAGAAGGTGGACAGAGGGAGAAGAAGGTGGACAGAGGGAGAAGAAGGTGGACACAGAGGAAAGAAAGAGTGACAAGGGAAAGAAGAACAGGACAGTGGAGAAGGGAGGAGGGAGTGAGAGAATAATTTGAGTTGAAGATAAACAGAGAAGGGAACGAGAGGGGAGAGAAAACAGTGAGAGGAGGGCAGATACAAATAGAAGAGAAGAGTAGTAGAGAGAAATACAGCTGTTAGTTCATTCTAGGGAAGCAGTATTATGCTGTGAATCAAACAGATATGGGGGAATCCTCATAGGTGGATTTCACCTGTCTATTAGAAACATTTAGGTCAGTGCCATTTCTGACTAACACTTTGATAAAGGGACCAAGTATTAAGTATTTGTTGACCCTGTGTGTGTGTGTGTGTGTGTGTGTGTGTCGTACCCTCTCTCCAGAGCTCAGAGATGAAGTGATCAGAGGACTGGTGGAGGAGAGACGCTATGTTGTCATTCAGAGGATCCATGTTCTTCACCAGCCAATCATCTGCCTTATAGTCCACCTGACAGGAGAAGAGAGACGGAGAAAGAGAGAGAGAGGGAGAGACAGAGGGAGAGAGAGAGAGAGAGAGAGAGAGAGAGAGAGAGAGAGAGGGAGAGAGAGAGACAGAGAGAGGGAGAGAAGATTACGGACTACGGAAAAAGAAGGAACAGCACGTCAGAAATCAGCTCAATGTAATTGAAGAATCTATAGACTCTAACCACTTCTGGGAAAATTGGAAAACACTAAACAAACAACAACACGAAGAATTATCTATCCAAAATGGAGATGTATGGGTAAACCACTTCTCCAATCTTTTTGGCTCTATAACAAAGAATAAAGAGCAAAAACATATACATGATCAAATACAAATCTTAGAATCAACTATTAAAGACTACCAGAACCCACTGGATTCTCCAATTACCTTGAACGAGTTACAGGACAAAATAAAAACCCTCCAACCCAAAAAGGCCTGTGGTGTTGATGGTATCCTCAATGAAATGATGAAATATACAGACAACAAATTCCAATTGGCTATACTAAAACTCTTTAACATCATCCTTAGCTCTGGCATCTTCCCCAATATTTGGAACCAAGGACTGATCACCCCAATCCACAAAAGTGGAGACAAATTTGACCCCAATAACTACCGTGGAATATGCGTCAACAGCAACCTTGGGAAAATCCTCTGCATTATCATTAACAGCAGACTCGTACATTTCCTCAATGAAAACAATGTACTGAGCAAATGTCAAATTGGCTTTTTACCAAATTACCGTACAACAGACCATGTATTCACCCTGCACACCCTAATTGACAACCAAACAAACCAAAACAAAGGCAAAGTCTTCTCATGCTCTGTTGATTTCAAAAAAGCCTTCGACTCAATTTGGCATGAGGGTCTGCTATACAAATTGATGGAAAGTGGTGTTGGGGGTAAAACATACGACATTATAAAATCCATGTACACTAACAACAAGTGTGCGGTTATAATTGGCAAAAAACACACATTTCTTCTCACAGGGTCGTGGGGTGAGACAGGGATGCAGCTAAAGCCCCATCCTCTTCAACATATATATCAATGAATTGGCGCGGGCACTAGAAAAGTCTGCAGCACCCGGCATCACCCTACTAGAATCCGAAGTCAAATGTCTACTGTTTGCTGATGATCTGGTGCTTC